>NW_006439713.1:185443-204092 GCF_000325575.1 Pteropus alecto | reverse complement strand
GTGTCTCTGCTCAAGGCAGGGGCTTCCGTTTCACGGGCGCTGAGCAGAGTCAGTCACCCCTGTGGAGCAGCCACACACAAAGTGGACGAGACTCCAGGCCTGGCGGCTCACGTGCTCCCCACCGGGGGACCGTGTGACCCAGGCTGTGGTTCCTTTCTCCTTCAGGGATGGGAACTTGCCTCCTATCCAGTGTCCTGTGGCTGCCACGTCCGATACCACAGACTGGGGGGCTTAGAGCAACAAAGATTTATCCTCTCCCAGTTCCGGAGGCTGGAAGCCCCAGATCCATTCACATGTCCGCAGCGCTACGCTCCCTCCAGCGGCTCCAGGGCAGGTCCTCCCTGCCCCTCCCAGCTCTCTGTGGCCTCAGGTGTCCCTTGGCTCCGTCCACCCATCCACACTCGGCGTCGTCCCTCCATACACATCCAAATGCCCCCCTCCCGTGAGGACACCGGTCTTGTCGGATGCAGGGCTTCTCCGAGTGACTGCAGGTTAACTCGCTTACACCTGCAGACGCTCAATGTCCAAGTCAGGTCACACCTGCAGGTGCGAGGGTTAGGACTGCGACATATCATTTTGGGGGACTCGGTCTAGCCCACAATACTCTCCTTCTTACAAAGAAGGGGCGAATGGAAACCCCATCAGAAACGGGGCTCGTCTCCCAGTCTGCTCTGGGCGGGTGTCTCAGACGTGGGGAGGGATTCCAGAGAATGGGCTCCACCCCAGGGAGCCCACCACATCCCAGGGGGCTGGCTGCTGGGTGGGACACCGCTTGCCGGTCACCACCTCTGAACTCTGGGACAGGGGCCTCACGTCCAGTGTGCCTGCCTGCCCCAGGCCGGGGGCTCGGAGCTGAGGCAGTTTTCGGGTCTGTCGCCACAGAACCTCTGGCCCGGAAGAGGGGGCGGGCCCTGTATCCTGCCACAGCCTCCTGCGGCCCCTCTCCACGGTTAACCCCCGAGGCCTCAGCACCCCCTCCGAGACCCTGTGGAGATAAAGCCTCTGCTTCCAGCCTCCCCAACGGATGGGGCTTCGGGCCTTCGGAGCTCAGAGGGGGAGCCCCAGGAATAGAAGGGGCGAGGATGTGGCCTACGCAGCCCTGCCGGTGGGAGGCCTACAGCCCCCACGTCCCTGTGCCGGGTGAGCCACCGTGTCCACCCTCCGTGCCACACCTGCTTCCCTGTGCTGGGGTGGCTGCTCCCTCCTGAACAGCACCTCTGCAGGTGCCACCCCATGCCAGCTGCCACCAAGGGCCCAGGCGAGGGGAGACGTGACCTTACAACACCTCGGCACAGAGGCCTCAAAGGTCAGCTCTGCCTTGGCCCCTCCCTGCGTCCCACTCTGACCTGGAGCTGCCCGTGCCCTGAATCCCCAGTGGCCGACGGCACACCAGGCCCATGAGAGGCGATGCTCACTGCCTGACTCAGACAGGCAGACTGTTGGGCTGTCATGCCTATTTCAGGAAAATTAATTATACCCCATACGGAGCGGGAACTCGCCCATTAAATGTCTTCAGTGTGCTGGCCCAGAGTGCCACAGCACAGCCCGCCTGCAGCTCGGGGTGGGGGAGCAGGCGGGCAGGCCCTCCAGTGGCCCCAGGTGTCGGGGGGCTCCAGGCCCTGCCAGTCGGACCCCTATCCGGCTATCCATCCATCAACCTCCACCCAGGGAGTCCCACTGGGTAGCCAAGCCGGCCAGTTCCCGCCGGGACGGGCCCGGGCTGGCGCTGACTGGAGCGCTGGGCTAGCCCTGGCATGCCTTTGGAGGCTTTGAACCTCAGAGGCCCAGGTGGCCCACGCATGGGGAAGGCTGGCCCCTGCCCATGTGGATGGCTGTCCCCACCCCAGCATCTCCTCTCTCCCCTATTTGCTCTTCAGGTGCTTCTGGTCGCCCAGCAAGAGGAGACGTACTGCGGGCTGCAGGCCGGAGGCTCGGAGCTGAGGCTGTGTGGCACGTCCAGGGACCAGGGCTGGGAGCCAGGCCCCGCCGGCCCGGCTGAAACCCCAGCCCCGAGCCCCTGGGCTCCGCCTTCCCCGCACGGCAGGAGCTGAAACACACCTTGGCATCCAGGTTGCAAACCACAGGAACAAGCTCCGTAATGACAAATAGCAGCAGCTCGTGTTGCCTGGTGTCCCTGTGCCACTTTCCGCCTGTGCCTGCCCTTGCCGGACCCCAGACAGCCTGGGGCACACTGTGCTGCCATCCACGAGGCAGAAAGGAGAAGAGGAGGCTGGAGAGGCGACAGGCCGGCCAGGCGCAGAGCGTGCCAGGGAGCCTCTGCCTCCACAGCCGACCGGCTCCGCGGCCGTGTGGGCGGGCGAGCCCTGAGGGTGGATGGGGGGCGGGCGAGCTCTGCGGGTGGATGGGGGGCGCCCCGCGTGCCGGGCGCGGAGCTCACGGGAAGGAGAACTCGCTGGTCCTCAGTGAGTCTCGGGGTCTGCGCCCCTCAGTTAGGGCTGGGCTTAGCTCGTGGCTTTCAGACTTCGGTCATTTTTGTTGTTGTCTTAAAAATAAACCTTACACGATCGCGGCTCCACAAAACACAAGGAGAGCAGGCAGCTTCGTTGAGGTCCACGGCCTCCTGACGTGCGGGGTGGCCACGGGTCCACGGCCTGACCACTGGGAAGAGGGCCGAGGGGCGAGCGCCGCAGCCCTGTCCCCATGGAGGCAGAATGGAATAGAATAGTCAGGGCACAGTCCACTGCTGTCCCAAACCACGCGCAAAAATAATCTCCACGTGGATCGTAGATGCACATACAGAAGCTGAATGTATAAACCTTCTAGAAGGAACCACAGACATGGGATCAGACAGATTTCTCAACATGGGGGTAGACAGATTTCTTAGACAGGACACAAAAGTTCTAATCTTAAAGGATAAATAACAAGTTGGACTTTATAAAAATTAAAACCTTCAATTACAGTCTTCAAGTGAAAGGCAAGCCACGTGGGAGAAATGTTGTGTGTGTGTGTGTACATGTATATACAGGTATAGGTATATGTATATACACACACGTATATATATGCACACATATGTGTATGTACACTAGATGCACACAGAGACACACAACAAATAAACATATGCAGAATGAAGAACTATGACTCAATAAGAATTCAAACGACTCAATTAAAAATTGTCAAAGACTTAAATAAATTTGAAACACAGAATGACCGATAAGCACGTAAAAAGATGTTGGACGTCACGAGTCCTCAGGAAAATGCAAAACGAAGCGACGGTGGGGGAGCCCCGCTGACCTCTCAGAATGGCCGACGCCCCGAGCGCTGCTGGGGACGCGGAGCAGCTGGGACGCCCACGGGCTGCGGGGAGGAACGGAAGCTGGCGCGGCCCCTTGGGGTGACACTGCGCCGCTTCTTACGAAGTTGACCGCTACCATTCCATGCGAGGCGGCCATTGCTTTTCCGCCCCTATCACCCCAGGGAAACAAAACACGGCCACAGACACACACGCGCGTTCGCAGCAGCAGCATCCGGGACGGGCCCCGAGCTGGAAACGACGCAGACGCCATCGACAGGTGAGGGGCTGAGCGAACTGGTCCGTCCACACGTGGAGCACCCCTGGACGAGCCTTCTGTTGCCGTGCTGATGAGAGACACACTGTGTGGCCATTCGCAGGAAACTGGGAAACACAGACTCATCCACGGTGACAGGCAGCAGGCCATCAGCTGCCTGGGGCCAAGAGACCAGGAAGGGCCATCCACAGAGGGCTGGGGGGCTTCGGGGCGACGAACGTGCTGTGTGCTGGTGGTGCTCACACAGGTCGCAGCTCACGGGACTCCTCGGGGTCGGTGCCTTTCGCTGTGTGTCCGTCACACCTCGGCAGGCCGATCCGCTCGGGCTGCGGGGTACGGGTACGCGGCTTCTGCGGGGGCTCAGCCCTGCGTCCCTCGGTCTCCCGCCCTCAATCCCATGGGACCCTCCCGGGCCTTTCACATAAGCCCCTGCCTGCAGTGATGGAAGAGAAATACCTTTCCCCTCAAACGTAACAACAAAACCCTGGTGGGGGGAAGGGGGCACGGGCTGGCCGGGCCACGGGCTGTGTCCCAGCACACGGCCCGCCAGAGGTGGATGGGGACCGGGCGCTGGCGTCCTGGGCTTCCCAAGCAGAGCTAAAGTCCTTTCTGTTTCTTGTAGAATCACATTCAAATAAGTGAGATCATGATAATTAAAGAGGAGTGAGTCACGTGGGGGGCCCCCAGAGTCCCCCTGGGAGCTGGGCATGTGAGAGGAGCCCCTCCCAGCTGCACGATCCTGAGCCGGAGCCCAGGCCCCCCCGGCTTCCCTTCGCTTCCCTCTGCCTTGGCAGTTCCCCCAGGGGCAGACCTCGAAAGCCCCAGGGGATCCATGAAGCACTCTCCACCCTGGATATGCTCCTTCGGGGAGCCCCCAAGACCCAGGTCATGAGCAGAACGGCCACGCACCCTGCCCCGACCGCGGAAACATCCCAGTGTCACTCTGGAGGAAAACCCAGGAGGCTGACACATGTTCTTCCACTCAAACGAGCAGGTTCCTCTTCAGTCAGACTCGGTTCCTCCCTCCGAGCGGGTGCCACGAGCCTCATCTCCGGCGGAACTTCCCTCACGCTCGGTCCCTGCCGTCCCCGTGCCCCCCGCCCACGGAAGCCCGCTGTACTCCTGAACCACCACGTTTCTGGGCACCCTAGGACTTCCTCCTGAAAGCAGGACACACACACACTAGCACACACGTCCCCATGGCCCAGCAGTGAAAGTGCCACCAGTCCTGGGTGACAGGAACCCAGAGATGGCACCCGGGGCAGCTCTAGGTGAAAGCGTGTCGCCTCCTGGGGGAGGAGTCAGCATGTTCAGCACCAGCACTGGGACGGGGGACCTGGGCCGCTGACGCTCCTTCCCTCGCGGACACCCGCCTCCAGGCTGTGATGACACAGCAGGCACCTCTGTGGGCACAGAGCGCCCACTGTGTGCCAGGCGCATTGCTAAGTGGTTCCCGTAGGAGTCACTGCTCGCACGACCCAGAGGTACATTGCACTGTCATGTGGGCCATCTTGAAAACGAGAGCCAACAGGCTGCGTGGTCATTGGCCACTGTCACAGGACTAGGAAGCTGCAGAGCAGGGATCAAACCCAGGTGTGTCTGACACCAGAGGCCACCTTCTCAGGCCGCGTGCTTTGCGTGCCAGGCCCACGGGGCTCTGCCGCATCTGGCATTAGCAAGGACTCGAGCAGCCGCTTGGGCTGCAGCAGTCACCGCTCCGGGCTGTACCCGGAGTCTCACCAGGGGGACTGGGAGGAAACTCTCAGATCCCCGGCGCCCATGACTCGGCGAGCGGTCACGCGCAGAGGGCTGTGCCAAAGCACGCTCGGCCTGCCGCGCCCCGACAGGAGCGGACACGTCCAGCGTCAGCGTCTTGTGAAACGCCCAGCAGGTGTGTCACCCGCGGCACGGAGATGTCGGCAGAGAGAGCCGCAGGTGGTGGGCCCGGAAGGACCCCTGGCACATGGCTGTGCCGGCCTCCTCTCCATCTGCTGGATGGGAAACGGGCTGTGAGCAGATCGACAGGCCTGTGACCTCGTCCTCGTGCCCCACGGTCCCCTGAGGCTCCCTGAGCAGGGCTCCGCCTCCCAACTGAGGATTCTAAGAAGCGTTAATAAGAGTGATGATGAGGATGACAATAACACATCGCAAGCTCCGGAAGAACCAAGAGGATTCTAAGAAGCGTTAATAAGAGTGATGATGATGAGGATAACAATAACACATCGCAAGCTCCGGAAGAACCGGCAGAGCTGGCGAACACGGGGGGCCCCGTGGCTAACAGCTGTTTGTTGGTGCCCTTGGGGTAGGGCGTCACCCAATGGGCCCCACAGGGCAGCCCGCCCAGGTGGGGAGCCGAGGTGCGTGCCTGTCAGTTCCTCCTGGTTCTCGAGGCTCTGCGTCCCAGACATTGAACAGATTTCCCTTGGTCTTCGCAGCCAGCGCCAGAGCCTGGGCCCTGCTCTCCAGGCCGTGGTGACCCAGGGCCGTGCTCACAGCCAGCTCTGCGGGCCACGTGCGAGTGAGCAGGGCCCAGCAGGGGTGCCCCTGGGGGTCGCTGAGCTCCTCTGGGGTGGCTCAGAGCCACCTCGCAGCTCCTCAGTCACCGGGAGCCGCGTACAGCTCACGACGTAAGGTGTCGTAACTCTGTGCTCAGGCAACAGCCCTAACCACAGAGACTCCTGGGGAAGACGAGGCATCTGCTGGGGCCTCCTCCCACGACCGCGGGGTCCCGTGGGCCTCTCAGACCCATCGGCTGCGTTGGGGCAACGCTCAGCACAGCCATTCCCAGGCCATGGGAACAGCCCTGAAGCCTCACAGGATGCCCCGTGGACGTGACTCCTGGCCTCTGCTCCATTCCGCGCCTCACCATGCTCGGCCCTCCGCCCTGAGCCCGGCCCTCCACGAGGGACCACCGTCCCCGCTCCGGCCATCTCTTTCCGTTGTGTCAGAGCCACGTAAAACCTCCCATCTGAACCGGGTTTAAGTGCGCAGCTCAGGGGCACTGAGCTCCTTCACTGTGGAGCCACCATCACCACCTCCGTCGCCAGGACTTCCCGTCGTCCCAGCTGGACCTCTGCCCCCCTCTGCTTTGTCTCGATGAATCTGACTGGGACCGCGTGTGGGGGCTCACACGGTGTTTGTCCTTTTGTGCCCTACGTGTCCCCTGGGCATGACGTCCTGCCGGTTGGCTCACGTGGCAGCGGGTGTCGGCACAGCCTTCCTCCCTAAGCCTGGGCGACATTCCGCCGTGAGGACGGAGCGCGTTTCTTTATCCATGCGTCTGGCGATGGCCCGGGTGGGGGGTGGCGGCCACCCCTCGGCTGCTGGGACTAACGCTGCACGGGCACAAGTGCACGGTGTTCGCTGGAGTCCCTGCCGGCGATGCCTCCGGGCCGTGCCCAGAGCGGGACTGCTGGGCGGTCGCACCCTGTTCCTAAGGGAGCGGCCTTGCTACCCGCAGGTCGTGCCCGAGGGTCCGATCCCTCCACCCTCCCCCACACCGCGCTCGCGCTTCTTTGGTACCGGCCATCCTACTAGACGCGAAGAGCTTGAGGACCTTTTTATTTTTGTTAAAACCAAAATATATTTGTCAGGTACAAAATGAAGAGCTTTTGTTCTTTTGGCAGCCACATCTGCCCTAACAAGAGGCCTAGAAGGTGCTAGAAGGTGGCCAACTCTGAGACCAGGAAGGAGTTTGGCTTTGTCTCCCAAGAGGATTTGGAGGATTGCACGAGGGAAGGCATGGGGCGTGAATGATGTCCGTGAGGGGAGATCCAGCCGTGTGGGGGAGCAGAGCCCCCCCTGCCCCCGGAGGAGCCAGAGAAGCCACAGGGCCCGGCACACGCGCCCGGGTGCCAGCCTCAGGCCGCCCCTTCCCGCCCCCTCACCACTCAGCCGCCCGCCGCCGCTGGGTGGCTGTCCGCTCCTTGTGTGAGGCCGGAATGGGGCGTGAATGATGTCCGTGAGGGGAGATCCAGCCGTGTGGGGGAGCAGAGCCCCCCCTGCCCCCGGAGGAGCCAGAGAAGCCACAGGGCCCGGCACACGCGCCCGGGTGCCAGCCTCAGGCCGCCCCTTCCCGCCCCCTGACCACTCAGCCGCCCGCCGCCGCTGGGTGGCTGTCCGCTCCTTGTGTGAGGCCGGACGCAGGCACTGGCGCCAGGCCCTAAAACCCGAAACAGGAATGAGGCTGGCAGACAAGGCCTCTTGCAAGCAGCTTGGAAGGAAGGTGCACCCACACAGGCGGCCCGAGGGAATTTCCCCCAAATATTTTATTTAAATATTAAATTAAAAAACATACATCCACTAATCAGTTGGCATACATATCTCATGTGAACATAAGAAATAAAATAATTCAGTTATGGTAAAAAAAAAAAAAAAAAAACCCAGACACATCTCCGATCACTAGTGCCTTTGACCGGGCCATTGCACGCACTCGAGAAGCCTGTCAAACACATCACACACACCTCACAAGACACACAGCGCGACTTACAGCAAGAGAAAGAACACCACCGTGAAAGTAAAGTGCTTGTCATGGTTCTGAGGCCTTGATCTCTGGCGTCAGCAGGAGCGAGCTTCGAAGGGGAACCGGTTCTGTGGGAATCCGTACCCATCTCCGCGAGAGGGCCGGCCCGCCTGGACGCTGGGCTCTCGCCCCGAACCTTCCTCACGAGTCGGCGGGAGGCTTTGGTGTTGTCTCTGTGGCCAGGCCCAGTGCGAAGACAGTCCTTCGCCCCGTTCTGAGGCCTTGATCTCTGGCGTCAGCAGGAGCGAGCTTCGAAGGGGAACCGGTTCTGTGGGAATCCGTACCCATCTCCGCGAGAGGGCCGGCCCGCCTGGACGCTGGGCTCTCGCCCCGAACCTTCCTCACGAGTCGGCGGGAGGCTTTGGTGTTGTCTCTGTGGCCAGGCCCAGTGCGAAGACAGTCCTTCGCCCCCGTCCTGGAGCAGCAGCAGCGGGGGGGGGTGAGGGGGGGTCCAGGAGCAGCAAGCGTGGCACGCGCCCCGCCCGACGGCAGGGGCCAAGACGCAACGCGCTGCCGCCTGCCCACCCCTGGGACGCAGTCTTTGGCTTTTCCGAACGACCCTTCCCCTTGGCCGTCTCCTGCGGGGCACTGCAGGTGAGCCCCGTGAGCAGACGGCGCCCGGGGTGCAGGGCTGTGCCAGGCGGCTGTCCCGTCACTCCAAGGCCTCCGACCCACCTGAGTCCACCTGCCAGGTAAGGGTGCACCTTGCCTCCCTCCACACGGACCTGGTGCCGACGCTTCTTAACATTACCAGAGGGGAATTTAAACCAGGAACACAAAGGTGTAGTAAAAAATATAAAAAATAAGTAGTGTCTATTTGTCTCCTATTTATATACATATACGGTATTTGCTTTAAAAAAGGAGCAAAGCCTGAACAACACTGACCTGACCTCTCATTTTCTTGAAGGAAAGCCTAACGGGGGGCCTGGGCGAAGGTGGGGCCGTCCAGGCTGCACCCAGTGAGGGCGGGACCCCAGCCGTGACCCTGACCGCCTGCCCGCCCCAGTCCAGCCTCAGCGTATTGCACATTCCCCAGAGCCAGCTGTTCGTTTTGGACCCTGATAATGAAATGCATAAAAACTTAGCAGCGGAAATAAGACAGGCGGCAGGAGACCCCTCCGGCTCCGCGCCGGGTCTGGGCCGAGCCTGCCCCGCAGCAGCCGCCCCGTCGCGGTTCTCCCCGAGAAGCCTGGGAACGGACCGCAGCCGTTTGCAAAGCTTCTCACCTCCGAGAAGGAAAAACGACCTTCTGGGCTCTGACATCAGGGGAGAAAATTTCAAGAATTTGTAGATTATCTTCTCCGGGGCTGGCTGTTAGAGCTTTTTAAAAACTGATACATAAAGCAGAAAGTTCACAGCTTTCATCTGAAGCATAAATGTTTCCGGAAATGGAGAACTTAACTGAAAAGAGGCTACCGCTCAACGCACGCACGCGGCTGGAGGCGGCCCACACGCTTCCAGGCGCGTGGCTCTTCGTGGCTTTGTCCCAGGCAACGCCCTCCGTGACCCGACGCCAGTGACACAGCAGCACTGGCCCCGCGAACCGAGCCGGCCCCGTGGGCCGCGTCTCAGCCGTTCGCTCCCTCCCTCCCCATCCGCCCACCCCAAGCCTCACCCTCAATTAGTATTTTTCTTCAGAAACTTTTCAGTCTCTACTCGTGGTAGCAGTTGCTCAGTGCAAGGAGAAAATAAAAATAAACTAAAAAGCCAAAACACCAAACGTATTGCTTGTTTCGCTTCTAGGAAGTTATTGGCTTTGAGTCCGGAAGCGTCTTCACATACTCTGAGATTATTGCTTCGAGGAGTCGGCGGCCCAAGTGGGCAGAGGGCGGTGGGCCGTGTCCCTCACTGCACCAGGACGAACGTGCCCAGCTGGCCGGAGGTCAGGTCCTCCATCTCGCAGTCCCCCTGCGGCAGCCCCATGGGGTCGAAAACCAGGGGCAGCATGGCAAAGTGGGGCTGCAGGGGCGTGGCGGCGGGGAGCGGGGCCGAGGCGGCGCTGATGCGCAGGTGGGTGTCCAGGAGCTGGGCCGCCGAGGCCACCGGGGAGACCCCGGCCTGGAGGAGGCGGGGCGGCAGCAGCGGGCAGGGCCCCAGCCCCAGCTCCGTCTGCAGTCCCGACACGAGGAGGGCGCCGTCGCCGGGGGCCAGGAGCAGCGGCGCTGGGGGCGGCGGGGCGGCCTGCGGGCAGCTGGGCGGGGCTGCCGGGTGGTGCTGGAGCTGGAGCAACCTGGGGGACGGGACGGAACAGGTCACCTCCGGCTCTGCTCGCTGCCTCTCCCGACAGTCCCGCCCGGCCAGCTCAGACACTACCTGGTGCCCACGCCCATGGCACTGCTGGCTGGAGCTGCTCGGAACACGCAGTGCCGCGAGTGACTAACCCCCTGAGCAATTCCTGGCATTTCCATTCCCATCGTGCTTTGCAGCAGCTCCGATGCCAACCAGACTTGACATTTTCACTCACTGCCCCCCTCCATCCCCACCTACAAGCTTCCGAGTGACAAAACCTGACTGCTCCCCACCTCTGCCACCATCTGTGGGGAACCAGGCCCCACAGGTCTCCCCGCTCCGGGGCAGGGAGATACGCCCACCCAATCACGTGAGAAGAGAGGAGCTGAAGAGACAAGGCTGCAGGGGGGACCCCGATGCACTGCGTGCTGCCGAGGCCGCGGACCGACCTACCTCTGCTGGTGCAGCACCTCCTCCAGCAGGCCCCTGCCCTCCCGGCCGCTGGCTCCGCTGCCATGTAGGCCCAGGCTCTGCGCGGGCAGCTGGAAGGCGCTCAGGCCGCCCCGCGCCGCCCGGCCGGGGGCGCACTGGCACACCTGGCGAGCCAGCCCCTTGAGCTTGTTCAGGCCCAGAAACCCTTTGGTCCTCGCGCTCTTCCTCAGCTGCTGCCGAAAGGCTTTCAGGCCTGGGGGAGGCAAGAAAGGTGGTCTATGAAGCCCCGGCCCCTGGCCTAGGGCTGGGCCCGAGGCTGGCTAGGGCTCCAGAGGGAGGAGGGAGGCAGGACGGGCAATGCGCGGAGATAGACGACGGGATGGGTGAGCGTTCGTTCCCGCAGCGCGCCCGATCGGGTGTTCTCCGGCCATCCGATCGCCTTCCACGCCCCCCACCCCGCCCTTGGGCTAGGAGGTCATCCTCTTTTGGGGTTTGGTCGGGGCAGCAGTTCCAACACAGAATAGGCACGTGTCAGGCAGAGCACAGACCCCTCAAGAAGGAAGGGCACAGCCAGTGCCATGGGACTAGGGGTAGGTGAGTCCCCCCAGCCACACCCTCGGAGACCTGGGCAGCATGGGAGGCCTGGGCAGCCAGCGGGGAGGGTCCCCTCTGACCCCAATCCTCTTCCAGGTCAGCAGCTGCTGCCTGGCACTGAGTGTCTTTGGGCTTTTAAGACCAACTACCAGGGGCCAGGGGACTTTGTTTCGGGTGACCAGGTCGTCCAGACCAGAGAGCACTGCTCCTCGACCCAAACCCAGCTGGAGAACGGGGGGACCTCCAGGGACACACACAGCATCTCCTGGGGCAGGGGGAAGCGAAGAGGACGTCACCTTGAGTGAGTGAGGTGTCCGAGGCCCTCCGGCCTTCCTGGAAGCTGACGGGGAGCAGGACAGCTCCTCCCAGGGCCCCCTGAGCCTGCAGCACCGGGGTGGCGGACTGGGCGCCCAGCAGCGGCGAGGCCAGTCTGAGAGGGAAGCAGGTGCCCACCGGCCCCTGGGCGCCCAGGCGTCCGCTGAGCCCTGCCAGGCCGTCGCCTGCTGAGGTCAGACAGCTGTCAGAGCTGGTGCCTTCCGAAGGACTGGCCGAGGAGGAGACGACCACACCTGCAGAAAGATCAGGGTGTGCTTCGGGGGCCCTCACGCTCCCCAAGGCTGACGCGACCCACCGGCACCCCGCAGTTTTCACGGGAGAGGAACTGGCTCTGCCACCTTCCCCACGCCCACTGCAGTGGCTCCCAGGCCCTCGGACAGCGCTCATGGCCCGCTGAAGGGGCAGACAGCTGTACTGGCCACCCCGTCTCTATCCTCAACCCTGGGGAAGTGGGAGTCTATGACAGCCAGAGGCCACTGGAGGCCGGGAGCCTCAACAGCCAGCCGCACAGGGGTCCCGGCTGCAGGTGATCGGTGGAGCTGACCCAGGGCCTGGGGTGAGGACCTGCCCCCTGGGGGCAACTAAACCCAGCGTCCCCACCAAACAACCACATGGAGTGTCTAAGTGGGATAATCCTGCGGCTCCAGGTCTAAACCAATGGCGTATGTGAAAACTGACGACAGACCGCCCAGCGGAGAAGGTGCTCTTCACATCAGCCCCCGCAGCCCTGACCTTGACCCGCTCACCAGGCCACCCTCCCGCCCGCGGGGACTCTTACATGGAGGCGCGCGCGGAGAGAAGGTGGAGACTTCGGCCAGCGTGTGTCTCCGGCCCGTGCCACCAGGCGGGGGCCTCTGTGCCTCCCGCTGCTCCTCCGGGCCCGGGCCCTGCCTGCCCTCCTCACTAATGGTCGTGTCCAGCAGGCCGCTGGGGGAGACCGAGCGGTGCCGGAGCACTCCGCTGCAGCTGGTGTCCACGGGGAAGAGCAAGGGCTGCGTGGGGTGAACATAAGCCAGTGACCTGGGGCCCCGGGAGGGCTGGTGCACGGGTCGTCCCCCCGCCGCTGGGAATGAGACAAGCCCCCGCCCCAGACGCCGCCCAGTGCAGAGGCCCACACACCTGCAGCGAGCTGTGCAGCTCGCAGTCCATTTCGGCCTGCAGGATGGACTGGCCCAGGGTCTGGGGCTGCGGGCACAGCACCGGGGACCGGAAAGCATCGCCAGGGAGGCCTTCCTGAGGCACCTGTGGATGGCAGAGGCGGACAGACGCCATCAGGGAGGCGGCTCGAGAGACAACCGCGAGCATTGTAAGAATGACCGAGCTGGCCTCGCTCTGGCACTGACGTCAGCCACTAGCTGACTAAGCTCAGAACACTGTGCTCTCCCTCTGAGGCCGTGCTGCGTAGAAGTGACTGAAAGAGGCAGACAGAGCAGCACCAAGGACTTAGCAACAAGCGGACACGGACAGGGCCTGACCCCCAACAGAGAGACCAGCACCCCCTATTCTCCACGTAGCCTCTGACCTAAGATTCACAGGAGAACACCCCCAGGGCTTAACGGACAAGGGACGCGACCTGGGGCCAGGGGCCTCAGCCTGCATCTCGTTGCGCACATCCAAGCGAGGGACTCCTGCCCCGGGGAAACGTTCCAAGGCAGGGACGGGCGGGCTTTAGGAGACCTGCTCACCTCCACGGTGCTGTGATCGGCGCTTCTGGGCCTCTGCTGCAGGGCCGGGCCGGAGCGGGCCAAGGGCGGGGAGCCGCGGTGGCCTCGCAGGCGCTCCAGGAGGAGGTAGTAGATGGCCGCGAAGTGGTTATAGCTGCTGTTCTGCAGGGACTGGGAGGCGCGGAGAAGCAGGTCAGCGCCAGCCCCAACGAGAGGACAGCAGAGCGGCCGGGCCTCGAACGTCTCGAGTCCCTGAGGTCCCCTGACCAGGCCGTTCCCGGAGTTATACTCGGGCGGCCGAGAACATCTTTTAGAGAAGCTGACCCTTAAATCAGCCCATGCTCCCACCAAGACTGGACTGGCGAGTGCCCCTCGTCCTGACAAGGCCGCCCTCCCCCCATGCCTCCCCATCGAAGCCAAGCGCGGCGCCCACCTCCACGGTCCTCTGCCGGTCCACGCCGAGGGTCTGCATGAAGCCCAGCACCTGCTCGTCGTAGCCGCCCAGGTTGGAGTTGCAGCCGAGTGCGGGGCCGGCGGGGCTGACACACGGCGGGGCGGGGCCGGCCTGCATCCACCTGTGCTGCCGGATCTGGGCGATGCTGATGCGCCTGGCGGGGTCCACCGCCAGCATGCGCCGGATCAGCGCCTCACAGTCTGAGGGAGAGGGAGGCGCACTGAGCCCCACGCGGGCTGCCTGCAGGCGCGCCCCACATGGCGCACCGGCTCCCATGGCCACCCTGCAGGGAGCGAGGCTCCCCCTGGGCGGGCAAATGGACGAGTGACCGTCCTGAAGACCACCAAGGCCTGGGCACTGGCCTGTGCCGTCGGCTCAGACCTGCCGCCACAGAGAGCCTCCCACGGAGGGGTGGGCCTCCGGGGAGACACGGTCCGCCTGATGGAAGTGCCGAGACCCCTCAGACGCCCGTTCTGTGCCGCGCCCGCCCATGCCCAGCGAGTCACACAGAGGAGCAAAGCGCGCATACAGAGTAGGTGATGGGGCGCCGGGCGGGGACTCCAGACACCAGGCCTTCAGCCACCCCCGAGACACCCTCACAGGAAGGCACCTGCCGTCCCATGAGCGGGGCCCTGGGAACACGCCCCGTGGGCTGCGTGTGTCTTACAGGCCCCTGGGAAACACCGCACGCTAGCACGGGCCTGACTCACGGACCCGACGGCAGACTCAAATGACAGTCACCCGGCATTTCAGGAAATGCCTCCCCTCCCCCGCCACCCCAAAGTCCCGCGTTCCCTGCCCGCCCGGCAGGAGGCTGGGCTCACACCTACCTCGAGACATGAAGAAGGGGACGCGGAATCGGCCATCGAGCACCCGCTGCCGCAGAGCAGGCAGGCTGGGCCCGTCGAAGGGGAGGGAGCCGCAGACGAGGACGTACAGCACGACACCAAGGCTCTGCCGACAACCAGACAGCACAGTCAGCGCCAGTGCGGCCCGACCGGGCGCCGCCAACAGCACCGGCACCTACCACACGCGACGCACGCGGGCGCCTACCCAGATGTCCAGCTGGGGGCCTTCGTACTCCTTCCCCTCAAACACCTCCGGGGCCGCGTACGGGGGGCTCCCGCACCACGTGGACAGAGGCTCTCCCGACTTGTAGAAATTCCCAAATCCAAAGTCTGAGAGACGAAGAAACAGACGATGTCGTCACAGCGGACACGGCAGGGGCCACAGTGTCAAAGCCGCGCGCACAACGAGCAGGGACCGTCACGTGCACGTGCCCCCCACGCCCCCCGGGCCACACTTCCGGGCGCAGCATGACCCCCACCTGCCAGCTTGATGTCCATGTTGCCGTCCAGCAGCAGGTTCTCGGTCTTGAGGTCCCTGTGCACAATGTGGTGGCTGTGGCAGTACTCCACGGCCGACAGGATCTGCCAGAACTTCTTCCGTGCCTCGCTCTCACGCAGGTGCCCGTTAGAGGTCAAGTAGTCTGAGGGGCGACAAAACTAGTTGGAGTCCCAAACAGTCTGAGGGTGACGAACTAGCTGGCATCCGCCCCCACCCCGCCCATGAGGTTGCCACTGTCAAGGGCGTGGCTGAAGAACGCTGTGGAATGTGAGTGGGGAGACCCGCACCCTGCAGGGCGGGCTCCTGACATGTGAGTACCATTTGCTTTCAACAGATAATAAATAGAGTGTGGCTTACCAAACATTTCTCCATTTTTTGCAAATTCGGTGACAATGTAAAGCATGTCCTTTGTTTCCATGACCTAAAAAAACAAAGACGTAACATTTAACGCATGAAAAGGCAGCGCACGGGGATCCCAGTGCGTCGTTAACTTCTCCGGGCTGAGCGCACGCTTCGTTTGGGGAAAGGAAAGAGAAGAAAACCTTTTGCAACACGGAAGGAAATGAGGGGATTCCTACTCGGAAAGAGCTTTTAGAAACCAGAAGCGAATTACTATCCCGATATGTCCTCACTCTCAATAACGGCCTAAGTGTATCAGAATTCGGTATCATACGAGAGGAATATAAAATAAATGTGACAGACAATAACTCGCTTTGCCCCACCCGGCTCAATGAGCTGGAGGCTACAGAAGTAACAGCGATCTCGAGGGTGCTGCTGGGCTTTCTTCTAGAAGGCTAGCAGGCCAACAGACTGCTCGACCCAAAGGCCGCACAGCTGGATAACAGAGAGCAGATACTCCTGCCCCACGTGCCTTAGTGGCATGATTAATTAGGCCACGAGAAGCCAGCCTTGCCGGGTAAGCTACAATAGTCTGCTCTTTGTACTGGCAACGACTCAGCATGTGTCAATAGCAACAGTTAATGTCAGGCACACCTTAAAGTTTCCCTTATTGATCGAGAATTTTATTTCACTATCGAAAAAATTTTTTAAAGGAGTTAAAAACGTAACTAAGAAACAAGGTGAAATTCAGACCTTTGGTCTGAAAGGAGTAAAGCTAACTCGGTTCCGAGGGAGACAGGGAAATGATACATTCTTACAGAAAAAGCTGTCCTCGGGGCTCAAATTACAGTTATTCCTTAAAAAAAAAGAGATACCTTAAAGACAACTGCTTTGACCCCTAATCTGAAAAGAAACTCGGGCAGCTGAGCTAGAATTTCGCTGCCCTCGCCCTCGATGTGTACAGCAGTGACAAACCCAACGACTACAGTTCACGCCTTTCTCAATGAAAAAAAGTGACAGAGAAAGACTGAAGAATGAATGTGTTTTAAGTTTTGAAAAACCTCAAGGAAAGAGCTCAGCGCCTCACCCAGGTTCTGGGCCTGGGCCAGCTGGACGGAAGCCAGACGCCGGTGTCCAAACCAGGGTATTAACACTCGTCACTGTGCCCCCGCATCCTGCGTCTCCCACACAGTTGAAGCAGCACACGGAGCAAGGGGAAAATTCACCCCAGGAAAGACTGAACTTGGGACCACGCGGGCAAGGCGTCGCTAACTGGGCCAGCGGGGGACAGGAGGACGAGGAAGCCACGCTCTGGCTCATCCCTCCAGCACAGTCACAAACAGACCGGGGTCAGCCCACTCCTGCGGAAATGGGCCAGGCACATTTCTCAGGCACTGACATCAGTGACCGGGGAGGAAACTTCTGATCGAGACAGCGACTTACAAATGACAACAGGAACAAAACACAAACCGGCGAGCACGTGATGTGAGCACCGCACTCAGCGACGCCGAGTAAATTGTCATAGTGGAAACACAAGCCCCGATGAGTCTACTTCGACCTCTGTTGTAACTGCGTGGAAGAGCCTCTCCCACCCCACCGGGCACCTCGCCCTGCCAACTGCACAAATACACACACAGTTCCATGTTCATTTCAGACTCTCCGGGTTTCCTGAGAGTCATCAAAAGGAACTGACAGCCAACGCAATTGGACGAAGAACTGAGCATTCGCAAAGAACTTACTCTCCTGCACTAGATCTGCTTTGTCCTCACAGAAGTGGTCAGCCAAGTAAGAGATTACTTTGCCGTCCTAATTAAACCAGCACTTATTTTCCAAAGATATAATTTATTAGTTTCAACAGAACAAAAATAAAGTCACTAAACAAACCAACAGACAGACAGGGTGAGGATTGGTCCTAATGTGGATTGAATGACAAGCTCCTTGCTCTCGTCAGGGCAAAAGTATTCTCATCTCCCCGTTTTTGATGGAAGTTTAAATAGGGAAGACAAATGCTCACAGCTGCCTCTGCAAAGATAGGTTTATGAAAACTGGTAAGAGCAGCTGGTTTGAAAGTTTAATAATTATCTGCAAAGACGGAAGTGTCTAGTTTCGCTCGAATTTGTCCTACACTAAATGCCCGACTTGTAGCAATACATAGATCTGGTAATATCGTCCTCTACACATTTCAAACCAGAACAAATTACAACACTGAATAAAGTTTTCATGAAGCAAATCTCCATTACGACCCAAAGGCAAGAGTATAACTGTAAACACATCTGCATCACTTACAGAAATTAATCTATTTACCTCATGCAACCAACTACTCCTCACTCCCGTATACACACACAGAGAAGGGCGACCTTCTCCTACGTTGTTGGAAATTAAAAATAATACACTTGCCAGAATGGCAAAGGCAAACTTGAGTTCTTACCTGATAAAGCTTTATGATATGAGGATGATTCAGAAGCTTCATGATCTGAACCTCACGATATATTTTCTCCAAGTTGCTTGAATCTAGGCGTGTTTTATCGATTATTTTTATTGCAACCTACAGATTTTTAAAAGAAAAAGGATGTTTTGTTTTTCTAAAAAAATTTTCTCACTTAACCTAATGTACACATTTCATCTTTTACAGGTTAATATCTAAAACATTTTATCTCCCCCAAGAAAGCACAAGAAGTTGGTGGGAAAAATAACCGTAACCATTAACATTATTAAAAATGGCCAGTTAAATAAACGCCCGAAGTCCCTGCAGGTCAGTGTGCGGGGCGTTAGCTCTGGATCTGAGCGCGCTGCTCCCCTGGGTTATACGGTCATTATCTTTTTGCTGTTCCCTAATATCTATACAAATTATGCAAAATCATAATATAAAGCTTTTTTTTTCCCCCCTTTACCAAACTAAAAACCGTCAGACGATGGCCCCTCCAGGCAGGGATCGCGCCCGGCTGGCTGCCCCCGGGCAGGGGCTCCCCCCCAGGTCGGTGCCGCCACCCCACTCCACGCACCTGGGTTTTGGTGACTCGATGCCGAGCCAGCTTCACCACCGCGAAATTGCCCTTGCCCAGGGTCCGCTCGATGTCGTAAAAGCCCACCCGGAGGGGCTTCTGCTGGCCCTGGCCCGCGCCCGCCGGGGCCGCGCTGAACTCCGACATGATCACCATGGCTCCGGGCACCTACGGACGCCGGGAGCGCTCAGCGCCGGCCGGAC
>NW_006439713.1:178093-184552 GCF_000325575.1 Pteropus alecto | reverse complement strand
CGCGTTCCCACCGGCGCGCGCCCCCTACCGGGTGCCGTGGACGCTGCAGGCGGCTTAACGCTTGGGTCCCCGGGTGCAGCCCTTCCGCCTGCACGCGCCCGCAAGGACGCCTTCGCGTGTACCCCTCTTGTCACACCCATCCAAGAGCCTTGGGTCTCGGGCGGCTCCGAAAACCCCCGAAGTGCAGCACAGTTGGGTCCTTTTTTGATTTCTACTCTATGGTCCAGTCTTCAGGGTACAGGTCACATGTGTCCCGCAATTTCCGTCGGAAGTGCTCGACCTTGGATATATTAGGGAAAGTGCCAAGTGGGGCTAAGGCAACCCTAAGAGGGCCGGAGGTCCAGGCGGAAGTGGACTCCGCTCACCAAGGTCTCCAGATCCTCGGGTTCTTGGGACCAGAGAACCGGAAACCGGCCAGCAACACCCTCACCAGAGCGCGGATGGCTCATTTGCTTGTGCATTCGTCCAACAAGTGCCCAGTGAACACCGGCCGGGTGCTCTGTATGCAGACAGTAGAAGGACCCTGCCCTTGGGGGAACCGCCCCCACACACACACACATACAGGGCCAATAAGGTGAGGTCAGCAATGTACCTCACCCCTTGGAGACATTGGACACTTTGCAGGTCCCATGGTATTGATCACTTTTGTCCCACCAGCCCACCTCGTGGTTTTCCCAGAGCTGCAGGGGAGCGGTTGGGTGGGACCTGTGCCCCTCAGGTGCCTGGTGGCTGTCCCTGCACTAGAGGGGAGGGGAAGAGAGGATGACAATGGCAGCGAGGCACCATTTCCATTGATATCGCTGTTCATTTTATGTTCTTTATGCCCCATCAAAAAAATGAACATTTCCTAAGGGAACACAGAGGGTATGGCGACTGGTATTTTTTAAACATTAGGAAGGCAGCAGTTTGGGATTTCAGTTCTGCGTCTAACCTAGATCATGTTTCCTTCTGTTAAATGAAAATGCCACTTCACAGAAGGGGATAGGGAGCACGAGTTAAGCAAAGGGGAGGCTGCGGTGTGTGCGTGGGCAGCGGCTGGAGACGTGGCGGGCCTGGCCAGGGTAGCCCCGTGCCTGCACGTCTCCTGATGCGGGCTGGCTGGCTCCACCGACTGTTTGCCCATCGCCCCCTTCCTGGGCGGTGGTTTGTGAGTTGGTCTGTTTGGAAAAGAGTTTCAGGGGAACTGATGATCCCAAAGTTTTCCTTAGTCTTTCAAAAGTGTCCTTATTATCTGTTCCAGGTTTGCCAGCAAGAATGTTTACTTCCTTCCAGCTGAATAGTTTATCACCCCTTTTCTCCCCCTCTGGGGACCCTGCCAATCCACCCGTCCCTAGGAGAATAAGACGCGGAGTGGAGAAACCAGAGACCTGAATGCGTTCAAATGCCGCCCCTTCTGCTGTGACTTAAGCTTTCCTCAGACTCATCCAGGTGACATCCAGCAAGCCGGCTCCTCCACCCTCCCCATCCCCCGCCTCAGGGCTAGCCCAAGCCTTGCCAAAGACGTCCGGTGTTTGCAAACACCTGGCTGGCTGTTTGGAAACAGTTTGTCAGGGCTGAGTCAAAACTGCAGCCCAAAGAGCCGAAGCTGCCTTCCCAGAGAGGGTCCCTAACAGCCCTGTGTGGACTGTGGCCGGCCCCCAGCCCTGCGCGGGAGCCTGATCTTCGAGTCTCCGACGGGGCAGAAGAGGAGACTGACCTCGGGATGGCCGCCGTCTCTCCCAGAGGGGCTGCTCCGGGCGCGCCCGTGCACCTGCCCCCACCGCCTCTGCTGGAGTGTCCGGTTGCCGTCTGCATCCTCGGCCCCTGGAGCCTGTGCTTCCTTCTGGAATCTGTGATTTCTTTTCAGATTTCTAGTCTCCATGCTTTGCACACGTTACGAGGGGGAAAAAAACACATAGATGTGATCAAATGATTCAAGACAGTCTCCACTTAACATAACGGAAGATACACTCTCAAAGTCTGCAAGAATGGTATTTTTTTTTTTTTTATCGTTGCAGATTTTGGAGAAACAGTTAAGTTTTCTTTATCATTTGAAATTTTTTTAGCCTGTCTTTCAACTGTGCTGTTTCTGGACTTCATCTCCCTGTTTTCGGGTCTGGAGCCTAGAGACCCCATCGACAGGAAGTGGGTCCTTCCTACTCGCGGTTCCTGGCCGGGCCCCCGAGACGCTGAGCGTGGGTGTGCCATAAAACCCCCAAAACAAATCAGAGCAGGAAACGCACAGAGTGGGGCTTGAAGGCAGCCCTTGCACAGCCGGACGAGGAGACCAGCCTGTCCCGGTGGGTGACTTAAACTTGCTCCCCGCTGTGACGAGATGTGGTGGGGATGGCAGGCCCCTTTCAAGGTGGCTTTCTCCTTGTCACCGAGAGTAAGACGAGGCGCCTTTCTTTCCTGATACTCTCCGAGAAACCGAAGGCCATTCTCCATCCTCCTGGCTTTGTCTCATTTGGTTTATTTATGATGTCAGCCCAATGATTTCAGGTCAAGATCAGTCGCCCGCAGCATCCCCGGGCCTTAGGAGCGGCCGCGGTCCCTTCTGCCACCTGCTAGGTTTGCAGAGCTTGACAGACATGCCCAGTAGATAGGTGTGCACTGTGTCAGGGAAATGCAGCTCGCAGCCTGGGGTCCAGAGGTGGGAGGGAAGTGCCGGGCCCCGGTGCACGGCCTAGATGTTCACAGGCTGACTCAGGAGCCCAGGCGAGCCGGCCAGCCGGGCACTGGCCAGCGTTGTGGCCTCAGACGGCATCGCCTCCTATGCCCCGCTGCTTCCGGATGTGTCTGCTCTGTGACGGCCTGGGTCACGCCCGCGTTCCCCAGTCCAGGCCCTCCGCAGGCTGGGAGGGAAGGAACCCAGGTCCTGGCGACAACGGGACTGGGGCGAGACAGCGCAGGACGGGCAGGGCCGAATTCCGACATTTTGGGCTCTCACACACCCACCAGCAGGAACTTCCTGTGCACGGACTACTGGCCCTGCCACCTGCGAAGCTCCAGGGTTTCTAGGTCCCGTGTCTGTTTCTGTCACAGTGAGATGATGGGGTGGCTGCTATTGAAGCAGGTTGGTGGTCGATACCACACCCGAGGACCCAAGAGGCGTTAGGGTGTCTATCTGCCTGACCCGTGTTCTGAAGACAGTCTTGAAGCTGGCGGTGGGGCCACAAGATGGAGCGAGGAACGCAAGGACCCCAAACAGATGCATGGGCACCCAGTGGAGGCTCGTCTAAGAAACCCGCCTGCACCGCAGGAGTAAGCCAGCTGGAAACCTCAGGCGGAAGGAATGGCATGCTTAAATGCTAGAGTTTTCCACTGTCTTCCTGGCAGAACCAAGCAATCGGCGAGAAGCGTTCCAGCTCCTTCTGCGTGCAGGGCGGAATCCTGGGTTGCTGTGGCCTCGCGCAGACCTGGGACCAGGGCCAGAAGCCCCCGTGCGGGCTGCGGTGCTGGCCACATCCTTTATTCTGGGCTTTCTGCAGGGGCCGCGCAGAGCACCCCAATTCCTTCCAAGAGATGCTAGATTCCTGAGTGGCGGATCTCATGTCATCGTCTCGGGGGCATGCGTGGCATCCGGTGCGGTATACTGTATTTTTTATTACTGTTCCGTCATTCAAACAACGTGAGTTTCTGCTCTTTGCAAGAACATCACCGGGCAGTGAAAACGAGCATGAGGCCGCCTCGGATTGTGACAGACAGACACGCTAGCAGGTTCGAAATGGGGAGGAAAGGTGACATGGCATGATCTGGTGCGGGAGTCACCAACCAGCTGCCCATGCAGGCTCATGAAGCCCCTACTGTGTGCCACGTACTGTTTGGGGGTGTGAGCACAGCGGGCAGGGGGCAGACAGGGTGCCTCTCGAGGGCTGTCACCTGGTTAAGGGGACAGACAATAACGACATAGTAGACGAGTAAGATGGTCTCAGAAGCCAGCAACCTAGAGGAAGAAAATAAATTCCGATGGAATATTTAATAAATATTCAGTAGGAAATTTAGAAAATATAGAGATACATAAAGACGACAAAAGGCTGGTACTGGCCGTTTGGCATTTTCTGTCCTGTCTCCGCCGGCCCGCAGTTTACGCCCGCCTTTCCCCCGGCCCGCGGAGGAGGCGTCTTGCCATGCCATCCGACGGTCTTCGGAACCACGAGCTTTCGTCATCTGCCTGGAATTCCATCCGGAAGTCACTGTCTCGTCGCCGTTTAGCTCCTCCTCGTCCTCCCCCTCCGTGCTGACACCTCGGTCCCTCTGACACCTTTCCTCGCACTGCTCTGGATGGCTCGCTAGTCCGAGAGCATCCAGGTCAAGACTAGATGCCAGGTCCAGCCCACCCAGGACAGCACAGTCCCTGGGAGAGGTGGCCTCTGGGGCCAAGAGCAGACTCTCAGAGACGGAGGGTCTCCCAGGCCCCTGGGGACGGCAGGCTCAGGCCACAGCAGCCGAGTGCCTCCTCCCGCAGTTGCCGAGGTGACGCCGAGGTGACGCCGAGGCCTCTGACGGCCTGAGAGTCCCCGCGTGTCCCCCGCTCCGCGTCCGGCTTTCCAGCACTGCCTGCGGAGGGGCTCGTTCTTTCTGCCCCGGTTTCCGTGGTTCTGGGTATTGTTGTTATGCTGTTTGTTTAAAAAGAAAGTGCACGGATTTACGTCACGAGGATGCGAAGATGTCATCGTCATCAACTAATAAAAATGACCATAAACGAGTCCCCAGACCAAGTGCCGTAATGACACCTACCTCTCAGGGACATTGTGACAACCAGTGAGTCATGTGAAGATAGAGGACGAGGGACAAAGCGGCATGAAGTCCAGCGGCACCGGCGTGCCTCCGTCGTGCTGGCATCTCCACGGCGGGCCCTGCCGAGCCAGAAGGAACGAAGTCACGGTCGGGGTGCGGGGGAGCGCAGAACAGCTCAGTTAAAAACTGCTCAGAACAAGCCGGGCGTTTTAAGTTGGGCAGAGCCCCTTGGGATCAGCTGGACCAGGAAGAAGGTTCAGCCAGCCCTGCTTCACATGCCCCAAGGCCTGGAAGGAAAATTCTAGAATATTCTTCTCATCAGTAAACCACAGACGCAAAATCAGCCGGTCAGGCTCAGGACCTGGGCTGCCAGGACTGGAACCGCAGAACTCTCAGATCCCCAAAACTTTCCTCAGAGCCGGTGAGCAGGTGCAGAGGATGGGTGGGCCACCTTCCGGCCTCCCTCAGCGAGGTCCCACAGCAGATGTGCGACATTCCATGGTGATGTGATGTAATGTGATCTACACAGAAACCAGAAGAAGCTTAAGCACCTAAACAAACAGACAAACAGAGGAAGCACCAAGGTCAGGTGTGCCCAGCCCCCTGCACCCCCGTTTCCATCTGGACGGAGGGGACCCCAGGCTCTTTCGGAAAGTCCACCCTCTGTCCCAGCTCACGAATACCCGCCAACTGCACAACACTGGTTGAAAGATCCATCTTCCCTCATTACCCACGGCCGGTGGCCCAGAGCTGGCTCCCAGGACCGGGATAGTCAGACAGGCAGTGGGAGAAGCTGGGCTTTGTCCACTCCAAGGCTGGCTCGCGGCCAGCTCCCACCGTCCCTGCTCTTAGCCCTCTGCTCCTGGAAGCCCCGCCCACGGTCTCATCTCGATCACCTTTAAAAACCCAGGTCCACAAAACCAGGATGTGAGACCACTTCATACTCATTAAGATAGCTGCTAATGAGGGGAAAAATAACAAAGTAACAAGCGTCCGCGACAATGTGGGGAAAGTGGGAGCCTGTGCACTGCTGGCTGGAATGTAAAACGGCGCGGCCAGTCCAGAAAACAGCACGAAGTTTCCTCAAAAAGTTAAACGTCGAATTCCCACACGACCCAGCAGCCCCTCTATCACACTCGGGCAGGTCCTTGCACGCCCACGTCCACTGTGGCACTAGTCACAACAGCCAGGAGGCAGACACAAGCCAGGCGTCCACCCACGGCAGGTGGTGAGCACAGCGTGGTCCGTCCACACACGGCCTCTGACTCAGCCTCAGAAAGCAAGGACACTCTGACACCTGCTGCAACAGCCCGTCGCAAAAGGACGAATATTCTCTTGATTCTACGATCACGTGAGACTCCGGAGTGGTCAGATTCAGAGACGGTGGAAGAGTGGTCGGGGGGCGGGGGAGGGGGTCCGTGCCTAACGGGACAGGCTCCGTGGGGGACGACGAGATGCTCTGAGATGGACGGTGGCGAAGGGTGGACAACAACATGAACGGACTTAACGCCACAGAACTGTGCACCTAAAATGGTTAAAATGGTCAACTACATGTTAGTTATATTTTACCATAATTTTTTTTCCCCAGGGGTCCGGCAAGAGCCAAAATCACCCCAAGACTACCCTGGCAGCCCCCCACCGCCACCCTTAGAAACCAGAGGCCACCTCTGGGACCGAGGCAGGCCGGCCTGGGGACTCTCCTGGGGGACGCCGCCTCTGCACCCTGCCTACCGGCTGGAG
>NW_006439713.1:157166-178012 GCF_000325575.1 Pteropus alecto | reverse complement strand
GGCTGTGACACAGCCTTGGACTTCTACTGTAAATCCCACCACGACTCAGGATCCCATTTTCGTGCGAAAATCAGACAGTGCAGGTCGACCCCAGGTGACACGCTTCTGGGAGGAAAGCCAGCCCCTGGGCATGCGGGGTGGACAGCGGTGCGGAGCCCGCGTGTGCATGTGGCATGCGCGTGCACGTCGCGCACGTGTGGGGTGCGTCTCCATGTGTGCGGCATACGTGTGTCATGGGGGGCTGTCATGGGTGGCGTGTGCGCCTCCACTGATAAAAAGGGAAATGCAGTTTCTCAGGGCTACCGGACCTTGAGCACCCCACGGGCTGGTGCCACCTGTGGGGGCCTGAAGGAAAAGCATTCTTCCGTGGAAGGGCGTGAGGCCGGCGGGTCCAGGGCCGCAGGACGAGGCTTGGACGGGCCAGGAGCCAGAGCGCGGGCCAGGACAGCCCGGCCTCGCCTTCAGAGGTCCCAGGCCGGGCGGCAGCCAAACCCGCTCGGGAGCACTGGCCGGCCCGCGGGCCTGACGGCCGTGTCCAGCTCACACGGCTACTACGGGGAGGCGTGGGAGGACCCGGGCGGTGAGGCGGGCAGAGGGGCTCCAGTCCCACCCCAGGCCTCTGGTCCTTGGGCCCGGCACTGGCCCCAGCGGTCACTCACCCACAGAGGGGAGCTCTTCCCAAAGGGGTCCTGGGGGCACCCTGCAGGCCAGCAGACGGCCCAGTGGCCCCACCGGGCCCCCACTCTCCCTGGCAAAGCAGAGCTTACTCCTCACAGCCGGCCTAATCTTAAACGCACAGGGTCTCTGGAGGGCTTGAGGGGTTTCCCACACAGGCTTGCAGGGGCCGGGAGCCGTGGCCAGCTTGCCGCATAACCCTGGGAGAAGACGTCGGAGGGGCTGGCTGGCGACGCTTCTGTCCCTGGACAGCAGGCTGGGACTATCCTCCTGGGACAGACGCTCCTTCTTCACGTGTCCCGTGCGGGCCTCACGGCATGAGCTGGGGTGGGCGGACAAAGCCCGGCCTTCTTCTGACCAGGCGACCTAAACCCGGCCAGGCTACCTGGGTGCGTGCAGGTGCTCTCGTCCGGGCCGTGTGTCCCCAACCCAAACACTCACAGATTAAGGAACAAGCAGGGAAAGAAGAAAGGTAGCAATGGCGGGGGGAGCTCAGGGGGTCCCCAAACCCAAAACCTCTCTCGGGGTTAAAACCTGGGTGGAGACGGGCCCTTGGAGGGTTCCGGAAACGGTCCCGTGTCTGCTTCGCTTCTCGGGTTTCACCGAGAAACGCCCATCATGAAACACTCGCTACTCAATTCACGTTGCTTTATTACTTCACACTCGGAAAGTTTCGTAGCCTCCGCTGGGTATTATTATTCCATCTTGGATTTTCGAAGATTGTTTCTCCTACATTAGTTTCAATCTAAAGTCAATGCTTTTTAATAATTTGGAATTTTAAAACTTTTTTTCCGGTCGTGAAATTGAATATATGACTATTATAAGCAATATATATAAGAATGAGAATCTATAGAATAAACAATAAAGCTAAGACAATCCATAATTCTACCACCCACATATCATCACTGTTATTATTTTGGTATATTTTTTCTAGTTGCATAAATACATGTGCTAAATCTTTTAAAAATAAATTTGGATTATACTCTATAAATATGAACAGTTTATAGCCTGTTTTTTTCTATTTACATAAAGGGGATTTCCTTGTGTCATATTTTATTTAAGACATTATTTTAAATGTTTAATATTCCATTATGTCTAACATTTATTTAACAGTTCCACTTATTTGACATTTCTGCTATTTTTAGACATTTGTTGTTTTTATACATTATTATAAACAATGCTATCATGAGCATCTTTTTCAAATATCTTTATTCTTACATAAAATTCGTTTGTTAGGACAAAGCCTTAAAAACGAAATCGCCAAGTTAAAGAGGATAAACTCTCTTAAAGCCTTGGGTACCCCCCACTGAACTTCTAGGAGACTCCTGACTTTAAACCGTGCCAGCGTGTGAGCATTGTCACTTAAAAAGGATTTTGCTCACTGCAGGAGTAGGAGTAGCATCTGCATTCGTTTCCTGGGGCTGTGGCGACAAAGCACCACAAAGTGGGAGGCTTCAGACAACAGGAAGGTCTGGAGGCTAGAAGTCTGAGGTTGAGGTGACCCCGGGCCGCGGTCCCTGCCCGGGGGAAACGCGCTTCTTATTTATTTTGAAAACTCTTTATATATGAAGGATATCGGTCCTTTACATCTTTCTGGCACATAACTTCCTCATGTTTGTCTTTGCGGATCTTCTCCTGGGCACCAAGTGCTGCCTTTCGGGCCGTGTCACCGCTACGACAGCCTTGCCATATGGTGTCTTTGCACAATAAGTCAGAGGATTTTGTCAGGCCCCGTGGAGCAGGAGAGGGAAAGGCCTTTGGCTGGAACTTCGGTAAACGCATCGGCGTTTACAGCTTGTCTTCGTTCGTGCAGACGCCACAGGTCCCGAGTCCCCGCTCAGCTGTGCGGATGCCACAGGGTCTGCGGCTCTGAGCTCATTCCCCCGTGACCGGGCTCAGGAATGAAGGCGGCCAGGGGGGTGGCCTGACCTCCTGGAGCCCGTCCCGGAGCCTGGCACTGTCCTTCCGGCCCTGGCCCACCCTCACCCCCTTCCCTCCTCTCCTTTCCGAGGGGCAGAGTCCAAAACTCCAAGGGAGGATGTCCCTGTCAACTCCCTGATGTTCCCCCTCACCGTCAGGGTCCCAAGTCACATCGTTACGTTTAAGTTCAAGGGTGACAGCGCCGTGGAGGTTCCTGACGACAGGCTGCACGCTGGGGGCCTGGGAGGGCGCCGCTGGCAGGAAGGAGCATGCTGGGGCCAGGCCCGACGCAGGCAGAGCGGTGAGGGGTGTGGCACGGTCACGGGGGCACCTGTGGCCCAAGTTACTGCCCAGATACTGCCCCTCCCAGAGAGGGTGACCTGGAGAGCATGCAGGGTCCCCGATGCCCTTAGGGCTATGCTACAGGGGGCTGACCCCCCCCCACCACACACGTCTGCCACACACAGAGAGATGTACCCCGTACCTGTCCCCACAGGGGCAAGAGCACACAAGGCGTGAGCAGTGGGGGAGGGTCACCCCGAAACGTAGGCATTGTCAAATGTGGCCCAAGTTACTGCCCAGATACTGCCCCTCCCGGAGAGGGCGACCTGGAGAGCACGCAGGGTCCCCGACGCCCTCAGGGCTATGCTACAGGGGGCTGACACCCCCCACCACCACCACACACGTGGCCACACACAGAGAGATGTACCCCATACCTGTCACAGGGGCAAGAGCACACAGGGCGTGAGCAGTGGGGGAAGGGTCACCCCGAAAAGTAGGCATTGTCAGGGTTCTCCAGGGAAACAGAACCAATAGACAGGTAGGTAGGTAGAGAGATGATAGATAGATAGATAGATAGATAGATAGATAGATAGATAGATAGATAGATGGATGATAGATAGATAGATGATAGATAGACATAGATAGATAGGTAGGTAGGTAGGTAGAGGGCAGCCGGAGTCTGAGGGCCTTGGTCCCTTCGTCAGGCCCCCAGCAGGCGGCCAGGCCTCCCCAGACCACCTGCTCTCGGAATCCTGGTCATGTTCTCATGCCCCCTGCTCCGTCTCGTGACCTGACACTCAGCTTCCCGCACGAGCTGTGGACCTGCCGCTTCTGCTGGGGTCATTTGGTCCATGCTCGCTTCACGCAGGGACGGCCTGTCTCTGACCTTGTCCCAGTTCGGGAGGAACAAGCCGCGCCCTCTGACGGCCAGCCTTGAACCAGAGTCATGAAGAGCATGTGTCCCGGGGGAGGGGGCGTCCAGTCCCTGGCTGCCAAGAGATGGGCAGGCCACAGCGCTCCATGGCAGACAGCGGGCTCCCCACAGGCTCATGGGGCATGGCGAGGTCATTCTCGTTGGCCCCACACCTCCACCCCCGCCTGGAACGTTCTCGGGGGCATTTAGGGGGAGCCCAAGGAGCAAAGTCCGACCATGGGGCCCCCTCACCCCACAGAGCGGGCTGTGAAGGGGGAGACCCTTCTCTTCGTCTGGCTCAGACGCCACCAGGGAGGACGTACTCAGAGCTCAGGGCAGGGGAGGGAGGGTGGCACAGAGGCACAGTGAGGCCTTTGTCCACAGACTCGTCACTGGATCCTAGCTGCGTCATAGCACAGGCTCCGGCGGCCCCGTGACGTCACCGGTGTTTGCGTCCCTCTTCCCTCGGAGCTGAGCCCCCCAACCCCCGTCTTGTGTAGGCCGTGTTGGAAATGACCTGAGCTGCAACGAACAGCTGATCTAATCAGGGGACAAGCTCTGCGACCTATTAAGACTCCACTGGTGAGGATGCGACTCGCCGCAGTTGCAAAGCTCTGAGCGTCCACAGCCTTGACCTTGAGGGCTGAGTCGGGGTGTCCCTGCAGTAGCCCAGGGAAAGCCCACCAGCCGTGCTGCGCCTCCCGCAGCGTGACCATCTGGGGGCTCCCTGGGGACCCGCCTTCAGGAGCCCTGACAGATTAAAATCCCAATTCGAATACCATGCTCATTACTGAGGTCTTACTTTCTTTGTGTCATGGTTCCCAAGGATTCCTTCGAACGTGACCGGCCAGTGGACTCCCTTAAACGTGGCTTTTCAGAAGCGAGTCGCCGCAAGTCAGGGTCCAGCAGCACGCTGGGCACCTGGCAGAGAGGGAGAGGGCTGGGCGCAGATGCCGTCCACTCCCGTGTCCTTGCGTGGCTGCCCTGTGCGTCTGTGTCCTGGTGGACAGAGGCCACCCCGACGGCCTCATTCTAACATAATCCTCTCTGTAAAGACTCATTTCCAAGGACAGCCACATTCTGAGGACTGCGGGGTCGGGGCTTCGACACGGGGACCTGGGGGGACACACGACCCACGACAGCATGAAGGACAGGAGGACTCAACAAGGCAGGGGCTGTCGGCGTGAAAAGCGTGTTGTATCTTGTTTTCAGTGAAAGGGGACGAGTGGGCCACGTCCCTCGGGGCTGAGGCCCCAGCGAGCACAGGAAGGGGACAAACGTGGCGAAGGACAGATGCCACGCTTCTCAGCTCCTCCGCCCCAGGCACCCCTCGGGGTCTGACCACACGTGGGTGGCCGTCCTCACTGTCCGCTCGTGGGTTTTGTCAGGTGGCGGGCACCCCCATGAGCGGGCCAGTGTCACCTGGGTTCCAGGTGGGGAGAGGAAGTACCGCTGATCCCAGGAGGGCACGGAGCCACGCCCCGGCCCCCCAGCCTCCGCGGGGGGCATGCTCCGCCCTCTCTTTGAACGGGTCCCTCGGCGCAAACGGCACTCACTGAGGAGGGGTCCCGCCAGGTCCCCGTGCACCAGGGTGGACCCGGCCGTGTGTGTCTTCACGCCAAAATTAAAAACAAACATGGTGCGGCCCCTCTCGCCCCCAGGCCTTCCGTCTGAGGAAGGTCACCCCCTCAGACACGCCAGTCCTCGAGGCCCCAGCGTCTGGCCGGGCCACATGGGGGCTCGTGGGCGCTGAGGGGGCTCTGCCAGTCCTCGCCGGCTTCCCCACCAGCACGCACAGAGCCCCACGGCCCCGCCTGCAGAAGGCACCCCGGCGGCATCCAGGCCCAGGCCAACGCCACGGGACCTCTGTGTCTCCATTTTGAAAGCCGTTCTTTCCATAATGGCTTTTTTAAAAGATCGATGTGAATGAGCCAGCGTGTCACCAGAAGACAGACCTAGGGCTGCCTTGCCGCAGCCTTGGGGCCCGTGGGGGCCAGTGGTGACCAGGCGGTGGCTAGGCAGGGGCCAGAGGGGAAGGGGCCCTCGCTCCCGCCAGCCCCGAGGGGGCGCCTGGGAGGACTCCTTCTACTCGGGGCGAGGAAGAGCACCAAGTCCCACACTGCGGGGGCGCGGGCGAGCGTGGGAGGATGCGCTGCATTTCCGGAAAGTTCTTTCCAAGTGCAGAGTGACGTGTGACCCCGGGGACTGGCTCTGACTCCAATCGGCGTCCTCATCGATCGCCCAGCAGTCAGGGGCCGACGTCCGCAAGGCGGAGGGATCAGGACACCCCGACCTCTGAGCTGCTTCCCAGGCGACCCAAAGAGTGACCGAGGCAATGCCAGGTCCAGGGTTCCCGCAAAATGTCCTTCCAACGTGGCCCTCCTGGAGCCGGGCTGCACAAGCCCAGCGCCGCCAGCCCTGGGCCCACCCTCCGGCCACCCACACGGCCACCCGCAGCCCCTGTGCCCAGCTCTCGCTGTGTGATAGCCGCCTGCTGTTTCTGCATCTGACGCTTTGACACCCGGGCCTGTTGACCGTGGTCGGCCAGTCCCTCCAGCTGGATCCAAGATAGTAAAGGACTCGGTCCACGAGCTGCTTTCCATGTGCAGACCCCCCACCCCCCGCAACCCGGAGCCCACGGCTTGGCCACCTGCATCCTGATGGATGGCCATGGGGCCTCCAGGCCCCAGCCCGCAGACCCCGGCCTGCCGTCCCTTCCCTGGACCCGGGGCGAAGGCCCTGCCCCTCTCTCCCCCACACCCCCATGCTTCCCTGCGTACCAGGCCTCCCCCTGAGATCTGCAAGGAGCGAGCTCCCTGTTCAGTGGCCGTCACCTCCTGCCTGCTCTGTTGGCCTCGACATCCTAGATAAAAAGAAACCCATGTTTTAAAACACTGTACACAGAGAAAGCAGAGGGCCTGGCCACCCCGACCCCTGAGCCCAGCCAGCCCTCGCCACACTGACGTGCTCGCAAGTATAGACACCCCAGTGCCCTCGGCTCCGGTGGACCCGAGGTGTGAGCTGCGTGGCCTGGAGGCCCCTGCGGACGCGGCCAGCATCGCCCCGCGTGGGACTCTCTGGGAGCTGGCGCCCTTGCTGGCCCCCCACACTCCCGCCCCGTCATGGGGAGGGTCAGCTGCCATGCGGCCGCCCATGCAAAACCAGCCTCTTGAGAGGTCCACTCGGGGTGTCCACAGGGAGCAGTCAGCCGTGGGCTGTGTCACAAACATCCTGGGGTCTGCCCACCGCCCTGGGGCCGCTGCGTGAGCACCCAGACACCCGCAGAGGGCAGGGGTGCCGGGACCACCCTGGGCCGGCGACGCTGGGGCAGCTTCCGTGGTGCCCGCCTGGGCTGACACGACCGCTGTCAGAATCTCAGCGGGGACGGGCCGCTGCGTACCCCACTTCCCCTCCCTGCCGTGCAGTCTCGCCTCGGCCATCTTCCCCGCACGTTCTGCTGGGACAGTGGCCAGAGCCACCCGGCCGACACTTCCCTCCGTCCTCCCGGGCCCTTAACCCCTCCTCGTTCCCTCCGGTGCAGCCGCCCCCACCAAGCATCCCCACCTATCACCCCGTCCTGTCAGCCCCTCCCCCACTGGCCACGACTCAGCCCCACTAATCCCCGGCTCTGTCCTCGAGAGCCGTGGTCCTCCGCCATGCTGGAATCCAGCCTCTGCGCCCTCAGAGTCCTGTCCCTCGGGTGCTTCCACGTGCTCCCCACCTCCCTGGCCTCCTGGTCCTCGACGCCCAGCCAGGGGCAGCTCTGCTGCCTCCAGGAGCCCCGGGCTTGAAGGTGAGTCGACCCCGTCTCTGGCTGCCTGGCATGCGGCTGCCTGCCACGCGGCCCAGGTGACACAGTGTGCCAGAGCAGGGAAGGCCGACGGCGGGAGACTGAGCGAAGCTGCGCCTGGGGGAGGCGGCGTGGACCCCCTGTCAGGCACAGGACGAGGACGGGGAGTCTTCCTCCCGGAGCAGTGGACCTGGGGTGCCCCTCGCTAAGGACGTTCCAAAATCCTCAAGAGCAAAGATGGTCCCTGCCGTGCAGTGGGCACTCTGGGGGTCGGGGTCACGTTCTAAGCCGGAGTCACAGTGGGTCACGACCCCAGCCGAGGCGAGGCTGTCCCACCCCAACCAGAGGGGAGCAGAAAGACAGCGCCGCAATCGGTCCCCAGGACGCACCTCGCCAGCTCCGTGGGGAACGCGGGGGGTGGCTGGGGTCCCCCAGTGGGAGACAGTTCCCTTTCTGGTCTGAGTCACCAGAACCAGGCCCCTGAGCCTGGCAGTCAGGAAGCAGATGACCCCGCGTGAAAGCCACACGCCAGGCTCTCGGAGCCTCTGTGACCTGCGGCCAGGCGCATGCCCCGCGCCCTGTCCCGCTGAGAGGTTGGGGGCCGACACTTCAGAGCAGAGGCGTCCCTTCGCTGGGACCCTGGCCCCGCAGCCATGGGGGGACTCTGGGCAGAGAAACCCTGGTCACATGGGCCGACAGGCTCCGGGTTCGGATGCTGACTCAGGATCCTTGGGGGACCCGCCCGGGAGGCCGTGCAGCCAGAGACCCGCTTCGCATCAGCCGCTGGACGAGCATGCCAGCTCCTCAGGCCCCAGGCTGCCCGTCACCATGCGAGCTGGGGCACGTCTCTCCCGCGTCCAGCCCCGGCTCCTCCCCCAGCCCTCCCTCCGGCATCCCCAGAGGCAGCCTCCACCCCGAAGTTGACGCTCATCACACCTTTACTTTAGGGTATTTTTACCACACGTATGAGAATCTTTAAACAACACAGTGTTTTGTTTAGCTCGATTTCGAGTTTTATTCGAGTCAAAGCATGTGGCACAAAGTCCCCTGCAATGAGCTATTTTCACTCCATATTGAGTTTCTAAGGCGACCACAGCGTCACCTGAGCTGCAGCGCGTTCTTCGGGGCCGTATACTATTCCACGTGTGACGACTGCACAATCCACACGCGGAGTCACTGGTGATGAGTAGATTCTTGTCCATGCGCCTTGGTACCTGTGGGGTGCTCCAGGCTATCAACATGTGTGTGCTTTTTCCAGAAGCAAAGCCAACCTGGAAGATGCTGACGTGGTGCTGGCAAGCAGGCTCCCCAGGACCTGCCAGGCAGGCACTGTTCTTACCGGAGGGTCCTCTCCGGAGGCTCAAACGAGCAAGCCACTGGGCAGGGGTGACACAGCCCTGCCAGCCTTGCTCATATGCCCCCTGCAGAAGAGGGGGCTAAGCTGGTCTGCCTCCGGGGCAGGCGTCGGCTGTGTGTGTGAAGTGTGCCAGGCAGTGCTGATGGCTCTGGGTCCAGGGACAGGAAGCACAGGTGTGCCTTTTGAGCATTCACTAGGGGACAGTGACCACTGGCCAGTGGCCCAGGAGGCAGACTCAGGGCAGAGGGAGGCTGCAGAACACGCTCCCTTCTGCCCGGGGAGGGGAGAACAAGGAAGGCCAGGTGAGGGGGACCAGCAGGAGTTCAGGGCAGAGAAGTGGAAGGAGGCGGGACGAGATGACTCAGACAGGAAGCCCTGGATGCTGGAGGGGTTGGGGGGGCGAGGGGGGGAGACGGGGCCCCACCCCCGTGGACGCGCCCCCTCCCTGCCTGGGCCCAGCTCAGCCAGAAGCTCTGCTATGCGCCCTCCAGCTGAGAACCTGGCGCAGGCCCTCGCCCCTGGGGCTCAGCTCCCCCGCGCAGCTGCAGCCTCCGAGCTCCAGTGACAATGGATTTATGAGGCCACGTTGAGCGTTCACACAGTGCCAGGAGGTCAGCAGTACCCGCTTTCACGAATAGGAATGTTTCCCCCGGATGACGGGGAACTGGCTCGCCCATCAGCCACTGGGCGAGCGAAGCCCGGCTTTCGGCGGAACCGTGGGGCCTTCTCTGCGTCGACGGCCCCCACGGAGCCACCAGCCTTCGGTGTCTGCGCCGATAACAGGCCCGTGGGAGCTGGGACTGCGGCGCCCTCATCTTCCCCGGCGGGCCCGGATGCCTTTCTAATTCTGGGCTTTCCAAGCAGCCTGGGGCTCCTTAAATGGTCAGAGGCGGCCTGACCGCACCAGCCAGGCCCGTCATCAGCTCTGGGTTCAATCGCCTGCCACATGCCGCGTCTCCCAGGAGCCGCGGGCAGGTGGGGAGGGTCACTCCCACCCAGCCCGGCCTAGGAAGGAAGCCGCTTCCTCTGAGCACGTACAGCTCGAGGGGTGGGGGGGCTGCCCTGGGCCCCTGAAACGTACCCCCCCAAGCCAGAGGCGCAAACGGCGCCCACCACTCTGGCAAGTCACCCCGTGAGCCAGCCCCGCTTGCCACTGGAAAACCAGCCCACCCGCTGAGAAGAAATATTTCTGGAATCAGGAGCATCTGATCCGGAAAGAGCTCCAGACACACAGACATGGGTGCTGCCTGTCTGAGAGTGCTGGCCCCAAGCGCAGCCCCTCCCCCTCCCCCGGCACCCCCTTACATTCCCCAGGCCTCCCATCCCCCTCCCCCAGCCACGGCTGCAGACAGGGAAGGGGCCGGACGCCATCGAGCCAGGGTCCCATTGAGCCAGGGTCCCAGCTCCGTGCTGGCTTCCAGGCAGCCATTTGGGGGCCGTCCCTGAGCTCTGGCTATGCCTTCCAGCCTCTCGGGTGGACATGGCCTCCCTTGGTGTGATGTCTGCTGCCTGGGGCCTCGCCCAGCTCCGCGGGCCTCCCGCCGTCAGAGGGGGTTGTGTGGGCTGCTTGCCGGGCTCCCGTGGGCTCGGGGGCCCGCGGCTAACTCCAGGCCTTTGTGCCGCGGATGCCAGTAAAGGGTTCCTGTGATGGCGACAGCATGACCCTGGCTTCGAAGAAAGCGCCTGGCCATGCTGCCCGCTCAGGGGGTGCTTCCGGTGCCCTGAGGCCCACGGTCAGCAGGGTCTGCCCCCAGCTTGTGTGTGGTCTCTGCTGCCCTTTCTCTGTCCTCCTCCATCTCCTTTGTGACTCCAACCCCCACGGAGGGGCCGTTCACTGCCCTTGCTCCCCTTGGGGGGCATCAGTCACCTGGACTCATGGAGCGGGAGGAGCTGTCCCCCGCCCCAGTATATCACTGTGAGTGCTGGCGGACTGCTGAGCGGTCCGGGGGGGCTCAGAGCCTGTCCATCTGTTCATCTGTCCATCTGTCCGGAGCGGGTCCCTTCGGGCCCCTGCACCCAGCTCAGCATAGCCCCCACCTCAGTGGGTTGAACCAGGACACTCAGGGCAGAGGGGCCTGAAGGCCGCAGAGTCACAGGTGAGAATAGAGTGAAGGGTCGGGGGTCAGCCCACAGCTTCACGCAGGTGGACGGTGGACGCCAGGTCAGGAGGCCCCGCCCGTCCCTCTGCAAAGCCGCCAGCGCTTCCTGGGGAAAATGCCGTGGTCAGCAGAAGCTGCGAAGCGCTTGCGGCGGCCAGATGCCCACCCCGCGCCTCCCGCTGGCTCCTCGCGGCCCCTGCCCTCTGTCCTTGGGCTCTGCTTCCGCCCCCAGGTTGTGGGAAGCGTCCAGAGATCCACTTCTCAGATGGGGGCACTGAGGTGCAGATGAGGGGCTCATTCAGTTGGGTCACGTGACCGGTTAGAGGCAGAGCGGGGACCCCGCCCTCGTCCCCTGCGTAGTGGCCCTGTCCCTGCCTCGCTCTCCGCTCCGTGGCCCACCCCCTCATCCCCGCACTCTGGACCGACCTCCAAACTGAAGGCAACTGTTCGAACATTAAGTGTCCTTGGCTTTCATTAAGACCCTGAATCCAAAGAGAAAAAGAAACGTTTTAAAGACTGCCGACTCACTGGCCTGGGGGTTCGAGGCCGCGCCACGACGCACCTGCCTGGCCTGAGGCGCCCGGTGGCGGGACGGCGTCGGGGTCTCTTCTCCCAGGCACCCGGGGCCAGGGTGTGTGCAGCGGGGAGCAGGCGCAAGCCAGGCCCGAGCTGCACCCCGCCGGCTCGTCCGTGATGGGCCTGGGGCCCTGACAGCACAGGGATGGAACTGGACGAGGACGAGTCTCGGCCATGCCTCCTCGGTCCCCAGGAACCTGTGTCACGCCACTGTCCAGGACAGTGACGTAGCACTGCCCAGCCCTAACTGTAGCAGGAGCAGCTGGGCCCCCACGGTGCCAATCCCCTGGACAAGAGAGGAGCAGGCGGTCTGGTTGTTACAAGTGACTTCCAGCTGTCACTCCTGTCAGACCTCATGCTTTCCGTATAGAATAAAGAACTGTCTTCGTGAGAGACATTTTGCTTAAACAGACTCCTAAGGCACCGCAGAGGGGGACCCTGTCCCCACGCCCTGCCTGGGTGGCTGTGCCAGTGCCTTCTCTCTCTCTCAGAAGGCTGCCCGAAGGAGGCCTAAGTGACAGCACTGGAGAATGGGCCAGCCGCCCTGCAGACTCCCACCCGGCGTCCGAGCACACACGGGGTGTGAGGAGCCGCAGGGAGCCACGTCTATGCCACCCACGTCTATGGTCTCACTGTATCAGAGCGAAGGAGAGAGGTCCAGGGTGCGGGCACAAGGACACTCCACTCGGCCTGGCTCCAGCCTCTGCCTCCCCTCACCCAGGCGGAGTGGCCAGCCAACTTGTGTCTGGGGCTCATCCGGGTGGTGGGGACGAGCTCCAGAGCACATCACTGTGACCTGTCATGCACCCAGCCAGCCCACCCACACTCCCCTACTGTGAACAAGGCCTCCCTCACCCCGCCCAGGCCTTAAACCACTTGTCCAAGGTCACACAACTGCACAAGGTCAAAGCGTCAGGCGCCAAGACTCCCAGCACGTGTGGGACGCTCTGACTGTCGGGCGCTGGGTGTGGCAGCCCCCCAGTCAGTGCGGGGAGGCGTCTCCACTTCAGAAGGCACGGTACCCACCAGGGGGCCCTGCACTGGGCACTCTGCTTTAGCCGCTCCCCAGGGCTTGCTGGAGATCCGCCCACTGTGAAAGCATGTGGCCGGTGGACGGCAGCTGGGAAGCAGACAGGCGCGCAGACGGACACCCGCACAGCGAGCCTCCTGGGTGGAGCCCAGGACCTACCAGAGCTGGGGCGCCTGACCACGGCCTTGGATGACCAAGGTGAACCCCACCTGCAGAAGCCACAGGCCCTGGAGAGGCTGCCGCCTCTCGCCCTCTCTTCATCTGTCCTAGAAGGAGACTGAGGCCTCTCCAGCCCCACCCTCCTTAAAGCCCGAGAAGAAAACCACTCCATACGCGAACCCCACCGCCATAGAAGAAGCAGGCCCGGCTGGTGCAGATTCGAGTGTAAGAGAAACGGCTGAGGAGGAGCCGGGATGATCCCGCGTCCCGCCCGGCCCCAGAATCCGCACGCGTGTCACGAACGAAGAATCAGGCCCGCTACGCACGTGCGATGCCAGCTCCATGACATTCCCGAAAAGGCAAGAAGGCGGACGCGCAAAATCTGGGTGGCAGCCGGAGGGGGCGGGGCGCAGGGCGGGGGAGGTGCTCACACAGGTCATTCATTACCCACGGACCGTGCACCCCAGAGTGGACCCCGATGTAAACTTTGGGCTTTAGCTAATAACAGCGGCTCGACACTGGCCGTCGAAGGCAGCAGGCGTGGCGCAGAAGTGCCACCTGCAAGTAACAGGCCGTGGGCGGCGTGCAGGACTCCCCGCCTTCCCATCCATTCGCTGTGAAAGAATGAAGTTTATTCATTTAAAAAGAAGGAGGAGGAGGAGGGTCGGGCAGTGGCAGGCCGCTCTGAACACATCTAACTGTCGTGGGTGGCCGGCTCTGCAGACAGGTGCCAACCCCGCCACGCCAGGCTGGGGCCTGTTCCCTTGAGTTCACTTTGACAAGTCACCTGAGCTTGGGGGTGCCCGCGTCGCGATTTACCGGGCACAGGTGACAAGCACTCCCAGAGCGCCTTCCCGTGAAGCCGCGCTTGGGGCGTTCTGGGGGAACCCCGCTGGCCTGCCCGCTGGAGCTCTGTGCCCACGGCAAGCCTGGGGCCAGGTCGGTGTCGTGCAGACGGCACCCCATGCCCCGCACCACCTCGCCTGCCGCAGTCCCAGTGCCTTGGGGGAAAGGGGCGATGGCCAGGGCCGCGTGGGACACTGTTGTTTCTACGGCTAGCGGCTCCCGACACGTTCGCTGGTCTAAGCGCGCGCCCCGCGCTCCACGCGAACCCCGCGCTCCTGGTTCAGTTCCCTCCGCACCGCCCGCCAGCCACCTTTCCCTCCGGCAGGAGCCCAGGAGGAGGAGGCCTTCCAAACAGCCATCTGAGCGCCTGCTCCGGCCGGCCCTCGCGGGGTGGGGGCAAGCTTGCCATGGAGCCGCCCCTTTCCACCCAGGGGGCGGTGGCGGAGGATCAAGCCTTCCCCATGGGGGAAGGAGCCATTGGAGGTGTCTCAGGCACTGGCTCCGCCCCCTCCTGGACCCCGGAGGGACGCAGGCCCAGCTCCATCTGCTGCAGGAACTGCGTCCTGTGGGCACACTGACCCGCTCATCTGGGGCCCAAGTTGGGAAGGACTTCCCCGCGGTCCTGTGGGCGATGGCCCAGCCAGGCCAAGGGGAGGCGGCAGGTCACCCTGCTGGCCTTGAGGGGCCAGCTCCTCAGGACCGGGCTTCTGCACTTCCTGGTGACAGACAGAGTTGATTCGCCTGAGCCCATTACACAGACTAGTATGTGAGCGCGTGGGGTGGCAGCTCTTAACTGGACCGATTGTGATTGTTTTATAGCACACACGGATCTCAAACCACGGTGTCACACGCAACACTAATATAGGTTACACGTCAATTAAATTGTGATTGAAAAAGACTAATAAAACAGTGAAATGCGGCAGTGATCGCTAAAGGCAGCCGAGGTCACCAGGAGGCAGGCTGTGGGACGGGGACAGCGATGGCCGTGGTCCACTGTCCAAGCTCCGCTGCGGCAGAGGCTGCAAGTGAGGCGCCCGGCGGTCAGTCTTCCAGAACCGAAAATGCCCACGTCTCAGGAACGCCAGACACCACGGTGTCACCCAAAGGGCACGCTTTCTCGCGGTCATTTCCGATCGCGAAGCACGAAGTCCGTGCGCGGCCAATCTTTGGAATTGTCCCAACACTCTCAAGCGTGCAGACCGGCATGTTCGGCCCTGTGGCTCCTTGGGCTCAGGGCTTGGGAAGCAGAAGACGGAGAGGTAAAGCCCATTTTCTAGCGTGAGGACACAGGCTTCGCACCTCCGACAGGTTCCGGGGTGACCCTGGCCCCACCTGATGCTGCACCACAGCAAAAATGGGGGTTCCCTCCACCCCCACTTTTCCAGGACACCTCCAGCACCCGGGGAGCCTGCAAAGCTCAGAGCAGAAGCACACCCACCCCTGCTTTCAACTCCTGTTTAGAAGTTCCTTTGATCTGCCCGTCCTGCTCCCTGGCTCAGGCAGAAAACAGAAGGCCTCGCTGCCTCTGGAACATTCCAGAGCTCTGGTCTGATAGCTGGAGGCAGAAACACACGCTGACCCAGCCTGACCTCAGGACGGCCCCTGCAGTGCTAGCATTTTGTTCTTAGCTAAATCCCTTGCATTAAAAAATTTTTGAGAGTTCTGTGTCTTCCCTCTAAATTCTCAAAACACTGTTTCAGGGCCAAACTCCAGGCGTCCAGCTGGGGAATCCCCTGTGCCCGAACTTGGCACTGGGACCAGGAGAGCAGGGGGCTGACTCTGCGCTCCACGGAGGCTGTGGGGAGAGGATCTGAGTCCCTGGCAGCTGCTCCCAGGGCCCCCACTCCCACACCCCTGCCCATGCCACACACGCAGCACACACACCACACACAGCACACACACGCAGCACACACATTCTACACACACAGCACACACATGCCACACACGCGCCACACACAGCACACACATGCCACACACGGCACACACATGCCACACACAGCACACACACCACACACATAGCACACACGCCACACACACAGCACACACACGCCACACACACAGCACACACATGCCACACACACGCCACACACAACACACACATGCCACACACACAGCACACACATGCCACACACACAGCACACATACACATCACACACACATCACATACGCAGCGCGCACACAGCACACACACAGCACACACATGCCACACACAGCACACGTACACATCGCACACACAGCACACGTACACATAGAACAGCACACACACGCCACACACACAGTACACTCATACGTCACACGTCACACATCATATTCACACATCACACAGCACATGTACACATCACACACAACAAACACACACATCACACATATGTCACACGTGTCACACGCACACATCACACATTACACACATGCCACACACAGCACACACACGTATCACGCATCACCCGCACCACACAGCACACATCACACATACATATCACGCATGTCACACAGCACACACGTCACACATATCGCACACCACACACGTCGCACACAGCACACATAGCACACACATCACGCACATCATACATGTCACGCACCACACACACGTCGCACATACGCATCACACACACAGCACACATAGCACACACGTCACACAGCACGTGTCACACACATCACACATGTCACATCGCACATATGCATCACACATCATGCGCATCTCGCACACGCATCTCACGCACGCACTCGCAGCCCCGTCGCCCTGGGTCTGACCCGGGACCTGCAGACCTGTCTCCGCGTGCCCGCGCTCTTGCGTCTGCCATCGGCGCCCTCCAGAGGCCTGCGGCTCCGAGGGCACCTCCCTGCCACATGCGCCTCTGCACCGAGTCCAGCCCGGCCCCCAGCCCCAGCCCGTGCCTGCAGCTCTGCAGAGGGGCGCCGCCAAAGCCAGCAGTCTCCTGTCGCCGTGGCACCCCCGTCCTGCTGTACCTGCCCCCTGCTTCCTCTGCACCCTCTGCCATGGGGCTCTTCCCCCCCTCCCCTCCTCCGCTGGGGCGGGGGTGGTGGCGTCCCTCCTGGCTTCTCACTGCCACACCAGGCCACTGTCCTTCCATCCTTCCTAAAACCCTCACACTAGAGCTTGTCCTTAAAGACTGCACCCCTCCCGGCAACATCCCCCATGGTCCTGGGGACCCACCCCACCCCAAGGCCCTGGCACCCGCTCCTGTCACTCTGCCCAGATCCCTAGAGAAGCCAGCGTCCACCTGGATGACCCTCACCTCCCTCCCTTCCCAACAGAGACGTGCTGACGAGAAGGCGGACAGAATCCAGAGGTGCAGAGCAGGGGCGTGAGAAAGGGCCAGAGAGACTGTGTGTGAGCGTGGCGTGTGTGCACATGTGTGTAGTGTGTATGTGTGGTCTGTGTACCTGTGTGGTGTGTACGTATATGCCGTGTGTGCAGACTGCATTGGGATGCACATATGTATGTGATGTGTGTACCTGTGTATGTGTGGAGTGTCTATGTGTGGTGTGTGCACACACGTGTGAGGTGTGTGTGTGGTGTGTGTACCTGTGTAGGCATGGCACATGTGCACATGTGTGTGGCGTGTGTGTGTGGTGTGTGTACAGACTGCATTATGGTGCACATATGTGTGTGGTGCATGTATCTGTGTATGTATGGAGTGTGTATGTGAGGTGTGTGCCTGTGTAGGCATGGTGCGTGTGCACATGTGTATAGCGTGCACTGTGGTGTGTGTGCCTGTGTGGCATGTACATGTATGCTGTGTGTACAGACTGCCTTGTGGTGCACATATGTGTGTGGTACATGTATCTGTGTATGTGTGGAGTGTGTATGTGAGGTATGTGCATGTGGTGTGTGCATGTGTAGGCATGGCGCATGTGCACATGTGTGTGGCGCGCGTGTGTGTGGTGTGTGTGTGTGTGTGTTGTGTACCTGTGTAGGCACGGCGCGTGTGCACATGTGTGTGGTGTGTGTGTGTGTGTGGTGTGTGTGCCTGTGCAGGTGTGGCGCAGGTGTGCACGCATGCCGTGTGCGGGGAGCTGGCGTACGGGGACGTGAGCGTTCAGGCGCTGGGTGTCAGCATCGGTCTCTCCTGTCACCGGCTGACTTTGTTGAACAAGAGCCACCACAGGAGAGCGAGGTCTCAGACGCTGACGGCTCACGGGCTGGATCGCTAGGTAACTGAAAACGGCCGAGAACCAGCAATGCCGGGCTCCTCGTATAAAAATGACCGTGCAAAGGGGACCGTCAACCAGCCGAGGCGAGGCGCCCTGGGGTGTGAGGGGTGTAGGCGGGCGCCCAGGACCCCGCAGGGCCGGGCCTGGCAAAGGGCGGAGCACGTGGAAGGCAAAGGGCTCACTCGGGAAGCAGAGCAGGGCCTGTGGGCGAAGGCCCCCACAGGCTTCTCCTCGTCCGACCGGCTGGACGACCGTCCCCTGCAGTCCCTGTGACTCCAGGCCCAAGCTGAGTGCCCGTCGCTGCGGCAGACTGGCCTCCGAGCTGGCGGGAGCAGCACAGTGCCCAGGACGGTGCTCACGGCCACGTAGGCCTGGAGCCCGGGAGGGTGACAGAACTGCCAGCACCGGTCGCTTGCTGCCCTGGGTGTGGGTGACAAATGCCAAGGCACCAAGCAACACGGGGCCCCGGAGGGCCCGGTGTCCCCACGCCCAGATGGGGTCCGGTCACCCAGGGGCCTCTAAGAGCTGGCTGCGAACTCAGAGGAGACCATGTGGGGACCTGCGACCCCCGCTCCCCAGGACCCTGCTGGGCGGCCAGGCCTACCTGAAGGTGGACAGTGTTTGGAAGCGGCTGGGCTCGGAGGGCGAGGACGGTGAGGGGCCCGGGCTCTGGGAACGCGCTTGGCTCACAGCGGCCCTGACTGCTGGGTGCGTGCACGCAGGCTGGCGCAGACATGGCCAAGGCCGTGAGCCCTGGTGGCTGGGCTCCTTGAGGACCGCGTGGCACGGCTGGTCTTCCAGACCCCATTTCAGCTCGGTGTCGCCCGGGTGCTGAGCCCGCGATCACGGGTCACTATTCATACAGAGCAGTGGAGACACCTGCACAAGGTGTGAAAAGTCAGCACCCACGAGGGCCAGGCCGGAACGAGCATGACCGTCGATGGTGCCGTGGTGGGGACGTCGGTGACCTGGAGGACAGCCGTCCCATCTAAACCGGAGCCACGTGGGAAGGTGGGCCCGGTACAGACCGCCTTTCAGGAAAGCTGGACTTTTAGGAGACATTATCTCATTTTAAATGCGGGCAATTCGCTTCTGAACGCGGTTAGAACACCGCAGGCAGCAGCCGAGTGAGGTGGCACCTGTCAGGCCCCACAGCCTGGTCCCTTCCAAGTCCTCTAAGCCACAGGTGTGGAAACAGACTGGGAGGGGGTGGCATGCTCGCGGTCACATGGTGCTCCCCCCGGGGCGGGCCCGACGCCCAGCTGTGCCCGTTCAGTTCCACGTGCACCCCGCAACGCACCCCGTGACGACAGGAGCCAGTGGATTCCCGGGGAGCAAACCGAGAGCTCGCCTGCCGTGCGGGTGCTCAGAACTTTTTTTTCTCCCCTAAGAAAGTAAAGGAAACAGGTTTTCCTCCCATTGTGCTGGCAGTCGGTGCTCCTCGAGCTTCGCCCTGCCTGGAGGAAAGCTGGAGGCCGCGGCCCAGACCCGGTTTCCCCTGGACGCCACGTTCTCACCGTCCGTCTCCAGAACGTGCCCCGCGTGGCTCAGCCGCCCCCGCCCCACCCTTCTGGGGCAGCACAGCAGTCCCCTGGTGCCACCCCGCTGGGCCACAGCCACGCCCGCGCCTCCGTCCCCTGCAGACTCGCGGGCCCCGCCCCGGCCCTCACAGCCCGCCAGGCCGCCCCAGCCCTGCAGAGCAGCGGGGTCAGGGCTGCGCCTGGCCTTTCCTGTTGCCCTTTCACGTTTCGCTGTCTGCTTCCTCCTCCCACCGAAGGGTGACGCTGACACGGCTCTGAGTGAAACCCCAGGGCCCACTTCCTGCTGCGCCCGGAGCCCAGCTTCTGCGGCCCCATGCCCACCCCCTGCGTCTGTTCAGTGTCCATGAGGGAAAACGCCCCGATGCTCCCACAGACCAGCTGGGGCATGGCGCTCATGGTCCCGGGGCGCAGGCCCACCTCTTGTGAACCCCGATGGGGCCACACGGACGTGACCCACCTTCCTGAAGCCCCACTATGTGGGAAGACTGGGGCAGGGGTGGAGGGTGGCCACTTAACCACTAAGTGATTTGTACTAAAACATACACAAATCTAGGACAGCTGAGATAGGCAGGTCATAGAGTCAGCCACCAGTGGCTGACATGGCCCCGTCCCCCAAATTCAGGACAAATGCTGGGCTTCCCAAAACCCCATAACCCTCCCACAGTGCAAGATGGAACCCACAGGGAGAGGTTGGCAGGGGGAGGCCTGCGGGCGCCGAGCCCCCAGCCCACGAGGGGCATGCAGAGCGAGAGCCGGGGGACGCATCTGCTCATCCTCCGGGACAAAGGCCTGGCCAGCACTGCGCCCCTTTCTCTAGGAAGAACTAACTAGGGCACTTTGGGAGGGATGGAGAGACTCCACAGAGGAGCGATGGCTTAGCCAGTGGAGTCAGACTCCCCAGAGTCACCTCTAGAGCTGGTTGCTGGAACGCTGAACCGGGCGGCCCCCTCCCACCAGGGCCGCCCACTGCCCGTCCTATTTATCACCCTTTACCAATGAGACAGGGAGGGGAAAATCCTAAATGTAATGATTTAGGATACAAATGGCAGTTTCCCCAGATCTGATTAAGATTCTATTTCCTGCCATCAGTAGGAATGGAAGGTTTCAAATACAGATTCAGCTGATTTTCTGGAGAATACAGTTACGATTCTTACCCACGTGAATTTAGTCACCTGAAAATATTGTACCAGCCACACTAGTTAAAACGGCTTTGTACGCCAAGTGTGGGCGTCTGGTCCTCCCACCCCAGGGTGTCACAGCAGCGGAGGCCCAGGCAGCACGACTATGAAGGAACGCTGTCTCTCTGGGCAGAGGGAGCAGAAAAGGGAGTCCCTGCAGGCTGGGGACGGAGGGAAGGGGGAGGGTTCCTGGCTCTGGGATGACTCCGCTCCGATCCCCGGCTCACCGCTGGAGGCCACAGCCCACGGAAGGTGAGGCAGGGCTGTGGTCTGGACTAACTAGACTAATCACTTGCTTCAAACA
>NW_006439713.1:156260-157116 GCF_000325575.1 Pteropus alecto | reverse complement strand
TCCGGGATAAAATCCAAAATTACTTGACATACGAGAAACCACAAAAACTCTCAAGAGAAAGACAATCGGTGAAGCCCCGAGATGACCGGGTGCTGGGTCACCTGATAAAGACCTCAAAGCATCTGCTGTAACCATGCTCCATGTGGTAAAGGAAAATATCCTTGAAATGAATGGGGATAAAGAAAATATCAGTAGAGAAATAATAACTACAGACAAGAACTAAATGAATTTTAGAACTGAAAGATGTACTATCCGAAAATTTTAAAATATCATTGGACGGGCTTCATAGCACAATGACAATGACAAATAAGACAGAAATACGAACAGAGCTTGAAAGGACCTATGGGACAATATCGAACGGCCTAACAGTCACGTTTTTCCAGAGGAGAAAAGAAAAAAAAGCGGGGGCAGAAAAATATGCAAAGAAATAATAGCAGAAAAGTCTTCAATTTGGGGCATAGATATAAACGAACAGTTTCAACAAACGGCAAATTCCAAACAGGCTAACCTCAAAGGAAACCATGCCTAAACCTATCACAAACAATCTGCTAAAAAAAAAAAAAAGTCAAGGATAACGAAAAAATCTTGAAAGCAGCCAGAGAAAAATGATGCATGACATATAGGGGAACAGCAGTCCAAATGACCCCTGATATCTCATGAAAAACCGCAGAGGCCACACATAGGCATGGGAGAGGCTCCAATGCATACCGCTGAGTTAAAGAGGTCAGTCTGGCAAGGCTGCACACCGTCGATTCCACCTCTGAGGAGTTCCGGAAAAAGTGAACCGAGAAAAAGGTTTCTAGGGGCTGGCGGGGAGAGGGAGGGGCTGGCGGGGAGTGGGAGGGGTGGAAGATAG
>NW_006439713.1:152555-156146 GCF_000325575.1 Pteropus alecto | reverse complement strand
GCACAGAGATTTTTTAGGATAGTGAAACTCTGTACCATGCCATAATGAGGGATACGTCTTACACTTACACGTTTATCAAAAACCACAGCGTGTACAGCCCTAGAGTGAACCCTCGTATAAACTATGGACTTTAGTTAATAATAACAATGTAGCAATATCGGTCATCAGTTGTAACTGGAGCAGCAGAGTATGGGACCCCCGTGGACTTTCTGCTCAATGTTTCTAAAACCTAAATCTAGTCTTTAAACGAGTCTACTAATTAAAAAGAAACCAGGTGCAAAATTAGAAAATGCAAAAAATTTAAAAACAAATATTTTAAAAGACGAACATGACAGCTGACAGACAGCGGGGCGTATGTTTCTAAAAGGAGGCGGGGGAAGGAATCTCTGGTCGGTTATGTGGGTTCTCTCTGTGTTTTCGCTGAGGTGCAAAGTGTGAACTCCAAGGACAGTGTGAGAGGTTAGGCTTCGTATATTATAATCGTGAAGCAGCCACCAAAAACCCCAAAGAGATATAGCCAAAAAGCCAGTGGATAAGATAAAACGAAATACGACAAAATATTGAAATAAGAAAGCAGGAAAAGGGAGCGAAGGACCAGGGACCAGAGGGGACAAAGTGAATAGTAAAACGGAGGACTAAACCCAGTCATATTGATGATGCATTAAAGGTAAACGGTCTAAACACACTAAGCCAACCCTAAAATAGTAAATAACACGGGTTTATGAGAAAACCTGTCCGCGGCGAACCGGCAGTCACGTCGGCTCTCGGGAGGAGCGTGAGGTAGGGGGCGAGAGGACAGGTTGACGGCAGAAGTCCGGAGCAGGGGCCAGGGCGCCGGGATGAACAGCGAGCAGCTGTACCCCTGAACGTTCCATCTGGGGACCGCACGGCCTTCGGGCCTCCGTCCCGGGACTAGGACCTGTGGGCTCGCGGGACCCCAGGAGGCGGCGGGAGGGGCTGGGTGCGCCGCCTGGGGGCGCCCTTCGCTTCCCTCCCGTTCTCCTGGCGGGGAGCAGCTTCTTGGGGTCCCATCCCTTCGCTCCAGGCCGGGGGCGCCCTTCGCTTCCCTCCCGTTCTCCCGGCGGGGAGCAGCTTCCTGGGGTCCCGCACCCCCCCGCTGGGGGCAGGGAACAGGAGTGGGTTCCCACCTGCAGAGCTGGAAATCAGCCTGCCCAGTTGGCCCCAGAGCTCCTGTGCACACCCCCATCTTCCGCCGAGTAGTTATTCAGGTCCCCCGAGATCCCCTGTCTGGCCATAGAAGGAGGATGGGGCTCAGAGGCCCCTGTGTGCGGGGTGGGGGGGTTCCCTACCCATCGGCTGGACAGTGCCGGCCGGAGGCCAGGCCTGGCGCCCCCGCCCGCAGGATGCTACCGAGGCCGCCGGTGAGTCGGCTGCGTGACCCGCCACCTCCCTGGGCCAAAATGCCGCTCTAAGGACAGACGGCAGGAGCGGGCGCAGCACGGGCGCCACACCCCGCCAGGTCCCCTGGGAGGCGGCCTCCCAGCGACAGGTGGCGGCTGAGAACAGGGCGCGGCCGGCTGGGACAGCTGAGCCGGGTGGACAAGCCAGCCGCCTCCGCATGGCCCAGCGAGCGGGAGGGGGCCCGGCTTCCCGGGAGGAGCCTGCGGCCCAGCAACATGGAGCTGCTTCTAGGCACCTGCCTTCCTGGGACGGCCACGGAGGCGAGGCCACGCGGGGCGGGAGGGACGCGGGGAGAGCCCGGCCCCCCTGGGAGCCCGGTCAGAGGGCCGAAGGACGAAACAAGGCAGCCTCCTCCGGCCTCGGTTTCCCTGTGAGGCGTGGGGCTGCGCCTGCGCACTCGGGTCCTGTGACCGGCAGCGGGGACAGACGGGCCGAAGGCTCTGGTGTCAGGGAGTGGGCGGGGCTGCCCGAGGGGCCTGAGGTGCTGGGGGCCCGAGGCCGGGGTACGGACAGGTACCGCCCCTGGTATGCCCTAGTGTGCCTGGGGGGATCCTAGGGCCCCTCCTCCTCCTTCCTGCTCCCCTTTGTGCCGCCCGTCCTCACTGTCTGAGACCAGAGTGGGCTTAGGAACCCCCTGCTCTCCCACCCTGGGCCCCAGGGCCAGAGGAGGCAGGCTCAGCTCTGTCCAGAGAAACTGGGGGGCAACGTAGGGGTGTGTGTGGGGCTCTGCACCCCGGGGAGGTAAGGCAGCAGCGGGGGCCTGGGGCGGGGCAGGCAGAGAGGGCGGGAGCGAGCTCGCCAGGGAGCTCACAGTGGCAGCGTGTGCGCGTGTCTGGGACGGGGCGAGGCGCCTTTGTTTCAGCAAGTCCAAGCGCCTCCGGGAGCCTCCCCGTGCTCACGGTAGAGCCAGGAGATTAGCGGGGACCGTCCCGTGGCACCTGGAGTGGGTTGAATGATGGTCCCCCAAAATGTGACTATGTCCTGACCCCTACAACCCTTGTGTGTGACCTCATCGGGAAATAGGGTGTTTGCAGATGTGACTGAGCTAGGATCTCGTTGAGATCATCATCCTGAATGACCAAAGGGGCCCTAAATCCGGGGTGAAGGGGGGCGGGCGCAGAGGGGAAGCGGGCACCTGCCTGCAGCGAGACACGCATGCGCGAGTGAGACACTTAATAATATTGATAAAAATGACAATACCTGTCATGCATCAAGTGCCCACCATACGCGCCAGCCACTCCACATACTTTATTTTTATTCTGTACAAGTATCTCAAAAAGCAATTTTTAAAAAGTAAAGCACAGAGAATTAAGTGTCAGAATCAGAATTCAAGTCAAAATCTATGCATATTCTCGCCTGGCCACAGCCTTTGTGATAGTGACAGCAGCGTGGTTATCACATTTGTGGGCTGCGGTTGCGACAGAGGAGCCGTAGCTCGCTCACACACACACACACACACACACACACACACACACACACACACGGCCAGGGGTCAGGCGCTGACCCCTTCGCTGACCCCGATGTGGGCCTGGAAGGCGGGCTTCCCGCGCTGCCTAAACCTGCCTGGTTCCGGAGACGGAGGGTGTGACAGCGAACGCCGAGAGCCGAGGGTCCCACTCCGCTCCGGGCTTGGGCCGGGACGGCGCATCGCCGCGTGGCAATGCCGAAAGGGTCATTCAGAAGCCGCCAGGACGTTTTCAGCTCCTGAGTTCAGATGGCGAGAGGTCCGCTGAGAAGAGAGAGCATCTGCATGGTTTTCCGCCCGTTTGCGGTGGGTCCCGCAGCAAACTCGGCGCGGGGCGCAGAGGAGCTTTACAACGCGGGCTCTGATTCACCGGGCGACACCACCACTGGGAGGCGGCTGCGTCGGGCCTGTGTCTGTGTAAATGCGCATGTGAGGCCTGCTCTAGTGCACGAAGCCACCGCCAAATCGCAGGGCATAAAGAGCACACGTCTTTAGAAGCAAAGCTTGATAAAAGCAGTAACCACTGACGCTCACGCCGGGTAAGATGCAACGGCTCCCATCCTGGAAGGGAAAGGACCAAGAGGCAGGACACCGGCATTTTAAAAGCGGACTTCCAGCCAAGGGGAGAAGACGCCCCTGCGTGCGGGCGCATGCGCAGTGTGAGGACGGTCGGCCGGGCGGGTGGAGGCCAGGGGGGCGGGGAT
>NW_006439713.1:139173-152122 GCF_000325575.1 Pteropus alecto | reverse complement strand
AGGCCCTGGGCCAGCGCTGACCTGTGTGTGTGTGTCTGTCCAACCACTTTCTCTTTCAGGGCCACCCCACCCAGAGTCCCTTTCCTGCCAGAGGCCGGGGCTTTCCGACCAGTTACTCAGCACCCTCCGGTGTCTGTCCACGTCCCCCGCCCGCCTACGGTTGTTTGGACTTGCCGGCTTTTCATGTGCCTTCAGGCCGGTTATGTAAGGAGCGCGTTATGTAACCAGCAGGCTCCGATGTCCAGGGTCTGGGGCCGCACCAGCTCTATGGGAGCTGGCCAGGCCAAAGTCCCCAACAATGCAGCGAGCGCCCACTCGTGCCCCTGATGCACCTCCTTCCCCGTTCTGCCTTCCTACCTGCCACCCCCACCGCCGGCAACCCCACAACCAGATGCCCCGGAGGCTTGGCCAAAGGCGGACACCTTCCTCCCCCAGACAGTGGTGCTTTGGGATCCGGAAAAGAGATTGGGGTGAGGGGACCACTGAGGGGCCAACTGGGGGTGTGAGGCAAGGGCAGGAGACTTGCTTGGAGGGATCCCCTAGAAACAGATGCTGAGACAGGACTCCAGGACAGTTTACATGGAGGCGACCCCTGTCACACCAGGGGGGTGTGGGGAGGGCAGGAGCCAACTCAGCAGTGGGGCCCGGGGAGACAGCAGACACAGCTCGGGGCTGCCTGCGGGGAGGGGAACCTGGCCCCTTAGCCTCCAGGTGTGTCTTCATTGTCAGGGGGCTCCTGGAGTCAACCTCAGGCACGCCTGGCTCCTGTGGCCATGGGAGCCTTCAGGTGGCACCTTGGGACTTGCAGTAGAAGCCATCAGCGTGTACAGGACACTGAGTGCCCGGGCCCCTGCCACAGTGCTGGCCACGGGCTGCCTCCGCCCCAGGCTGGAGGGACAGAGGAGCGGAGGGTATTCCCGGGGCCCAAGGCACAGGGTCACGCTGCAGAGAGGAGCAGCAGTGACAGGAGCTTCAGCGGGACACTGCGGGACGCCGTGAGAAGCAGAGGCACCCCGCTTCTCCCTGGCTCCCCTCTTGGCCCCACTAGGGCTCAATGCTGCAAGGCAGTGGGGCCTGGGACCCACCGTCCCTGGGGTCAGGCCCGCCCAAGAGCTGAGCTCAGTGAGGGGACCTGGGGCTCGCAGGCCGAGACGCGGGGTGTCAGAGAGGAGGCCATGGGCAAAGCCACGGCAGGGCATCCAGCAGACGTGCAGAGCTGGGACTCACTGGGCGGTGGTAGCGGTGGTGCAAGGCCCTCTGCCAGGGCCAGGCTTCCCAGCTAGCCCCCTGGGAAAGCACTGGCCCAAGGTCGCCCCATTGTCTAGCATGTTCTTTGGGGCTGAGACGTCAGCACTGGGGGTGGGAGGCGCTGGCTGCTGGGACAGGCCCTGGATGCCTGCTTCCCCCGGGGACACCCTCTTGCGTGCGCACTCAGCTGTATTCGGGGCCACGGTGTCCCCTTTTGTCTTCTCCCCGCTGCCCGGAAGCCCGGGCTTTCCACGTCCGGACAGATCCCGAGGCCGCGTTCCTTTCGATTCCCCAGAGAGGAAGTCTGCTGTAGCCCTCCGGCCTGCATGGCAGCTGACTTCGTCTCTCTGAGGTCAGCTGGCAGGAAGTGCCGTTATCTACGTGGACCCGTGAGCCGCCAAAGAGGCCGTCCATGGGCCTCGCCCCGGAGACCCAGCGGGGGACGTCGTGTGTGGCCACCGGGGAGGACGCGCCCGGGCTCGGGCCCTCCATGCTGCCCGGCGGCGTTTCTCCCTCCCCGCCTCAACTCTCTGGCCCCATGGGGCTCCTTCCCCACCGGGCCCCCCCAGAGTTCCCGCTGAAACGTAATTAGGTTCCGCCCACCGCTCCCACGACAGGGAGACTGTTCTCAAAGGAAAGGCTTCCGTGTGTAGGCAGGTGCACCTCCACGGCTGGCCAAACCCCAGAAGCCATCGCTCAGCCGAGAACGCGGACCTCATGGCCCGCGGGGCTGAGTGTGGTCCCACCGAAGAGAGTGTAGCGCCACGCCCGCGGGGAGCAAAGCCTGCCGCGGTGGCCCAGGACAATGCCGCCGCCGTCCTGGATCAGCAGTCCCCTACGCACGGTGGCCCAAGTGGCCCTGCAGGGTCTAGTGGGGGGAGGTCCCAGTTGCGGCGTCATCATCATCATCCCTGCAGCCCCCACCTCCTCCCGTCCCCCAGCTGCCCGGTGCCACCCTTCAGTCCCCTGCGTCACATTCCCAGAGCCCATGTGAGCCTCACGGCATTTGTCCGCTGGGCCCCTGGCTCTGAAAACCTACACAGACAGGAAGTGGAAGACGTGGGCCCTTACTCCTCCCCATCTCCCCACCCCCGACCAGCTCCCCTGGGCCCCCAGTGGCCTAGGGTCCCCCCACCAATGCCTGCTCTGGCCAAGGGCAAGGTGATTCCAGACCTCCGGCCACAGCTGCTACTGGACACACATGGTGCTGGGGGACAAAGTCAGTTCACCCTAGACTTGTTCTCAGGAGGCGCTGCTGTCCAAGGCTAGGCACAAGGCAAGCTCCCACTGTGTGCCAGCTCCCATCGTGTGTGTGCCCTTACTATGCGCATGCCCTAGTGTGCATTAGCTCCTCCGGGGTGTGTACTTGTTCCTACTGTGCACACATACTCCTGTGTGCGTGGTCCCACCGCGTGCACTTTGTGGAAAGACCTGCGCCCCGGGCTCGAGGCCCCGCCAGGGCCCCATCGGGCTGCTGTGCCCCTCGCTGCTGGCCAGAGTGTGACCAGGGCCATGATCAGGGCCGTGTCTGTGGAGGGCGCCCAGCGGCATCCGTCACCCACCTCCCCACGCCAGCCCACGATGTGGATGCCACCATGATGGCCCTCGCTCAGGGGTGGGGGCGCAGCCAACGGCCACGCCGTGGGCCCTGGAGCCCGACTCCCACTGGGAGGCTGCCCCGCACCAGTGACGGCAGGAGGGACACCTGACTGCTTCAGTGGAGACACCTGAAGGCGGCAGCACAGCTGGAGCCCAGAGGGCAGTTCCCAGGCGCCTCCCAGCTGCCCAGCCTCATCCCTCCTGGGGCAACAGCACGTGCTGCTCCCCACGGCCCAGGGCAGCTCCCGCGGCAGGCTCAGGGCAGCGAGGCCAGGCTGGCGTGGGAGAGGTGGACAGAAGCCCCAGCCAGGACCGATGCAGGGAAGGGCCGGCCCGCGGGACAGGTGGCCCAGCCCCCTCCCCAGACAGCCACCTCCCATGTCACACACCGAACCGCAGAAGTGTGCCGGGGGCGTGCACCGCCTTCTACCATCCTTCGGAGCCGGGGGCCTCACCTCCCCCATCGCTGGGCCTCCTGTGGCTCCGATGCCACCTGCCCCGGAGCCCAGCAGTTCCAGATCCTTCCTGGGGGTCTGCACCCCCAGGAGCCTCCCCAGCTTGCCTCCTCACTTTTCTGAATTTTTCGGGAATGCAGAAGCAATAAAGAGTGGTGTGATTTCACCCAAATTTACCACTTTTCCCTAAACTGGTTCTCCTCAGTACCCCTCAGGCTGTGGCCAGTTGCCGCCAAGTCCAGGGGTATCAGCTGTCAGTTGCTCGGGACTGAGTTTTGTAACACCAACCAGCACCCACTCTGCCCGACCACGCCATCCACGGAGCTGGGCCTCCCCCTTCCTACCCCGCCACACTCACGCACACACATCCCACACCTCACACACACACACACACACTACAAACACCATGCACGCGTGCCACACGCTCCACGCTCACACTATACACACCACGCACGTGTGCCACACGCTCCATGCTCACACACTACACACACCACGCACACGTGCCACACGCTCCACGCTCACACTACACACACCGCACACGCATGCCACACACACCACACACCGTGTGCCACCCGCTCCACGCTCACACACTACACACACCACACACCGTGTGCCACACGCTCCACGCTCACACACTACACACGCCACGCACGCGTGCCACACACACCACACACCGTGTGCCACACGCTCCACGCTCACACTACACATGCCACGCACGCGTGCCACACACACCGTGTGCCACATGCTCCATGCTCACACTACACACACCATGCACACGTGCCACACGTTCCACGCTCACACGTGCACATAAACACTCACACATGTGCACATAAACACGCGTGCAGATACACACATGCTCACTCTACACACACCACACACGTGCCACACACTCCATGCACTCACATACGTGCACATAAACACACACACATACTCCCATGCTCACACAGGAGGGCATGGGGGGGCATAGGCTGATTCTGGAACCTTCTGAGGGTGGGACCCTGGAACCAAGGTCCCTTCAAAGAGCAGGAAAGCCGTGGCCCGAGGGTGGGGTTTTCCTTCTGGTTCCAAAGCCTCAGGGGTGGGGCCAGGCCAGGGGCCAACACGTAGGCTCTTCAAAGGGACGGGAGCCGCCCGCGGGGCCAGCACCCCCGTGGGTCCCTTTCCACCTCAGCCTGAGGCACAAGAATCAGAGCTCTGCTCCAGGATGAGCACGGCCAGGCGGCCACTGCTGACCCCAGGCGTGGGGCACACTCCCACGGGGTCAGCACAACTCTGCCGGTGGGCACTGACCCGCAGGCAGCCCCAGGGCCCGTCTACCTGCGGCCTGTCCGCCAGCTGGCCCAGACCGCCACGCCAAGCGTACAGGCCCTCGCACTGGCCCATGGCAGACGGCAGGTGGTCTGGCTCACATGCCTCAGGGGCAGACGCTTCCAGACTTTCCCGCGAGCCGAGCTCCTCCCGGAGCGCGCCGGCTGCAGGCAGCACCAGCCCCATCTCACGGCCTCTCCCTGAAGGGCCATTTTACCACAGTCTGGCGAAACCTCAGGAGGGTGACGCTAAGGACAGGGCCCATGACACGACCAGAGCTACCAAATCTCACCCCGCAACAGGGGCCCGGCACGGAAGGGGAGAAGCAGCTCCTCCATGGGGCGGGGGGATGCACTGGCCCCTGGGGACGGGGGTCAGCAACCTGCAGCCCGGCCTTTGGGAAACAGCCAGCGTGTTTCCACCAGGGCTTTTGCAAACCAATGGCACGTCACCTACGGCAGAGGAGGCCCGATGTGGCGAGCGGGCCCTTCCTCCCTTGGCCTCGGCCTGGGCAGAAAGTTGGGGCAGCGGTAACGCGGAGGTGCTGCTCTGTTCTCTCTTATGGGCACTTGTCTAGGTGGTAGGTGCCTCACCTGTACCCCGACAACCTCTGTGGTCTTGAGAGCCCCACACCCACCCGCCCGGCCTGGGTCTCCCAGCCCAGCAGCATGGTATTCCCGGGGGGGCGGTGAGAAGCATCTGGGGTGGAAAGCCTGGCCGCTTTGGGAAATAAGCTTGGCCAGGAACCCCAAGTCGGCCAGCAAACAGCCAGAGCTTGGGGGAGCACGGGACAGACCACCCCTCACAGCCTCGGGAGGAGCCAGCCCTGCGACTTCTGGCCCAGAACTGAGAGAGATCAAGCCTCTGTGGTTTAAGGGCCCAGTTTGTGGGGTGTCGTCACAGCAGCTCTAGCCACCGCACAGGGAGAAAAGCCCCCCGTCTCCTGCTGCTGAGCGTGACATCCGCTGAGGGTTTTCCCACAGACGCCTTCATCAGGCCGGAGCCCCGAACTGACACACACGGTAGGACAGCTGGCGGCCACTCGGTGCCCAGGCAGCCGGCTCATGCTGAGAGTCCTTTCCCCGCCAGGCCCCGGGCCTGGCCGCTCTGCAGCGCCCCCCTGCCCCTGCCCCGGGGGCCGCTCCCCACCCGCCCGGCGGGCACGACCCACTGTCCCTGTCCTCCCGCCCTGGGCTGGCTGCGTGGACGCTGGAGTGCAAGCCGCTCCCCCTCCTGAGCTCTGGCGTTCGTGTCCTGGCTGAGGGCAGGGAAGGTCCCGTGCCGTAAGCATGTTGGGGCGCTGGCACGGCTCCCTGTCCGTGTCTGCACAAGGCAGGGCGGGGACAGGCGGCTCCGTGTGCTGCCCGCTCCGCCGGGGACTAGAGGCGCAGCCAGCAGCAACAAGCACTTGCTGCAGACCCGCTGCAGGCTGGGCACGCAGGCTGCCTTCAGGGGCAGCTCTACAGGGAAACGGTGACCATGGCAACGAGCCTAAGGGAGCTGGGAGCCGAGCTGCCACTTCCGGGGCTGAGAGCCCGTGTGCCCTGGTGTGCAAGGTGCCTGAGGGACCACGCTCAGGACACAGCTGCCTGCCCAGGTGGCTCCGCAGATGGCCTTGGGAATGCCCTCACGTGCCCCCGACAGGCAGAGCCCGGGCACGGACCCCTGCTGTGGCTCGGGGCCCCCTCCCCACACTCTGACCCCATGGGGGAGCCTCAAAATACGCGGGGCCGCTTTTCCAGGCCTCCCGAGACCTCGCCTCCTCTCTTTCCACCCACATAAACCTGCCACGAGGCCCTGGGGCTGAGCCTCCTGGACCATGTGAGTCATCCATCCCTGCCACTGACTATACAGCTTGTGGGGTACCAGGGACAAAACAAGAGGCTCTCCCTCTCGTCTTAGGACCTCTTGCAGCGACAAGTGCTGCTGGCTTTGAAAGTAGCCCAAAGCCGGGCTGATACCCGAGTCTGATGAGGGGACAGCACCGAGGCGCACAGGGCCCTGACCTCTGCCACCCCCAGGCTGCAGACAGACACCCCCATTCCCCACCAGAAGCGCAGGCTTCTGCAGGTGTTTCCACTGCGGTGGCAGCAGGCTGCCTCAGGGGCAGTCTGGTCACTGTGGCCACAGCGGCTCCTGTCCCCTATCGACTCCCGCCAGGAGGCCCCAGCCCTGCCCCCACCCTCCTTCCTGGGGGCGCTGGAGGGAGGAAGGCGGGTCTGCGGTGACCGGGTCTGTCACTCTATGGGAGGACAGCCGCTGTCACCTGCCACCACTCATCCCCCCAGGTCAGCATCGCCAGTCCCCTACCCGGGGGAGGTCGCCGCCCTTCGGTGCTACTGCTCGCTAAGGGAGAGATGCCGGCAGCAGCGCGTGCCAACCCTGGACCAGGCCAGAGTCCCTCCAGCCACGTGGGCCTCTGTGGTCTGTCCCCGTGCACCCGCTTCCTCCCGCCTGGGGTCTCTGTCCTTGCCGTGCCCTGTGCCCCGGTCGGCGGGCACGCGCCACACTCCGCTGCCTGACCGGCCCTCACAGCTTTCACCCACGGGCAGTTTCTCATCTAGCGACTCGTTCCCGTGTCCTCTCCATCCCCGTCCATCTGACTGTGCCAGGTCCCACCCACCCCAGTGCCCACCATGGTGCAGGGCAGGGAGGGGGTGGGGGTTGCCTGAATGGAAGGCCTGGGTGGCAGGCGGCTCCCTGGAGAGGCCACGTCCCCGGGCCCTGGCGTGGCTGCCCGCTCCATCTGGTCCAGCTCCTTCCAACCAAGGCCTCGAGAAGGTGGGGACCCACAGATGCCAGTTGCCCCTGACCTTGCCCCGGGATCCCCCAGTGACCAAAGGACAGCGTCTGCTAGAAGGCAAGAGCAGCCACCGCGAGGACCAAGCTCAGGACTGACGACCTCCCCTCCCCCTCCCGGCCTCGGTGACTGCCTTGGTCTCATCTCGCCTCGGGGACAGGACCAATGGGGCTGCAGGTCCTGCCCGAGGGTCCTGGCCTGGGGGAGGGGTTCCGACCCCCTGGCTCTTCCTGAGAGAGGCTCCAACTATCCATCTGGGGTCTCCGGAGCCTGAACGGGATCTTTCCCTTTGAAACAAGTGGATCAGCAAACCAGCACGCGCTGGGTGTTCTGGGAGCTCAGCAGGGCCCCAGCCCGTGCCTGGGCCCATTCCAGGAACCTGGTCTCCGGTGGCCGAGGCCCATCCTGGCCTGGAATGTGGACAGAGGCTGCCTGGGCTGAGGTCCCCCATGGTGGAGGCTGCAGCGCTCTGCTGCTGGTCCCTGCTCCCCGCCTGGCCCTGCTCCCCGCCTGGCCCTGCTCCCCACTCAACCCCCGCCTGGCCCTGTCCCCACCGCCTCTGCTCTGCCAGGCCACAGCCTGGGCTGCCCAGGTTTGCTTCCAGCCTCCACTAGACCTGGGCTCCCCGGGGCTCACAGTGCTTCCTGGAGAGACTTCCTCAGGAAGCAGAGAGCCCCTCACCCCATTTCCTGTGTTCCCAGAACTGGCAGAGAGTGCGCTGGGGTCACGGGCCTCCCCAAGCAGCCTGCGCCGCAGGGAGGGCGCAGGGCCTCGGTTTCCCCACCACGAACAGGCCCAATCTCCCCTCCCCTGCTGGACCCGACCAAGGACCCGAGAGCCAACTCCCCCAGGCCCTTCCCTCAGTTCCAGAGCCTTCCAGAGAGAACCACCGGGCCCTTGCAAAACCCGTGTGACTCCATGACTCACTTCTGGCTGCACCTCTGTGCTCCTTTGTCACAGGAGGCCGGTGCCCAGGCCAGACCAAGGGGAGGAGAGGGCGGCCTTCAGGCCAGGGTGGGCGAGTGCCAACGGCCCCCCATCTCCCCACCCGGGAACCGGGCCGATGACAGCTACACCGCCAAGAAGTGTGAGCAACATAAATGGGAACCAAAAACAAAGACGTGGGCTGCAGGCCGAGCCGCGCCTGGCTGGCGACATGTGGGCTCTGTCCTGTCCCCCAGGTCACGTGCGGGAGGAGACCCAGCCTCGCCCTGTTCTCCGGCCGGAGCGTGCCAGGCCCTCCTGGCGCCCAGGGCAGGCCGTGCCGGACAAGCCGTGAACCCGGCAGGAACCACAGGGGAGAGCGGCCCAAGCTCTTGTGCAAGCGCACGTGCACACACGCACTCATACATGCGTGCACACGCACGCACACGTGTGTGGTTACCGGAGTCACTGGACGCTTTCGAAACATACAGTATTGAGCCTGAGTGACAGCAGCTTGGGGCTGCCAGCTGCTCGCAGGGTGCCGCGCCATCGGGGGGGCGTTCACAGCGCATCAGAACTGCGGGGAGGGGCTGTTGTCCTCGCCCGGGCTCCTGGGGCCACCCCAGCCGAAGGCTGACCCTAAACCCAAGTGCTCGAGCTGTCGCCCTAAACGTGAGTCTTAGGGACCTGTCCCCACATGGGGCACCAGCCTGCAAGCCACACAGCTAACGTGGCTGTCGAAGCTGTACCCCTCGGGAAGAGCACGTCTGCTTGTGCTGTGACTTCACACTGGGCCCGCAGGGCCTCACCCCCAAGGGCTTGTTCTCAACTGCCCACGCTCTCCACGCGTCCCCCCGCACCCTCAGGCCGGGAGTCCGAGCTGAGTCACCTACCGCGAAGACCAGACACGAGCCTGTCGCTGCTGAGTCACAAAAATGTGAACTCACATCGGCACCCGGGACGAAAGTACCCCGGCCCCAGGCCAAGCCCCAGACAGAGGGGCTGAGAGCCGGGCTCCGGCCCCAACGCTCCCTGCAGAGGCTGCCACTGGACACTGGGCACCACGGCCACTGTGCTCTCTGCAGACGGCCTCCCCCAGCGCCCAGAGAGGCGCAGGCGCAGGGAGAAGGGAGGTGCGATTATTGTGACAACCATTCTCGACTCGTTTCCTTTCTCCCAGCTCCTCGCAGAGAGAACGGGAACTCGGCGATTAAACTCCCCCGCCCCCCTGCGGGGCTGCCCGGTCGTGCCTCCCAGCCCTAGGACATGTGTGGCCTGGCGGAGCACGTGGGCAGCCGGTGGGGAACCCGAGGCCCTCACGCCTTCTCTCTGTGCCCTGTGAGCAGTGCCCCGGAAGGGCCCTCCGCCCACCCCGCTGCCCTGGCCCCCGGCCTGGGGCTGGCCGTGCCACATGGGCACTCACCTCGGGCGTCCTCGCTCATTTCCTGGCATAGCCCCCCTGTCACCCCGACAGCCACTCATGTGACAACCACCCATTGCATGCTCCAGAGGACACCCCGGGGGACAGGCTCGGTGGGGTCTGGACAGAAAGCCTGGGAGGTGGGGAGGCTGGGGGGGCAGGAGAGCGTGATGGTGCGTGAGCCGGCAAGAGGCAGCGGTGCTCGTGAGGCAGCCGCCCCGACGCTGGCCGTGGAGGAAATGCTCCGGGGGGGGGCGGGCTGCATGAGCACCGATGGCTGTGGCCGAGGGCCGGGAGGGCTGGCCGGCCTGGGGGCCCTAGAGCCAGTGAGTGGGGGTGTGCGAAAGGCAGGCAGCGGACGCGCGAGAGGGCCGTCCTGGGCAGCACAGGCTGCCTCAGGCCCAGCCCCGGATGAGCCAGAGGGGAGCGGGGATTGGCAGGGACCTCGGAGAGGGCTCCCGGGGGACAGCGTCTGCCAGGCTGGAGCTATAGCTGCCTGCAGGCTCCAGTTCACACGCAGGCACACGTACGCACACGTCCATACACATGCACATGCCACACACAAGCATATACACACAGGCACGTGTGTACGTGTGCATACATGCACACACGCACGTGCCCACATGACTCACATGCAAGCACACAGGCACATACACCCCCACACACGTGTGCACAGGCACACTCGTGCACACACACAGGCACACGAACACGCATAGGCATGTGCGTGCACACGCCCACACACATGCGCACAGGCACACTCGTGCACACACACAGGCACACATACACGCATAGGCATGTGTGTACACACCCACACATGCACACAGGCACACTTGTGCACACACAGGCACACGAACACGCATAGGCATGTGCGTGCACACACCCACACACATGCGCACAGGCACACTCGTGCACACACACAGGCACACATACACGCATAGGCATGTGTGTACACACCCACACATGCACACAGGCACACTTGTGCACACACAGGCACACGAACACGCATAGGCATGTGCGTGCACACACCCACAGGTGCACACATACAGGCACACACGCACACATAGGCATGTGCGTGCACATACCCACACACGTGCGCACAGGCACACTCATGCACACACACAGGCACACATACCCCACCCGCTCGGCACCAATACTCCCCCAGCACCAGACTCCCAGAGCAGGGGCCCCCCCGCCCCGGGCTCAGCCCTCCCCGTGCTCCCCCTACTCCCTCTCTAGACTGTCCTGGGCCAGGACCACGACTGGGGCCCCCAGGTGGCCTCCCTCAGAGCCTCAGCAGGGCCAGGCAGACCTGAACCAGGAAACACGAGAGAGGGGTTAGGATGTGGACCCCGAAATGAGGCAACGGCCCTTCACCGCCCAGTGAGAATGGGTCTATAACCCAGATGTGAACCAGATCCCCAAACCCAGGGCTAAGCGAATGCTTATGCAGACACACACTCAGGCCTCCTCAGTCTTCCCAGAAGGGAAAATTCTAGAAATCAGCTTTCTAGGAAGAGCAGGTCTTGGTGATGTTTGTCTCCAGGAAGGGCAGAGCTCAAGGAGAGGCTGCTCGAGGGCCCCATGAAGCCAGAATCTTCCGCCCCCAGGGAGCAGGCAGATCCGGTGTCTGGTGAGGGCCTGCTTCCTGGCTCACAGACGGCCACGTCCTCGTCACATCCTCACGTGGCAGGGGAAGACACCGCCGCTCTCGTCACTTCCTGTGGGGTACCACCTCATCACCAGGCCCTACCTCACAACCTCTCACCTCCCAAAGGCCTCCCTCCTGGGGTTGGGGCTTCAACATATGATTCTGGGGGACACAAAAATGCAGTCCATAGCAGCAACTAAGGCTCAGTGCCCGGGGAACCCTCTAAGGGGCTGAGGAGAATGCACCCCAGCATCATCTGCCCCAGGCCGGAAGTGGGGCGCCTGTGTGCTGCCCCGAGCAGGCTGACCAGGTGGGCCCAGCAGTCCACCGTCCTGTCCAAGGAGTCCAGGCCAAGGGCAAAGGGCAGGACATAACTGTGGACAGCAGTGGCTGGAGTGAAGACGAGCCGGGGTCCAGGGCTGACAGTCGCCCCACAAGAGGCAGAGCTGCTCAGGGTCACGTGGAGAAAGGCTCCGGGCTGCAAAGCTTTTGGGTACCAGGTTACAGACCCTGCTAAACCCCTGCTTGCCTTTGACCCTTTGACCTAACCGGCACCCTCTAGACGACTGAGGGGCAGATGGTGGCCACATCAGAGGGAGGGAACCTGGGCAGCCGCAGAGAGCCAGGTGAGTCTCAGACACGTCCGCACTGCAGGCACAGGCTGAAGGCCAGCAGTATGGCCGGGGGGCGGGCAGGGTAAGGGGGCTGGGCCGCCCTGTTGGTCGCCGTGTGGAGGGGCCAGGCCGCCCGGTCCAGCCTCCTCGGGACCCGGCATCAGGACAGGTTTGCTGGGCAGCGTCACCTGCTTCGTGTGCACTGTCTGCAGGTCGTCTGCTCCCGGCCGGAGGCCCCTCCCGCCTCCTGCATGCTCGGCATGTGCTAATGAAACGCACGCAGACGTTAACGGAAGCCCAGATTAAATGCCATCTGGGAAAACGTGAAACCTGGGGCAACACACATGGGCCATGCTCCGAAGCCGGGGCGAAAGTCGATTCGGACTGGGGCTCCCCGCTCTGCCCTCCCACGTGGCCTGTCCCCCGGGCGCCTGCTCCGGCAGTGGCCTGACTGTCTAAGAATGAAGAACTGTCAAGTCATGGGCGGAGGAGGGCCTGTGGGCATCAGTCGCCATGGGAGCGTGCTCTCCTCTCCTGTGACGGGGGCACCAGGGCCCCACCGAACCTGCTTTTCATGGGCTTGCTCCCAGGGGGTCCCCGGGCCATGCAGGGCCTGGTGGGAGCATGCTGCTTCCCACTTGAGGGGCAGGGCTGCCCTGTTGGGCTGTGGGCATCGGCCTGGCCAGTCGGCAGCTGTGCTGGAGCCATGGGAAATGCCTTGACAGCTGTGACAGATGACTTAATTGACCCCCGGCCCAGAGACAGTGCACGCAGATTCACAGAGACAGAAACGAGCTGACCATTGCTTAGTGTGCTCTTCTCAGCATGCACAGTCTTTAGCCCCTGGGAACCCCAAAGCACCAACGCAGTCCCCTCACCCAGCACGGAGCTCTGGCCAGGCTAAGCACAGCCCAGAGCATGGCATTCCAGAAG
>NW_006439713.1:137480-138927 GCF_000325575.1 Pteropus alecto | reverse complement strand
CGGGACCGGAGCAGGAGGCGGCCGGGCCTCCGAGACGGATCCCGGCCCCGAAGCCGGGCCTCCGGCGGGGACCTCGCCCACACGTCTCCCCGGGACTGCGGCTCCTCTGAAGACGGGGCTTTTCTCCCAGCAACGTCCAGAAGTGGGTTTTTCCCAGCACAGTGGAGAACAAATTAAGGAAGGGATTTTAGGTCATAGGACAGACAGTTCCCGGTTTGTCCCACAGGGCTCAGAGATGGCCTCTGTCACCTGTCACAGACTCCTTTGGCCTGACTAAATGTCTGAGCACAGTATACTTGGTCTACAGCCAAAAACACTTCAACACAAACATCCCCAGAAACATGGATGTAAAGGCCTTCAGTGTCAACAATGCAAAATGTGTCACTTGGACACTTCAGGGGTCCTGTAACCCCAGCCCCTCCAGCAAGCACACAAATCCCAGGCCCTGTCCAACACGGGGACACGGTGAGGGGACAGGAGGAGAAATGTCCAGCCTGAACCCTAGTCCACCCCGTGGCAGAGGCCCGTCCACCCTGGAAAACCTCACCACGGGTTCTCCTAGCTCCACACAGGACATGCCCGACCAGGACACCGGCGAGAATGACCGTCCCTCTGGGACCGGTCCATTCAGTCAGGATGCAGGTAAGGATGGGCAGCCCCGGGCCAGCCCCGCACGAGGTGCTCAGTGACCCAGCCTCGCCTGGGTGCCGTCTGCTCGAAACATGGCTGCGGGCCGCCCACGACGAGGCCGCCTCTAGATTTTTATTCTTCTGTGTGTCCCTTCCGCTCCCGGGAAAGAAGTCTATGCACAGAGCCTGTGGTGTTCTCGTTTGTAGCCAAATTCCCACCAGGATTGCAGGTGCTTGGAGAAGAGGCACAACAGGGTGGCCTGACTGGACCAGAGCCAAGACCCAGGCTTAGCGGTGAAGGGATGACAGACCCGCACTTGTGCACAGGTGCATGCAAGCAAGCACAGATACACAGTCACACACACGCATGCACACAGATGCACAGATAGACTCTCACATGCATGCACACAGACACAGACTCGCACACATGTACACAGACACACACACAGATACAGGCACATATAGACACATGCAGACACACAGGCACATGCATGCATAGGCACATGCATAAATGCACAGATGCACAGTTACACACACATGCACACAGACACACAGATACAGACAGAGGCACACATACAAACATACATGCACACAGACACACACATACACAGATGCATGCGTGCACACGCAGGCACATGCATATCTGCACACAGGTACACACATGCACACAGATGCACAGATACAGACACAAGAACGCATGCATGCATGCACACAAACACACATGCATACAGAGATACGCAGATGCATGCATGCACACAGGCACATGCATGCCTGCACATAGGCACACACACATGCACACAGATGCACCAAGACCTACA
>NW_006439713.1:78212-137131 GCF_000325575.1 Pteropus alecto | reverse complement strand
AGGGAGGAGAGGGGCAGCTCAGCAGCAAGAGGGATGTCACAGGAAAGTGGTCACTGTGGCTTCGGCCAGGGTGCCCTGACCATCCACTGACACACTCCCAGACAAAATCCAGGAGCCCAGGGCCTCGCCGTGGAGGCCTCCATCGGCCAAGCCGCCCAGGAAAGGCCCTTTCCTCCCCCGCTCCCGGGGAGCCAGGGCCCTGGTGGAGTCGGGACGGGCGAGAAGCTGGGCCGTGTCGCCCCCCCCCCACCCAAGGGTAACCCTTTCTGCACAGCCAATGGGGCGGGGCTCCCCGGAAGCTGGTGGTGCAGGCAGGGGCCCCGCCCTGCTCCCCCAAGGACCCCCCAGGGCACCTGCCTGCAGACTGGGGGGACCTGAAGAGAGGACACAGCCACGCCCCACGGACACAGCACACGCCCCAGGCGGCGTCCGCAGGGTCACAGCGTGGCTGGGGCAGAAAGGCCTCACCACTCCCAGTGCCTAGTCAGGACCAAACCTGAGCCATCTCTGCCCAGCAGGATCTGAGCCGACACAGGAGCCTCTGCCGCCTTGTGGCCAGGACACTCGCAGAGGTGACACAGGAGCCTCTGCCGCCTTGTGACCAGGACGCTCGCGGAGGTGACACACTCATCCTGACATGAGAAGCTGCCTCCTACTCTCAAATCCACAAAAGAGTGTTCAAATGCCAAGGTGTCGCACCAAGAGTCTGGAAAGCTCACTTCCCTGGTGGGCGGGGTGGACACTGGTTCACCGAGAAGAGTCACGGGCAGAAGTGCACGATGTGGTTACAAAGACAGCCATGAGACCAGTTCCCCGCAGAGAGCGGCCGCGATCCCCGAAGCCAGCTTCGGGTCCCAGGAAAACGCGCCTTTTGTGAGTTTCCTGCCAGCGAGGGCGTCGTGCTCCACTGTGATGGCTTCAGGCCTCAGCTGCCCTGCGTCTCTCTTCTACGAGCATTTAAAGAACAAAAATAAAAGGTACCAGCCCTTCCCGCGGGGGAGCCCCCTCCCTCCGCCCCCCAGGGCCGTGCCCCAGAGTGGAGGAGTGAAGCTGTGAGCCCCGATCCTGGCCGGCCTGGAGCTGGCTTTCCGGCCGACAGCAGGAAAGAGAGTTTGTCCGCTCCTGGCTTTCTTGTCTACACTCTGCAGGATCTCAGAGGAAGACTGGAAGAGAGACGCTCTCGGCTATTCCAGGCAAGGGGAAGCCAGGTCACTGTCCTCTGCCTCCTTCTCCCCACCCTATGACCCGCTGGGCCTGCTGGTGGCACCCAGGGCCTGCTGGCCAAAGAGGGAGCCAGAATCAAAGCCACTGGTCACCACAACGTGAAGACCCGAGAGCAGGACCAGGCCCGGGTCTGGAGGACAAGTGACTTCATGGGAGGGCGGACACACACCCAGGGGGACGAGGACATCGTGCTGTGGCAAAGGACATCGTGCTGTGGCTCCTAAAGAGGGACACAGGCTCAGATCGCAGCTCTGCCGTGCGGGCGGGCAGCTGAGGGGCCCTGGGCTCACCCCCACCTGCAGAACGTGGCTGTGAGGACAGTTGGCGTGAGCGACACACCCCACCAGGACCCCGAATGCTCTCCGTCCAGCTGCGGGGCTGACACTAACGGAAACCTTCACTTTCACGGAAACCACCGCACTACCAAATGCTTCCCCTGCCTGCGAGCCTCGGCCCGAGCAGGCCCAGCGCTGGCCCACGTGCACTCAACGAACGTGACTCTCCTGTCCAGGGCAAGGGGTCCCTGCCAGCTAACGATGGGGGCTCCCCACACACTCCTGGAACAGGCACACGTGTGCGAGCGCCCGTGAGGAGACGTCGAGGGGACCGCCAACACGCTCCGCGACTGCGTGACGGCCAGGGACCACAGCCTCGGCGCAGGCACAGGCGGGCGCGACGGGAAGGGGGCTGTCACTGAGAGCGGGCACACCTCCGGGGCGGGCACCAGGCAGGCACTCTCTGCCGTCGCCAGTACGTGTCACCACGGCACTGTCCGAGCTCGTGCAGGGAGAGGCAGGTGCAGGGTCCAGCGAGAACCCGCACACCGGGCCTCCGGCCTTGGGGTGGCGAGTCGGCGGGCTGCTGGCGGGGCGCTACAGGAGCTGCCCACAGTGCCCAGGAGAGCGAGGGCTTCGCCCTGGACACGGTCACTCCGCCCGTCTGGGCGTCTCGGACTCCTGCTGCTCAGAGTGTGGGGCAGAAGTCGGATTCAGGGCCATCTGGTGACCTGAAGCTGCAGTCGGTGTTTTACGTCTTAAAACGTAAATCAGAGGCTGCTCTGCCCCTGCTCTCCAGCCATCTATCTGCCACCACGCAGAGCGAACCGCGAGCGGCCCCGGCTCGCGCCTGCGCACTCCCTGCCGCCCGCAGATGCGCCCCTTGCACGCTCCAGGACGCTTGTCCCAGACGCTCCAGTGTAAGGGTGCGGAACACCGTTTCACTGAAAAGCTGAGCTGCAAATGCCTCCACTTAAAAACGTAATAAACTACGCGACCAGGAGTCACTCTCTTGGACAGTCGCTTTGCGCTGCGTTCAGAGAACGTTAACCACGCACGCAGGGGGCGAAGCAGCTCCTGAAGGAGGTCCACGGGGACCGCCTAAAACCCTCACCATGAAGGCTCCTCGTGAACACAGACCAGACCAGGTGTTTTTAAACTATGACGAGCATAACGAACACGTGTTCTGAAAATCACGTAATATTTCCAAATGACAATTCCAAAATTCAACAAATGGTGCTGAGAAAACTATTTATCCAAAAGCAAAAGGATGAGGCTAGACCCTTATAGAACACCACACACGGAAATCGACCCAGAGGCCTAACCCGGAAGAACCGAAGACCTAAACTGAAGAGATAAATCTATAAAACTGTTAGAAGAAAACAAACTCGTGACCATGAATTTATGGCCATGATTTCTTGGACAGGACACCAAAAGCACAAGCGACAAAAGAGAAAAGAGACTGTCGAACTGATCAAAATTTAACGCTCTTGTACATCAAAGGACACAATCAACAGACTGAAAAGACGACCCCCCGGAATGGGGGTAAATATTTGACAACCATGGATCTGATAAGGAGTTAACATCCAGAATACGTCAAGTATTCTTGCAACTCAACGACAAAAAGCAACCCAATTAAAAAATGAGCGAAAGACTTGAATCGACATTTCTCCAAAGATATACCAGTGGACAATAAGCATGTGAAAAGATGCCCAGCATCATTAGTCACTAGGGAAACGCAAATCTAAACCACAGCGAGACAGCACCTCACGCTCGCCAGGATGGCTGCGATCCGAACACAAAAGAACGAGCGTTGGAGGAGCTGGTGAAACTGGAAAGCTCGTGCGCGGCCGCCGGTGAGAACGTAAAATGGGGCGGCGCCGTGGAAAACAGCTGGGCGGTTTCTCTAAGAGATAAACAGAACTGCAGGTGATACAGCAATCACGTGAGGTGTGCACCCACAAGACTGGAAGGCAGGGACCCAGACAGCTGCTGGCCCACCCATACTCACCGCAGCCCTGTGCACTACAGCCAGAAGCGGGAAGCAACCCAAGAGCCCACCACCGACGAATGGATAAGCATGCGGGCCACAGATATGACGGGATGTTATTCATCCGCACAAAGGGATGAAGTTCTGATCCTGCTCCAACACAAAGGCCAGTCACTCCTTAAAACTGGCCTTACTTTTCCTGTGACATGCATTCAAAACACGTATCTGTCACATTTCTCCATGAAGTTTTCATAAGGACTCTTGCTGTCCTTAGCACTTAAAAATTAGGAGAAAAAACATCCTTCTTGATCACATCCACCACTGATAACTTCGTGATACCCACAGGTTTGGCCCAGCTTCGTCTCTCGCTGTAAGTCACAGATCCCCCTTGGCAGGAAAAACGCCCAGCGTGTCTAGAGGCAGCACGAACCAATTACGCTGGCTCAGCTCTCGTTACCTTCTCGAACAAACAAAAGACAAGAATTCCATGCTAGAAAAAGGACACAAACACAATGTCCTCGATTTTCTTCACCAGGAACCGGGACCTACAGATCCTGTGGCACAGATGGCCCGGCGTCTGCCTGCAGGGATTTTAAACACCTGCGCAGCGCCTGCCCAGTTCCGAGGACCAGCGCTTCGCAACTCGGTGGCTCACGGAACTCGGGCAGGTGTGGCGTCCTCGAAGCTGCCCGCTCAGCCTGGGCCCTGATCTGTACGTGGCCTACAACGGCCTCCCTAAGGGAAAAGAGGACTTAATCCCAAATGCCACACAGCAGAAACGGCTTACAAGCATCGAGGCCAGCACTGTGGGGGTCTCACAGGACGCCCGGTGACGTCGCACTGAAGAACGCGGCACCAGAAGAAAGGCAGAAACCTGTTCCCCGAGATGCAACTGCCACCCCGCACGGTGCTGTGAGAACTGGTCCCCGGCCGGAGGCCCAGGTGCAGCGGGGGTCCACGGTGAGGGACCTGGACACGGGCCCGTGTGCACAGGTAAGCAGCATCCACCCACTGCACGTGCTCTGACCTCTGAGGCCGGTTCAGGGTATCTGTCACGTGAACACCTGCATTTGTGGCCAAAGGGACCAGCAGAGCAGCCAGCCCGGGCGCTGTCACACGCGCTCCCCAACCCCAAGCCCAGAACTTCAGAAACGACCGCTGGACAACATCTATGACTTTATTCAAAAATAAAGGAGGCACACAGTTACAGAACTAAAAGTCCGAAGTCACCTGAAACAGCAGCTCGCCAAAGGTTTGAGGGCGAACTTGCGTTTGGGGGGGTTCATTATAATTACTAGAGAGAGCATGAATTCTCAGAGATGCGTGTCAGGAGAACGGACGATGGAGGTGGGTCGCGTTGTCTCCCACTCCGGGGGAACCCCAGGGGAACCCTTGGACGCAGGAGTGGCTCTTCCAGGCCCGCTTCCTCCGGCCCAGCTGACGCGCCTCACCGGGAGGGCGGGCTCTCTCCCCAGATCGCGGCGAGGTCACCGCCAGCCCGCCCTGGAGGAGGCTACGCGGACACCTGTCAGTTCATGCTCGTCTCTAGTCAAGCGCGGCAGGCCATCTGCGGCTCGTGGCGCGGGGCGTTTCAGCACAGAGTGGGGGCCTGGGGCAGGGGCAGGGACCCGGCGCGCGCCCCTACGCGTCGTGCCCCAGGGCGTGGAGGTCTTCCAGGAGCTCACGGGCCGCGGCCTGCAGCCGGGGGTTGCGGCTCTCCGACAGGGCCCGGATGCGCTGCAGGGGCAGCGAGCTCCGCAGCTCGGGGCCCGACCTGGCCACGACTTCCGGCTCCAGGACCACCGACTGGACGAGGCGCAGCACGTGGAGACGCACCTCCGCGTCCGGATCTGGGGAGGAGGGGGCGCTGGTTAGAATAAAACCTGCAAGGATGCGGAGAGGGGCCTGCCCCACAAGGCTTCGTGGTCTTTCCGAACGACAGATCGTCATCTATGTCATGACCTCCCATCCTCAGGTGTTACTCACCATCGTGTAACTTAAAATGCTGCACTGAAACGCCGAGGGCTTTCCACGCTGTTTGCGGCTCCGACCACTGACAAGGCTGCTTTCAGAGGCGTCTCCCTTTCCTCTGAGGGCAGCAAATCCCCCCAAGACCACACGCAGACGCAGCCTCTATGCAGGGCCACAGTGCCAGGGTCACGATTCGCACCGCATCCCCTCTCTTCCCATGTGCAGGCTCCGTGGAGTCACACAACCTGGCGGTGCTGCATATACCGCAGCACCCGCTAAGACACAGCTAGACTGAACGACAGCCCGACACCAAATACCGCCCGAAGCAGGCGGCCCAGCAATCGCCATTTCTCCCGACCCGAAGCCTCGACATGCCGTTAAGTCTCTTCTTGATGGGACGCTGCTAACTGGAACCAGGCTCAAAACCTGCACCTCTTTGTTAGCGCTACACTTAGAAACCTTTTAAGTGGACTGAACATAGCCTCGGTGGGGACGGCCACAGGCCCCTCAGAGCTTCGCCTAGTGAACAGGAGCCCCCGGGGCCCAGTGAAAAGCAGACCTGCTGCACCCTGGCGAGGGGCAGGCTGTCCTGGGCCCAGACCCTTAGAGTCCTCCTATCTGGGAGGACGGGAAGGAAACTGCCTCTAGTACCAGGCCTGCCCAAGACACTGGGCAGAGTGTGGCTGCCACAGGGAGGGCAGGATCAGAAGGCGGGTGCCAGCCCCAGACAAAGGTAGACAGGAACGGAGGCCTCCCCTCGCTCCACTGGGAGAGCCGGCTACAGCTGGAGGGGGAGATGCTGGTGGTGGGGGGGAAGCAAGGGCTGGACCGTCACCCTCCGGGTACAGACCCGAAGGCCAGGCTGACAGGGGAGGGTGGGCCAGAACACTGCAGAAGGCTGGCTCTCTGGCAACTCAGTCCCCACCCTCGGCACAAGGAAGGGTTAGATGAATTTGGGCTTTTTCGTGGTTTTTTTTTTTTTAACAGTAATCTCTCGAATTTATTTTTCTTTACCAAATTTGTTTTACCTATTCTAATTCCTTTGCTTTTTCACATAAATTCTAGAACGATGTTGCTTCCACTGTTAAGAATTTTGCTGGGATCTAGACTGTCATCACAGTAAACCAGGGTATCAATTTGGAAGAGAACCGACATCTTTACTACGTTTTTTCTTTTTTCTTTCTTTTTTTGGTCTGTATGTATATTATTCCTAACTAGTTTTCACTCAACATTATGCTTTAGAGATTCGCCTGAATTGATAACAGAAGCTGCAGTTCATCCACTGCAGTCCATGAATAATAATTTATCGTCCATTCTTCTCTCGATGAACATTTTGGGTTGTTTCCTGATCAATGCTATTATAAACAATGCTGCCATAAAATTCTTTAAGAGCCTCCAGTGAGATACTTTGGGGTGCCCCAAAATCCCTATTTTACATGTTCTTAATGAAGCCTTTAAAAATCAGAAAATAAAGCGTACACCAGGGAAAACCAACTGCTCTCTACGCACTCATGACCCAGCCGAGCGCGGCCGGGCGACTCCCTTCTTCCCCGCCCAGGCCCAGGCCCCTTCGGCAACTGTCGGCCTGTTCTCTGTATCTATGGGTCTGTGTCTGTTTTCTTTACTCATTTGTTTTTGTTTTCAGATTCCACATGTAAGTGAAACCATGTGGCATTTGTCTTTCTCTGACTTATTTCACTTGGCATAATTCCCTCTAGGTCCATCCACGTTGTCGCAAATGGCGAGACCGCCTTCTTTTTACGGCTGAGTCGTATTCCACTGCATGTTTGTACCACACCTTTATCCAGTCATCTATTGATGGCCGCTTAGGTTGCGTCCATAGCTTGGCTATTGTAAATAACGCTGCAGTGAACATAGGGATGCATTTGTCTTTTCAAATGAGTGTTTTTGTCTTCAGATAAACACCCAAAAGTGAAATTGCTATACTTTTATATAGCCATTTCAATTATATATAATTATATAAAAAAACATATAGCAGCTATATTTTTTATTTTTTTGAGGCATCTCCATACGGTTTTCCATCGCGGCTACGCTGATTCACAATCCCACCAGCATGAGGACCCCCTTCTCCACATCCTCTCCAGCACTAGTCTGCTGATTTATGACGACAGCCATTCTGACAGGTGTGAGGTGGGAACCCACTGGGGTGCTGATTTGCATTTCCATGGTGATTAGTGATGCTGGGCATCTCTTCGTGTGTCTGTTGGCCACCTGCATGTCCTCTGGAGATAAGTCTACCCAGGCCCTCGGCCCACTTTTCAGTGGGACTATCTTCTTGCTGTTGTGTGAGCTCCTAACACATTTTGGATATTAACCCCTCATTGGATGGATCACTGCGAACGTCTTCTCCCATTTCGGCGGGCTGTCTTTCTGTTTCGTTAATGGTTCCTTTGCTGTGCAAAGACGTTTTAGTTGGTTGGGTCCCGTTTGTTTTTCTTTTGTTGCCCTTGCCTGAGGAGCCACATCCAAATGGCATCACGGAGACCATGTCAGAATTTACTGCCTGTGTTTGCTTCAGGGAGTTCATGGTTTCGGGTCTTATATTTAAATCTTTAATCCATTTTGAGTTCATTTTTGTACATGGTATAAGAAACTGCTCCGCCGGCACAGGGAATGCAGGGAGCATTGACAGATTAATGACAGGCGAAAACCCAGAGGAGAGAAGCAGCAATGGGGGGGTGAGGGGGTCATTTTAGAAATCACAGAAACGTCTAACCGATGTACTGTATTCCTGAAACTAATTAAATAAATTTTTTAAAAATTGCCCCAATTTCATTTTTGCATGTATCTGCACCCTCAGACAAGAAAAGTTAGAGGAACTTGAAGCCAGGGTGCACGGAAGGTAACCATGGCAACAATGAAGCCCAAACCCAGCTCAGGCCCTCAGGCGCTGACAAGAGGCATGCCATTTCTGGGGACAAACGCCACGTCCCTCTCCTGCAGAGGCTGATGCACTGTGGCCCAGGGCCACACGCAGCCGTGGCCTGTTTCTGTGCAGGCTGTGAGCTATGACTGGTTTTAACATTTAAAAGGTTTATTTAAAAAGAAAAAAACAAACAAACAAACAAACAGGAGAATAATGTGCAACAGAAACCTATGTGGCTCTCTAAGCTCAAAGTATTTATTACCTGGCCCATTACACAAAAAGTTTGCTGGACCTCTCACACCAGCCCCCCACACACAAACAATTGTCCTACACACAATGTCCAACATGCAATCAGAAATTTTAACAGCCAGGAAAACAAAAAGCCCACAGTGAAGTGACGAAGTAACCAACAGAGCCAGGCTCGGAGGCCACCCAGATACAGGGACAATCAGAAAACAGATCTGAAATAAATATGAATAACAAATGGGAAGACACTGCTTTGGGGTGCTCACAGTACACCTGAAGTATTTTTTTAAAGATCTCAAATTCCTTAATTAAAAATCTTTAACGATGATTAATTAAAGACTGTATTGTAAACCCTAGGGCAGATACTACAAAAAGTTCTTAACGAGTAAATAAGCCAGCAATGCGGATAAAATAGAATATTAAAACAATCCCACAGCAGACAAAAGAGGATGAAAGAAACAAGTAGAAATATTTCTGCATTTCTTTCTACATACATTAAATGAACACAATATAAACACACTAATTAAAAGACAGAGAACGCATAAAACAGCAAGAACCAACTACACACTGTCTACAAGACACCTGAGATAAAGACACAAATTAAAAGTAAAAGAACATTAAAAGTATGCCACGCAGACGCTGATCGGAAGGAGGATGCAGGGTCCACATTATTATCTGACAAAGCAGATTTCAGAACAAGAAATATTACCACAAATAAGGAGGGACTGTGCCTAATTATAAAGAGGTCAATGCACCAAAAAGACGTAATAGCCCGATTACATACGTACCTAACAACGGAGCTTCGAAACACATAAGGCACAATGGGAAAGAACTCCGAGGGCGAATACACAAAGTCGCAACCGGTGACGGAAGGGTTAACACTCTGACTTCTATTACTGACTGGTGAACAGAAAGGAGAGCAGTGAGGACTCGGCATCCCTGGACAGTGCTACCAGCCAGCCCGACCTGACCGACACGTAAAAGACACGCTCCGTGAGCAGCAGGGATTAGACCGGACACTAACAAAAATGCGTAACAACAGAAAATAACAGAAAACATCTGAACAAAGGAAGTCATGACGGAAACCAGGCAATACCGTGATGAATGAAAACACAACATTATCACAATTTGTGGGTGCAGTTACATCAGTGCTTAGAAGGGGAAAGTATAGTATTAAATGTTCATATTAGAAAAGAACAAAGGTCTCAAATTAGTTATCACAGCTTTCATTTATTTTTTTAAAAAAATCTGAAAAAGAACAACTAAAACCCAAAACATGCAGAAAGAAAATAAGAGCAAAAATCAGAATGAGAATAAAAATTGATTTAAAAAACAAACAAACAATAAAACCAAAGTCTAATTCTTTTTTTAAAAAAATCTATAAAATTGATAGAACTCTAGCCAGAGGGAGGGAGAAGAGAGACACGTTTTATAAATAGCAGAAATGAAAGAGGAAACATCACTACAAATCCTACAGATATTAAAGGAATAACACGGGAATATTATGAACAATTCTGTGCCCATAAATTTTACAACTTGGATGGAACAGACAAATTCTTGGAAGATATAAACTACCCAAATTAATTTAAAAAAAAAAAAGAAAGAAAAGATAACTTGAACAGTCCTGTATCTATTAAAGAAATTGAATTTGTAGTTTAAATTGTTTCAACTATGAAAAAACCCCAGGCCCGGAGGGCTTCATTGACAAATTCCATCAAACACCTAAAGAATAAATAATAGTAATTTACACAAGTCTTCCAAAAAATAGAAAAGGAGTCAACGAGTCTCAACTTTTTTATGAGTCCAGGATTACCCCGATACCAAAACTAGACAAAGATAGCAAAAAAAGGCCAGCATCACTCATAAATAAACATAAAAATCCTAAACAGTTGTTAGCAAGATAAATTCCGTAATACATGAAAAGGATAACACTTCAAAAACAATAGATACTTATTCTAGGAATGCAGGGCTGGTTCAACATTTGTCAATCAATCAATGCCTTTTACCATGACAACAGACCAAAGGAAAAAAAATGATCATCTCAATAGATGCAGAAGAAACCTCTGACAAAATCCAACACTCTATCACAGTGAAAACTCTGAGCTAACTAAAAATAGAAAGAAAAGTCCTGACCTCGAGCAAGGGCGTCACAAAAACCATTCGGCTAACATCATTCTTCATGGCAGAAGGCTGAAGGCCTCTCCCCTAAGTCAGGAACAAGGCAAGGCTGTGCATTTTCACCACCCCTGTTCAAAAGCGTACCGGGGATCCTAGCCCGTGTAGTAAGACAAGAAAAAGACATGAAAGGTTGATAGATTGGAAAGGAAGAAATTAAACTCTATTTCCAGGCGACATGACTGGCTATATAGAAAATCTCAAAGAACAAAAGTTACTAGAACTAATAGAGTTTAGCAAGGTCACAGGCTACAAAGGTCAACAAAGATTAATTGTATCCATATATTAGTAATGATAAACTGGAAATGGAATTTTTAAAAAAGACTATCAATTACAATAGCAGCAAAACATGAAACACTTAAGTATAAATCTAATAAAATGTGTGCAAAATCTATATGCTGAAAACCACAAAACTCTGATAGAAATCAAAAATGGAGAGCTATAACATGTTTATGGACCAGAAGACCAAATATTGTTAAGATGTCGAACTTCCCTCAAACTGATCTATATACTCTATACAATCCGTATCAAAACCCCAGCAAGATTTTTTGTAGCAATCAAGATGATTCTTGAATTTAGAAAAGCAAAGGAACTAGAGTGGCCAAAACAATTTAGAAAAACACTCGAGGACTGAGACGACTAGATTTCAAGACATACAGTTATTAAATCAGTGCGGTATTGGTGAAGGGACAGACACAGAGACAAACGAAAGAGAATCGGAGAGTTCAGAAACATCACGGTTTTGTTAAATCTCAACAAAAGTATAAATGCAATTCAATCGAGAAAGAACAGCCTTTTCAATAAACCGTGCTGGAAAAACTAAACATCCATATACAAAAATAAGGAATTTCAAGGCAGACTTTGCCTCACATATAAATTTACGTGAAAATTAAACATAGACCAAATGTAAAGTCCAAAACTATAAAACTTCTAGAAGAAAACAAGAGAAAATCTTTGTAACCTTGAGTTAGGTAAAAATTTCTTAGATATAAAATCAAAAGCACAATCCATACAAAACATTAATAAGCTCTATCGAAATTAAAAACATCTGCTCTTCAAAAGATAGTTAGGAAATGAAAAGACAAGCCACTAGACTGGCGGAAAACATTTGCAAAACACCTGTCTGGGGAAAAAAACATGTTCCAGAATATCAAGAGATCTCTGAGAACTCAATAATAACAAAACAACCCAATCAAAATAAGCAAACTATTTGAAAAGAAACATCTTTTCATGTGCTTACTTGCCATTTGTATATCCTCTTTGGTTAAGTGTCTTTTCAAATATTTTATTTACAGTGTCTTTGCTTATAATTGCCAAAAACTGGAAATAACCCGACATCCTTTGAATGATGAATGGATAAAAAGACCGTGGTATCTTCACACAGTAGAAAAGTCATCAGCGATAAAAGAAATTAGCAACCGATACACACAATGACATGATGACTCTCAAATGAATTATGTTAAGAAAAGAGCCAGACTTAAAAAATCTACGTACTTCATGATTTTGGTCACATACAATTCTGGAAACAGTAAAACTACAGGAACAGAAAGAACCCGGGTCAATGGCTGCCAGGGCCTGGGCGTCAAGGAGACGCTGGCAAGGAAGGGGCACAAGAGACCATTCTGAGGTGACGGACGGGTTTGCGTCTTGGTGTGGTGGTGGTCACGTGGTGCACGCATTTGTGAAAACTCACAGAACTCTCTCCTAACAGTGAGTTTCACTCTCTGTAAATTATCGATAAACCAGTCCTTTAAAAAGGAAGAAATTTCTCCCAGATTCCTCTTACCCTGTGCCCCTGAGCTCCTTCCCTGGAGGACTGGGAATTGTTGTCCCAGGTATATTAGGCACAAGCGAAGGCACAGGTTCTGTCTGGAAAACAGGGATTAAGTGACAGCACCCCCACAAATTCTAAGACGCTCTCTCCCCCACTCTGGTTCCGAGTGCGTAGGCCTCGACCCTGCAGACAGGAGGCTGAACGAGCCTTCTCTGGACCATCTGGGCTACCCCGGAGGGAACATGCAAACACTGACCTGCACCTTCCCAGTGAACGGCTGAGCCAGCCCACACCAGGTGACGTTCACAAGCCCTGCCACCACGGGGACAGGTCGAGCTCCCACCACCATGGGGACAGGTAACACAGCTCGACAACAGGACATGCGGAGGGGATGTCGCCCCAGCAGCGTACTTTGCTGTGGGAGACAAAAGAAATACTACACCTCATCCCCGGTCTCTAACCGAGTTAGAGATTTTAAAAAAATAGTGCCAGGCCATTAACAAGCAACTGAGCAGGAAGTGCAAACGTGGGTCCGCTCACAAGGCTCACCGTGGGACATGGGGGAGAAATGACCAGGCCTGGGGACGGGATGTCTGGAGAGGCCCCAGAGTGGTTTCAAGTTGGCCTGGGAAGGTCTGGGAACATCACGCGCCTAAGCCGTTAGCTGACTGGCAGAGGGACAGGGAGACTTCAGAGAGGAGGCTACTTCATGTTTCTAATTTTCTCTTGCAAAATCCAGAGATAATATTACTTCCACCTTTCCACACTAAAACTTCCCATCCTGGCGCGTGCATTAGCGCATCTGTTTCTGAATCACACTCCGGCAGCGGAGTCCTTGCTTCCCTCTTTATCAATCACTCCTCTGCTTCCCAGAGCGATTCCTCAGACAGACCACGCCGACCACAGCGGGAGGCCTGCAGGGCCCGCGACAAGTCTGCTCCTTTCCCAGAGCTCACGGCGCGGCCGGTGGGTCAGCTCTGACACGTGTGCAGAGCCCGAGGCACAGCCAAGCTAGTCTCGCTTCAACACGCTGAAATACACAGAAATGTGCAGACTTCAGTAACCATAACCCAAGTGCCACGGCAAGGGGCCTCAGGACGCTGCGCCACGTAGCGAAGGAGGCGACACAGCTTTCACACTTCCAATTAAATGCAGGGCTACACTGTCAATCTGTCATGGCCAGGAGGAGACGCCCGAGCTCAGGCACAGGGCACGCAGTGGGGGCCGGGACATGGACCCCAAGCTTGGGCAGAGGGTGCACAGCGGGGGCCGGGACATGAACCCCAAGTCGGGCAGAGGGTGCGCAGTGGGGGCCAGGACATGAACCCCAAGCTTGGGCCTTCCCTTGACGAGCAAGGGCCTCATGTTGTCCGAGGCGCGGTGTCCTTGTCATAAACTGGAAATGCAGCCACCTCGAAGAGTCTCGCAGAGCACATCCCACGACACTCACAGCGCATGCCGGGTACGGCAGGCACTTGGCAAGTGGAGCTATTAGAACCCCGGCTGTGGTGCCTTCTTCAGCCATGACTGTCACGAACCTATGACCCGAAAGAATTCAGGTATCTTATCCAAAAGATCATTCCAAAAAGTACCTTTCAGTTTGGTTTTCTGAAACATTTAGTGTCTGGATGGTAAACGTCGCCCATGAGAGTCTCAGCTGGCAGGCACGTCTGCTACTGCGCTGTCAGGACGTGGTAGCGGGGAGGAGGCGCTGGGCACGCAGCAGGCTCGGGGACACCCGGCCAGGACAGTGCCAGCCAGAACAGTGCCGGCCACGACCCCACGGAAAACAGGAGGCTGCCCCCTATGCCTTTAAAATAGCCTGTTCTTATTCTTCTTTCAACTTAAGTTTCAGAACTCAAAATGGGGTTTGTTACTTTTCAAAGTGTGTTTGTATCACAATCCTGGCAGCAGGCAGTTAGCCAGAGACGAAGGTCACAGCGTGTGGAAACAGTGCCTGGTTCAGACACCCGAACACCTCACCTCCCAGGTATGGTCCCTCCACGTGGAAAATAAGTCATGAACCTCCCCTGAGAACAGCACCGACCACCTAGCCCTCCGGCCCCCCTCTACTTGGCCCTCGGGCTCCCCCCAACCTGGGCCTCCAGCTCCCAGTAGGAACTCTAGCAAATGCATCTCTCCAGCTGCCGGATGGGGAGCTCATGTCCAACTACTGCAGGGCGGACTAGTACTAGCCCCCTGATTCTTTCCAGAAGGAGATGATAAAAATCACTTACACTGTACTAGCAACTTACCAGTGACAAAGTGCTTTCACACACATCGCTGCCTTTTTACTTTGGGAAGAATCTCTTAAGGCCAAAAAGAAAATGAAACACTCTGCAGTCAAATCACCAAATAAATGAGACACTGACCTCAGCTGACTCAGGAGGATGAAGCAGGGGACCGACCGGACCCTGTGGGAAGAAGGGACTCCCGAGGGCCTCGCTCCTCCCACTTACAGTGAAGAGAACGGCCGAGTTCCGGGCAAACTAAAGACAATGGTAGGTGTCCCTAAAATATAACTTGAAAGTCATTTCCGAGTTCCCATGTCCAGTCATGTACAGTGACATCAACCTCTGACGCCAGACCATCCTCCTGGGCCCAGAGTGGAGTGGCTTACACTTCTAGGTGGAAAAGAAGCCGAGGACGGCCATTCTATGCCTCTGTGACCATCCACAGCACTAAATGCCATACGACCTCACTTACGTGTGGGATCTACAGGACAAACGCACACACAAAACAGAAACAAACTCAGGTACAGAGGACACTCTGCCAGCGGCCAGATGGGACGGGGTTGGGGGGATTGCTGAAGAAGAGAAGACTAAGATGTGTAAGTCCCAGTTATAAAAACAGACTCGGGGATGTAAAGCACGGCACAGGGACATCGTCAGTGACACTGTAAGAACTACGTGTGGTGTCAGACGGGTACTAGTCTGGGGTGATCGCTTTGGAAGTTATATAAATGTCTAATCACTATGTTGTACCCTCCTGAAATTGACATGATATAGTACATCAACTATAATTGGAAAATAAAAATTTTTTTAAAACTTGCCTACAACCGCGCACTTAAACGAGAGCCACTCAAGCACCCACTTCCCAGCCCTACACTTCCCTAGCATCGCCACGTGTAAAACACACCTGCCGGAAATCTAAACAAAGCACAGTGAGCAGAGGCTCAGTCCAGGGCTGTCACGCAGTGAGTGCACGGTGAGCGTGCTGTAGGCTTGCTTCCACTGCTGTTCAGTACAGAAACATGACATGGTCGCCAGGGATTAAAAATCAGCCAGTCACGTCTGCTCTACAAAATTCTATAGACAGCAGCCTCCCACGATCACCTCTCACAGACGAAAACCTTGCCTTAGGGGTATCACCCTTCCAGAGAGTGACGTAACTACAACCCGTGCCCCTGAGAACAAAGCGCTCTGTGCAGCCTCGGACATGGACAGTGCACGGGACTGCTTTGGTTAAGGTCTGAAACCATGCAAAGCGAAGTGAAGCATGGTTGTTTAAAAAAAACTCCTACTGAACATTTTACTGAAAATAATGCTTTTAATTATCCCGGGGACAAAGCAGTTCCCAATTTTCACTAAGTATTGATGTTAACAGTTACCATTATTAAAGAAATTGCTCAGCTAACCCATGTGAAGTTGTCATTTTTATTGGTCTAAAATGGATGAACACTGACAGACACCTCACGTGGCCTGGCCCAGCCCTACGCCCGGGCACCAAGCAGGGTGCGTCACGTCCATGGGCTGACTAAATTCCCTTTCTAATCTAGACACCTTACTGCAAACAGGATTACCCAGCATGCTGCGTACTGGCTGTGACACATGTTCTTTCTTCCAAATCAACTGGTCAAAAAGAAGCCTTTTCTAAGAAGCCACAGGGAACGGACACCTTTGCTTGTTTCACGAAGCCCCCAAGTGGGCACCGGGTAGTCCGTCACTGCCCACGGAGACACAGCCCAGACCATTCGGAGGAGCCTGCCACGTGCCTGAGTGACCTGCTATCGCTCTGGGCCCAGCCAGGGTCCTGGGAGACCATGTGTGACTTCTCACCTACCGAATCCACAGCTGCTCTGCAGCAGATGCCACCGTCATGGTCTTCAGATGGAGACTGGGAGCGGGTCAACGTATCTGCTCCAGACCAATGACGAGCAGGTCCGCACCCCCAGCCCACCGCCTCCCCGTCTCGGCCAGAGGCAGAGGCTCCGCTGGCTTCTCTGCTTCCACGTTGGGCCTTCGTATTTTGTCAAGGAGAGCAGATCAGGCAGGTGGATGCTGGCGGGTGGGTCTCCAGGGAAACGCAGCTGTTAGCTCCAGCTGTCGGTCCTTCTTTACGTCCTTGAGTCCTGCATGTCGGGAAACCTGAACCGATCTGGGATCATTCCTTGTATTTACGACAGAAGCGGTGCGTCATGACACTTTAGCGAGTACGGAACTGCAAGGCAACCCGGCTGGAGCAGCAACCACCTGTTACTCAAGGCCAGACACAGGGCTGCGTTCCATCAGGCTCGATGACGTCATCGCGGACCTGCACAGCATCACCTGAGAGGCTGGCTCACCTGGCTCACAGTGAGACGCTACTCACTGCCCTGCTCACAGCCAGCGGGAGAGAAGCCTCTCCACCGGCCTTGGGGTCTGGGTGGACCTACTTGGCTCATGCGTCCTCCTTTGGACCAGTGACTGTGGGCAGAGGGGTGCCACGCACTGACTGGCTAACGCCTCGAACCTGAAGCCAGTCACTGGCAGTCACATGACTGCCTCCACCCGTAAGACTGTCCCACACACTAGTCACCTGGAGAGGGGTGACAACCCTGGTGCCTGGGCCCCGCTCCCAATCAATCACATTACAACCTCTAGACATGGAGACTCAAACTTGACTACCAAGGCACGTGTGTGTGTGTGTGCGTGTGTGTGTGCATGCACACTTTTCTTCCCACCCCCCAAAAGCCCTAACAGCATTTGGGACCCTTTCCCAAAATGCTACCCCAAAAGCCCTAACAGCATTTGGGACCCTTTCCCAGGGAGAGCAGAGGCTCGGACAGTTAGACACGAGGAAGAGACGACGGGGTGACTAGCACCCGCAGTGCCAAAGACACACACACAGCCGAGCAGGGAAGAAAGGCGGTGTGGCTCCTGATCCAGGCTGCAACGGGCTCAGGAGTGCTGTCACTCTCAGCAGCTTCTAGTGACAGTCCTACATCGTGCAAAGCAGGGATGATGATCTTAGACTCTCGGAGTGCCGTGAGCTGACTCCACCGCAGCAGATGACCTTGAGGAATCCTGTAAGCCGCACGAAAAGCACAGGCGCCTTCCCGGATTAACTGGGGGGTGGGGTGAGGTCCCTGCTTTCTGTGCTGCTCCTGGGTTGAAGTCATGGTGGCCGCCTGGTGCTCTGCACACACGTCTGTGGCCTGGTGGGACACTCTGCCTGGGAAGGTGCTCGGGCTGTGTACCTTCCATTTCCAGCCAGGACCCCTTCTGAAACATATGACCTTGGGACACGAAAGTTTTGTCAACAATTTTAGCACGTAAAATGTTATATTTATGTCCAAGAAATATAACTCAACAAGTATCTGATAAATGCTAACTCCCTGATCTTCATCTCCTAAAAGGTTTCTTTTGACTTCTGAATAAAACCAGCTCCTAAGATTTTACATAACTAATGTCATCAGTAGAATGTGTTCACAGCTGAAAGGCTTACAAATCAAATGGAAAATTTCATTAGCTGGGGTTTAATGATCTTAAGAAGAAAAACCCTAAGCACCGGATCTCTCATCAGTGAGTTCATGAAAAATACTCTCTTATTTCAAAGTGTAGAATTCATACAGAAAAAATGTTTATAAAAACTGTTCTAATACTTGTGGCCTATACTAAGACAAACCACAAAAAATAAATCACGTATCATTTTATTAACCTATTTTTATGCCCGAAGTCACCATTTAAAGATGACGTGTAGGAAAAAGTAATTCCTAGCCCAAGAAAATGTTAAAGTCACAGCGTGTTTTAAAGTAAGACATATTAATCCTTTTTAAGAAAATTAAGATTCTTTTTATTAGTAATTTCCAGCTTCACTATACTGTGGTCAAAGAAGATAGTCCGTATGATTCTGATCATCTAAAATTTGTTGAGACTTTCTTTATAGCCCAGAAAGTGGGTCACTTTTGTAAATGTTCCATGTGTGCCTGAAACAGAGCCAGCTGACCGCTCCATGCTTCCAGTGGGGCAAATCCGTCAACTGCGTTTTATGAGTCACTCAGGCCCTTACTGAGAGTGTGGACTTTTTAGCTACCAAGTACTGAGCAAAGTATGCTAAAAACATCCCCGATCACGGGTAAGAGGGAGGAGGTCAATGAATTTCATCTTATAGTATTTTCGATCTTTGTTTCTTTTCAGATCATATGAAGAAGTATACATCATATTTAAGTTTAGAACCATTACATACTGCTGGTGAATTGCTGAGAATCTGCCTGGTACGTTTTTCCTTTTATTCTCCTTTATGCATTCTTAAGTTTTAGATGGCTCTCTTACAAACAACATATAACTGGATCATTGTTTTCATCCAATCTGACATTGCTGTCTTTTAAATGGGTCGTTTAGTCCATTTAGTCATCGTAACCACACGTGTATTTACTGCATCCATGGTATTTTTTCATTTTTATTTTTCTCTCATCTTTTGAATTATTTTCACATCCCGTTTTAGTCTATTAATGTTATAGGTGTATTACATTACCTGTATCTCATACTTTCCATCTGAGACCACACTCCAGAAGCATACCTTTAGAATCCGCTACTGGGAAGGTCTACTGGTGACAGATCCAATTTTTGTCTGTATGTCTTTATTTCGTTCTTGTTCTTCAGAGGTATTTGTTGGAGGGAAGGAGGCATACAAACTCAGACTGACAGCGATTTTCTCTCAGCTTTAAGAGATTGCATTGTTGCTGTTAAGGCAGCAGTCCCCAAACTTTGTGGCACCAGGGACAGTGCTCTGATGAGAATCTGATGCCTGAGGATGAGGCAGAGCTGAGGTGGTGATGCCAGCGCTGGGGAGCGGCTGCAGATGCAGACGAAGCTTCTCTCACTCCCTGGCCGCTCACCTCCTGCTATGCGGCCAGGTTCCTAACAGGCCAGGGACCAGGACTGGTCCTCAGCCTGGGGGCTAGGGACCACTGTGTTAAGGTGTCAACTATCACTCTAAGTGTCATTCCTTTGAAGGTATACGGATTTTCTGTCTGCTTCTAAGAGCTTCTCTATCTTTAACATTCTGTAGTTTGCATTACTGTGTTTCTAGGCGTAGGTTTCATTTATCCTGTTTACAATTAGGTAGACTTCTCGAATTAAGTAAACAAGTTTGGGGAACTTCTTGGCCATTACCTTGTCGAATCACCCTCTCCTTTTCCCAGAACTCTGATCGGTCATATGTTAAGTCCTTGGTCTCTCCTCCATGTCGTTTAGCGGCTCTTAGTTTCTGTCCCTCTGCTTCATTCCAGACACGTTCTTCAACTCTGTACCAATTTAATCATCTCTTCAACTATGTATAATCTGCTGTTAAAGCGGTGTAAGAAATTTATCATTGCAATCATTATATTGTTCACTTCCAGAAATAATATTTGATCCCTCTTTAGATTTGTCTGGTTATTGCTATAATCTCTTACTCTTTACTCCTATATTAATCCCTTCTTTCATTTCTCTAAACATTTTGAATGTCCTTATTTTATGTTGGTCTGATAATTTTTCTAAGGAATAGCCTGATGACACAAATCTGTTATTTCACAAATGTTTCCCATGCTTTTTGTGATTCTTAATATGTGAACTCAACTTCCTGAAACCTTATTTGCAAGAATTCTTTAAGGACCTGGTTGAGGTCAAAGAATCCTCCAGAAAGGATCTGCATGGTTCTCTAAATGGGGACCGCCCAGGCAGTTTGAATTAAGGCTTCTACGCTGCGTGAAAACCAGCCTACGGTGACTAATTCTCAGAGTTCTCAGAGGGGACTTTTCTTCCACTCTGTTCAGCACCAAAGGTCAAAACAGATGGCTTCCTGCAGTCCCCGAGGCTGGGGGAGCGCCTTCAGTTTACCTTTACGCTGCTGGTAAATACCTGTGGGGCCCCCTGTTAGGTGACTCAACTGGGATGCGATCTGAGCTTTGATTCCTGTCCCACCCACCCACCCCCCCACCTCCGTGAGGCCATGGAAACTGAAGGTCAAGTCTGAGAGCCTCCCTCCAAGCCGCTGCCCGCCTGGTTCTCTGCTGGCCTCTCTGGCACTCCACTCTCACTGTGGGTTTGTGCTCTGGGTGCAACTACTCTGTTTCTAGCTCAGAGGAACATTCTGGCTGTTCTCAGAAGCGGAGCTGGTCCGGGATCTAACCCATCATATCTCTGGCCCCGGTTTATGGCCTGTGAGAGTGGACTGCAGGCGATCCGCACGAGGCTACAGAGAGGACAGCGGCGCAAAACCAGGTGGCAGCAGCTGATGGCGGTCACTGGACACGGTCTGACACAGGGCGCCAGGATTTCCCAGCAGACTGGATGTGGGTGTGAGAGACGCAAAACTGATGGCGGTCACTGGACACGGTCTGACACAGGGCGCCAGGATTTCCCAGCAGACTGGATGTGGGTGTGACAGAACAAGGAGACGAGAACCCCTCGCAGTGTTTCAAAGGCCTGAGACATGAGAAGGAGTAGCGGTGCCGGGAACCGAGGCTGGGACGGCCACAGGCAGAGTGTCGTGCGGGGCAGGGCTGGGCCGGAACGCACGGAGTCCAAACGTCTGGCAGACGTCCACGTGGAGGCGGCAGGTGGATAGCTGGGTACCCGAGTCTGCAGTTCGGGAGCGAGGTCTGGGCTGGGGACACAGATCTAGTAGGACTGATCAATGTTTCATATGACACAGGCAAGCCAGATACATGCAACATGGGACGCGAACGCCCGCGTGCTACTTGACACTGTCGACGTGGGTAAGAAAGGCAGCACTGCTGTAAGAGTCACCACAGCACTCGTTTGCACTAACGGTTATACAACACGTGGTCACCATGCCAACGCACTCTGTCCTCCTCAGCTATTGGCTGGAGTTCTTTGCCAGTTCTGCGGTTTAAGAGGAATGTGAGGAATCTGAACAACGCCTGGGAAAAAGCCAGCCACACGGCTGGACAAAGGGAAGAAAAACGGTACCCAGCAAAGATTCCAGGAAACGGGAGGATTAGTGCGGGTGGTTAACGGCAGCTGGTCCTGTGGCTCCGGGTCAGGGAAATCGGATCCTTGGGAGCGGCTTGCCACCTTTCGGCCAAACGAAACAGAAGGGAACGAGCTTCGTTCTGGCATGAGAGACTCAGATTAGAAACCATCGGGGAACTGACACCTACTCGGCACCTACTACCTGAGGTGCCGGCCCAGGCACTCCTGCGTTTTAACAGACATTAAGACGCTCGAAGTAGAAACACGCCTTGATGTATGTGCAGACCCGTCAGGACAGAGGGACCCTGGGCGGAGAGCTCGGTCCTCGAGGAGAAGAGCTGCGGTTTCAGTCGTAGATAACAAATCCAAAGTCCCTGCTCCTTAAAACAGATCGACTTTCCCAGTGGGAAGATCGATACAAGAAGGAACGGATTATCGAGAGAAGAAAGGAAATCTTTTTTCCTACACCTTTTGAAAATTAGAAGAGCGTTTTATTTGTCCAGAATAAACCAGTTTTCAAATTCTCTCCCCGTCCTAAACAATCTTATAAACTAGGATCCTAAAAACCATCACACCAGTGGCACCAAGCACCACGAAGCGCGTCTTATTTTGCGGGAAACAATATTTGCTCTTATTCTGCTGTTCTGTAGTAAAAGACATATTGACCTTCCCAAAATATACACCAAAATAGAACAAATTTCAATTTTTCAGTTAAGGCCATTTCACACACAATTCACGGGTCAAACATCCTGGGCCTGACGGACTTTTTTTGTTTGACTGTAATAACAAATAATGCAAGATACCAAGTAAGAGCACTCGCAAAAGACTTTAGAGTTTGGGCTGTGCTCACTGTGTCAAAAGAACCATAATCATCTTCACTGACAAGAAAGCCTGGCGCCCCAGTGCAACAAGTTGATCTGAGTCACCTCCCCCACCGCCCTGCTGTGCACAACCAGGCTTAAGCAGAAACAGCCCACCTAGCCAAAGAGCACCTCCTCTGGTGACCGGCAGGACAGCAGCTCCTGGGGTACTTGCTACCTGGGGAGCTGTATAAATCATGATGAAACGCGTAACAGTTTTCACTCAGCTCAGAGAACTCCTGGGGTACAGAGTTGGAAGGGACCCCGGAGAACAGTCAGCCTCAGGCCCTCTTTTTATGAGAAAACAAACAACTGGGGTGCAGGAGGCGCTGAGGACCCCGGCTGTGAGCCAGCTGGAACGGAGGATGGGTGGCCTCAGAGGCCAAGCTCAGCAGGACCTAGAGGCAAGTACAGCTGAGAAGTCCCCAGGGACGAAGGCATTTCCTGTGTGCGGAGAAGCAGCCCAGGAGATGGGACCTGGAGCCCAACGGTCAAGGTCCCCACTAGTTGCTGTATAACTCTAAGCAAATTACATCACCTCTGTGTGTCTCCAATTCTTTATAACCGAAAGCACAATATTTACTTTATAAGCGTATTTAAAGAAATAAATCTGTGAATACATGTAAAGCACTTAAAACAGTGGCCAGCACTCAGAAAGTAGCAGGTGTTCGGGGAGGAGGGGCAGAATGGGGAGGAGACTAAGAAGTGTGACCTTCCAGTTATAAACTAAGTCGTGGGTGCAGGGTGCAGCACAGGCAAGGGAGTCAGTGACATGCCATTAACTATGTGCGCTGACAGACGGTGACCGGACTCTGCGCTGAACACTTTGTAAGGTGCGTAAACACTGCATCACTATGCTGTACACCTGAAACCAATATAACACTATGTCTGTTATAATTAAAAACAAATTAATTTTCTAAAAAGAAAGTAAAAAAATGGTAGTGGGCATTCATATTTAATTAGCCTGTCCCTCTTATCATCCCTGTGTTCCTCTAACGGGCATTGTCCGCTTGTATACAGCCCGTGACAACCAGCCTGAACAGTAACCTCACGGGTCAAGTTCAGGACCCATGTCTGATGTACGGGTCTGTTCACATTCTCAGGAGAAATAAGCTGTCGGGTCACGTCTCAACACTGATGGGAAGGGTTAGCGCGCAGTGTGAGCACAGGTCCCCTCGGCCTGCCCATAAACCGCAGACGGTCTGAGGTGTTTCCCGAGGTGCAAGCTAACAAGTCAGCACGCTACTGAGCCGTGGGTGCTGGTGCGAGACACGCGACTTCTGAATCCGAGACAAACGCTTGCTCACTCGACAGTGGCAGCCGTACCTAAGGGGCTGGTCTCTGTGTCGGTTCAATGACACCCAGCTCCACGGGGCTGAGCACAAGCCGTGGGCTGCACTGCAGAAGTGGAAGCTCGAGCTCGAGGACCCCGAATCTTCCATAATGGGCAGTAGGCCCGTCCGACCTCTGCCCTGGAGGAAAGTGTTACCCTTCCTGCATGAGTATAAACAAACCCCCTCTTTGATCTGGAGACACAGGCTCTCGATCCCCTGACGGTGTTCACTACGCAAGGAGAGCCCGGAACGAAGGAGGTCCGCACCTCTGCTCTGGACGCGAACAAATAGGAGAGACCCATGTCTCCCAACGGCAGCTAGATAAACGGACAGGGCACTGTGCTCAGGGATTGGAAGACTCGGTATTGCTAAAATGTCGATTCTCCCCAAAATGAACTGTCACTTTAACACAACCGCAATAAAAATCCCAATGGGATTTTTTTTTTTTTGGTAGAAAGTGACAAACTGATTCTCAAATTCATATGGAACTGCAAAAGACTTAGAAACAGCACAAACTACATTGAAAAATGAGAACGAAATCGGAAGATTTATACTACCTGACTTCAAAATTTAAAATAAAGTATGGTATCGACATAACGATATGAAAATGGAGGAGTGGAACAGAACATAGGTCCGAAAACTACACCCTCACATATGCTGTCATTTTATTTTCAACAAAGTCAAAGGCAATTTGGCAGAGAAGAGTCTTCAAAACAAATGGTGTTAGAGCAAGACAGCTGAATACAACGAAAAAAAAGAACTTTGACTCATACCTCCATACGAACATACGAACATGAACTCAAAATGGATGCAGACCTAATGCAAAATGCAAAACTATAAAACTACTAGAAGAAAATGCACTAAAAAAAATCTTTGTGATCTTGAGGTAGGCAAAGATTTCTACACCAAAAGCACGATTCAAAAGACTGATAAATTAAACAAACAAAATTCAGAAATTCTGTCTTTCAAAGATGTTCTTAAGAGAATGAAAAAAAGTGACAGACTGGGAGAAAACGTGCCAGTTACACCTCTGACAAACGATCTGCACGCAGAACGTAAAGGACTCTCAACGCCCAACAAGAACACAGCTGTTTCTAAAAGAGCAAAAGATATGAACAGACGCTTCATCAAAGAAGAAATATGGGTGACAAATCAGCACACGAAAAGATGCTGAAGTCATCGGTAATAACGGAAGTGCAAGCTGAGCCCGCAGTGAGGTCTGACCGGCCTGACCGGCGTGTGCCCGGAACTAACGCCGCGGCTGAAGAGGACGCGTGCGGCCGGAGCCACTGCACGCGGGGACAGGGCGGCCTCCCGGGAAACCGTCTGGCCGTCTCATGAAAACTGACAGACGTCTACATGCGACCCAGATGCTCCACTCCTAGGAAGATACCCAACAAATGAAAGCTCATGTCTACGCAAAGATTAAACAGAAACGTGCCCAGCGGCTTCACTGTAACAGCCCAAACCTAGAGACGACCAAACCCCCCTCCGCTGCTGAACAGACGAACTGTGGTACGTCCACACAGCAGGACAGCATTTAGCAATACAAAGGGATGAACTGTTAATACACACAGCACCACGAATGGATCGCAAGCTAATTATGTGAGAGAAAGAGGCTAGGCAAAAAATGACACAAAACATATGACTCTGTTGATAGAAAACTGTAGAAATGGGAAATAATCTGCAGAGCGGACAAGAAGGTGAGCGGCCAAAGGAGGGAGCGCCAGGCGCCACCTGGCATGCTGGGTGTGCTCGCCGTCCTGCCCGGGGTGGTGGCTTTACAGGTGCATGCTTAAGTCAAAGCTGGCAACTGTTTGCCTTAAACATGTGCAGCTTATTGCACGTCAATCATACCTCAAAAAACCTGGTACGAAAAGTAAGCGCCACATGGAATGGAAGCTCAAAAAGAGATCTATCTAATTATGAAAAAGTAAGGAAAGTCGATTTTTTTGTACCCTTGAGTGAAATACGTACCTACTAAACACACACTGTTACAAATTATGATGAGCAGACTGGTGCAGAAATTCAGAGGAAATGAGCGGTAGGGAGAAGAGGAAGGGAAACAGCAGGACAGCTTTTATTTCAAAGAAAGCAAAGGTGCACACTGCGTTTCGGAGGTGCGGGATCTCAGACCTCCTCTCCCCCCGCCCCCCCGCTGTACCCCTGCGACTGCACCGCTCTCCAGGGTGCAGACAGCACCTCCCGCACTGTCCTGCTCTCAGGGGAAGGGACAGGTCAATGGCAGCTACCAGCTGTTTCGTAATTTTTCTTTGTGTCGCAGAATCATAACTAAACTGAAAGCGACACGTCAGAGACAAAACTAGAAATCATTTGAAATCTTAAGAAATGGTAACGTCTGGGGACAAACGATCTGCATGCGGAATGTAAAGGCCCCTAAGTTCGAACCATCACCACCCCCGTCGGCCGCAGGGGAGCTGTGCAGCGACCCCTCCTTACCACTCAGAAGCCACCACAGCAGAGGGATGAAGCCCGGGCTCTCGCTGATGTACCGCAGGCCCTTCAGGTTGATGCTCACGTTGTACAGGGCCATCAGCAGTAACCTGCAAGGCAAAGGAGGCACGCTGAGGCGAGGCCCTCTGCCCGCGCCGCCCTGCACGGCTCCTGGCGACTGGCCCTCCCTACCTGCCGGTCACCGTCCAGTCTACTGTCTGGCTGACGGCAACGGCGAGCACAGGGTGTGTGAAACAGCCCCGGCTCTGCGAGGCCAGGGGGAGACGGGAGCCTCCAGCACTCGTGCCACGGCCGCGTGCACAGGGAGCCGCACGCGCCGCGTCTACAGAGGCGCTTCTTCTGTAGCCGAGCCGCGTTTGTACACGGGCCACCCTCCATTCGTGAGAGCACCGCGCGCTCAAAGGTCAGCTCGGCTGTTTAAAATGTGGTCCTGTCTCACCCGGTCAGGCGACAAGCCTGCTCGGCCTATAGCACGAGGCCTGAGGAGCGCCCGGCCACGGCCACCCCTCACAGCCGGCAGCACGGGACCGGGTGAAGTGGGGTGTCTTGGGGGTCCTGGGAACTGACCATGCCGGCAAAGCGGCCTGCTGGGAAACCACAGAACTGGTTTGTGACAATACTGCAGAACACCGAGATCCTAAAAGCCCCCATTGCGAAGCAATGAGAAAAGGCTACGTGAATATTTTGCAGACCCTTAAAAGAACAGATGAGCTTTCCAGAAAGGAAGGGAAAACATGGCTGGTCAGGCACTGAGTGAGAGCGCAAACCCGGGGAGAGGAGGGGTTCCAGAAGCACAGAGAGAGCTCAAGTGTCAGTGGCTTCATGCACACAGACAGAAGGAAAGGCCTCAGACCCACACGAGACGGACTCGGGTCCGACTCCTGCGGACAGCCAAGAAAAGTGAGCTTTCAAGGTTGGCATAAGTGTCTAACTTTTTACAGCCCGAAAACCCACAAGCCAGTACCTGGGACACACAGAGCAGACCAGGGACAGGAGCACCGCCGGCTGCCTGGCCAAAGCAAACAAAACTGTCTCTTAAAGGACAGGCCCCTCGACCCAGTATCCAGAGAAGCCTCCCAAACACAGTGCTCACGAATGTGCGCTCATGGCGAAAACTGCAAAACCCACGAAAAACACCATCGTAAGAAACAGCACAAAGAGCCAATGAAAGCCAGAACAAAAGAAACGAAGTATCAATGGCACAATAGCAATGGATCTGTTTACTAGGTATAAAGAATTCAAAAAGAAATTACAAACACGATCAAGGACCTGCCGAGTGTTATAATGACCAGACGCTTCAAAGGGAACCGGCTAAGAACACAGAACACCAGAAACCACGACAATCAGACTGTAAGCTCCAGGGCAGGTGACACGGGGAGAGGAGAAACGGCAGAGAGTGGAGCCAGAGAAAGGGCAGCGACCTCGGCGAGCCGGGCAGGAGGAGGCGCGGCGAGGCCGAGGCCGACGCCGACACCAGCACCAGGGCCGCAGGGGAGCGTGCCGGACCCAGCGGGCCGCGTGGCTCTGCACTTGCCCGGGAGCCCTGGGGACAGTGGGGGCCAGCACAGGGAGCCCTGGGGGCAGTGGGGGCCGGCACAGCCCGGAGCTAGCATAGGCCCGGATGTTGGCCAGCTCAGGGGATCCAGCTCAGGGGAGCCAGGGAGAGCGAGCTTCCTGCGAGGATGGGCATCAGCTCTCCCCAGGGAGCGACGGGGGTGCAGAGTCCGCGGCATGTCTTCGGCTGCGTCAGCACACGACCGACCCTCCATTTAACCTGCAGAGCCACCTGGGGTGAGCAGGGAAGGCACTTGTTTGGGGCACAAGGCTAAGTGGTGCCAAAATGCTCAGTAACCAAGATTTTTAAACAGATTGCAATGCAAAATGTGTAAAAATCAAAACTACTGCAAAAATCCTGTCGTAGACAATATGTCAACATTTTAAATAAAGATGGGAGAGTAACAGTGCCACCCGGGACACAGGGAAGCCGGCGCGTGGCAGGATGAAGAGCAGCAGCAGCAGCCCACACACGGGGGCCACCCGAGCGGACAGTGGTGCGCGCTCACCACACTCTCTGTTAAAACAGCTGGCCTCCCCACTAAACTGCACTGTCAAAAGCAAGCTCTGTGCTTGTTCCTCGTTACAGCCACAGGGCTAGTGCCACCCAGGGCCCCAGTGACCTCTCCGTGTGAACAGGAAAAGCGACTGACTCCTGGGGCTGAGCCGCAGCCCCGCGGGCCGCAGAGAAGGCCCTCTGGCTTCCGGGAGCATTGCGAAGTCTACGCGGACGCCGACGTCGGCACCGACACCAGCACCAGCACCGACACCAGCACCAGCTCCTTGGGAGCAGTGTCCAGTTCTCGTCATGATGCTCAGCCTCCTCAACAGCCACAACGTGAGCCACAACTGCAAACCCGTTCACGTTTTCCTGACACTTTTTACACACATCAGAATATCTCACCAGTAACCTGTTGAGTTATTAAGGATTATTTGAAGATCATATATGTTAAGAAAATTCAGCACTTAACGAGAATGTTCTGAGGTTTCTAATCCAGTACCCCCAAAAGGGAAAAGTTCCTACCTGAGGTCACCAACATTGACCGTGGGGCCCTACAGCCTGTCGATGCTGCGCTCACGCTCCACCAGCAGGACCGAGTCACCGCAGCAGGGGACACAGCCCACAGGGCCTGGGAGACGCCCTGGCTGGCCCTTCTCAGAAAGTCCGCCCACCTCTGCTGTAGAGCATGAAAATAAGCAAAGCCAATCTTCTCCAGATCTTAAAAGACAAAGCTAACATCTGGGTGGTAACTGTAATATGGGGCAAATTCCAGAAAATGTGTCCAGTTGAAATTTTCCAAGGACTGCCTTTAATTTTAAGGTGTCAAAGATGACTCACAATCGACAAACACCTTTAAATTTTCATATTTGGTCAAAATCAGCCCTTATTAAGAAGCTAAGATGGAACAAATGTCATTGCAATGACCATGTTGCCACATGAGACCCCAAGTCATTGCCAGGCTACATGTCCGCGGTCCCGCGAGGACTCAGCTATCAATAGACCCGAATGAGTTTCCTATGCTACTCCCAGCATTTCTACTCCAACCAAAAGTGTTTTATAAGTAATAACATCAAGTCAAGAGAGGCTGCCCGCTTGTTTCGCTCTTCTCGTGCTGACATACTGGAAGCAAACGTCACTTCCAAACTCCAGAAGTTCTGGAGCCGGACACTCCCTACCAATGACAGAAAAGTGGGCAGATCCTGCTTCTGACCATGAACCAAGGCAGAAGGTCTGTTACAAATGGATCAGTGGGCTCCAAAAGGACAACTTCCCAGGCTCTGCAGTCTGAGAATTTGAGAGACATCTGACATCGATCATAAAAGGAATGAAAACAAGGTGAAAATAAAGGTCCTGGAGAGTCTGAAACACTACAAAAGCAGCACAAGCATCTCCCCTTCCATAAAAGGACGTTCCCTTCACCGAGACACCCTGGCCTGGGGCCGAACGGCTTCTCCAGGTGAGAAGCCAGAAAGCCCTGCTGACGGTCTGAGCCAGTACAAACAAAGGAGATGCAACTCAACTCCCTTACTCTTTGCCTTAAAAGAAATGACAACGAAGAATAAACACACCCAGTACTTCAAAACAAACCAGCAATAAAAAGAATATCAGGCATGATTGTGAAGTCCCCCCACCCACCAGGAACAGAAACGGCAGATGCATCACCTAAAACGAGCTGAAATCTAAAGTAGCCGTTAGGAGTCATTCTCAGGAACCAGGAGCAATGAAATCCTCACAGAAGACTACGCGTGGCATGTCACGTGAGAGGAGCAGCTAGCAGACTTTTCAGACCAGAGGGCAGACAGAAGCTTGCAGCCAGAGGCCCACCCACTCTAAGGAGCAGAGCTGTAATTAACTACTTAACACGCAGGCCTTGGATTCCTGTCATGGCCCCGCCCAACTCAGAACCTAAGACCCTGTGGTCTACGCCCTATGTAACCCTAATCAAATGTCTACAGGTTAATCTTCATCGACTATGTAACACTGAAGACACACGGGACGCAAAGAACAACTCATGCTCACCACTCTGCTTAAGAAAGAAAACCTCATCGCCAGAGTGAAGGCCCTTTGTGGACTCCATCTGGACACTCACTTCCAGGAGGTGAGACCCAGTATTCCCACAAACGTTTACAAGATCTGCACCGAACCTGACGTGTCTGTATCAGCGGCAACACACTGTCATCTTCCACCCTACGGTGAGGAGTTTTCACTGCTGTGTCGCAGAGTATTAACTGAGCACAATCTCTTCTCCAGTAGGTAATTTCCCAGTGTGTACTATTACCAACACGGCTGCTATCACGTTTCTGTTCAAGTGTCCCGGCGATTGTGGTAAAACTTTCTCCAGAGTACACACGTGGAAGTGCATCACCTGTCCCAGGAATGAGCACATTCAACCTCAAGAGATACTGCCCACCTGGCTCCCTCCCCCTCCCACCAGAAGAGTGGGCAGGTGCAAGCTCTGCCTGGCCTCACAGCCTCTCCAAAGCTCAGAACTGTCATGCTCTGATTTTTTTCAGTGAGCTGGAATGAAAGGTACCTCATTATGGCTATAATTTGCATCACAATCGAGGTGGAGAACCTTTCCCACAATTAGGAAGTTTGCCAGTGAACTACCTGATCTTTTGTGAACAGCCTAATTAACTCTCTTGTCCACATGTGTATTTGCCTTTTTCTTACTGAAAGAGTCGAATACAGATTTGAGTTTTTGTTGTTTTTTTTTTTAATGTACATAGAATGATCAAACTAAATAGATAAGACTGAAACACTAAAAACGCCTTTCAGAAGAATTAAGATTATAGTTACAGCACCAGCTACCAATTTATAACTCAGTACTGGACCAATTCAGTGGACGTTAAACATTTTGTGGCTGAAAGCTCTACTGCCTGCAAAATAACAGGCATGAGTTCCCAGACCCCGAGTGTTACAGATAAACATTTAGAAGCTTGGTCGACCTTTGTTAATATCTGGAAATGCTGACAACTCTAAACGAAGGAATTTGAACATTGTTTAAGATTTGTCCTCCAAAAGTACTTTCCTCTTTAAAATATTCAACTGTTAATCAACATCCTAGAGCTACGTCACAACGTCCTTAACGGTAACTTTCCTGCTGCCCAGGATTGCTAACGTTTTGATCGGAAACAATTTAGAAACCCAATCGCATTTGAAGATTTCTTTTGACTGGATTAAGCCACTCCTGTGAAGGTGTCAGGCCATGCAAATGCACAGTAACACTCGGTGTGAGTTCAACATACAAGGTATGACCACGACCCTGAAAATGAATATCTGCATCTCATTCGCTCATTTAGCAGCATTTACTGAGCACCAGAATAAAAAAAAAAATAAAAAAAATCTTCCTAGAACCAGTAAGATTACACCAAGGTTGTAGGATGCGGGGTTAATACGCAAGTGGAATTTGAAATTATAAACACAATACTACTTACGTTAGCATCCAGAAAATGAAATATTTATATATAAATCTAACAAAACACATAAGACATTTGAGGAAAACTACAAGATTCTGATAAACAAGATCAAAGAACTAAATAAATGGAGAGCTGATTCCACGTTCACGGACATTAGACTCAATATCGTTAAGATGTCAATTCCTCCTAATTTGATCTATAGATTCAGTGCAATCTCAATCAAAATGCCAGTAAGTCATTTTATGGATCCTGACAAAATGATTTTAAAATTTATACGGAGAGGTGGACGACCCAGCATAGCCAACATGACACTGGACAAGACCAAAGCTGGAGGACTGAATCTGCCAACTTCAAGACTTACTCCAAAGCTACCGCCGTCGAGACAGCGCGGTGCTGGCAAAGAGCAGACCAACAGCTCCACGGAACAGCAGACCCAGAAATGCAGTGATGGATCTCTGACGAAGGAGCAAAGGCCACAGAGGAGCAGAGATGGTCTCTAGCGGATGGTGCGAGCACACAAACCACGTGCAAAAAAATAAACCCAGACACAGCCCTTACACCCTTCACGGAAATTAACTTAAAATGGATCACAGACCTAAATGTAAAATGCAAAACTATAAAACCCCCGGAAGATAACAGGAGAAAACCTAGATGACCGTGGGTGTGGTGATGCCTCTTTAGATACAACACCAAAGACGTGATCCCCAAAGAAAAAAAATCTTCATAAGCTGGACTTCATTAAAACTTAAAACTTCTCCTCTGCAAAAGACAACGTTGAAAGAAGATAAGCCACAGACTGAGAAAATATGTCCAAATGACATATACGATAAAGAGCTGTATCCAAAATCCACAAAGAACTTAGAACTCGACAATAAGCAACCAAGAAAAACAATTAAAAAATGGACCAGAGACCTTAACAGACACCTCACCAAAGAAGATGTACAGTTAACAAACAGGCACATGAAAAGATGCTCCACATCACGTCATGAGGAAATGAAAATGAAAGAGACGCCATCACGGCCTACTGGAACGGCCCCGACCGGAAGCGCTACCACCGCCAAACGCTGGCGAGGACGTGGAGCCGCACGACTCTCTCTCGTCACTGCTGAGGGACCGCAGCACGGCGCAGCCCTCTGGAAGACAGGCTAGCGGTTTCTTACAGGACCAAACGGACTCTGACACGTGACCCACATGACCCGGCAGTCATGCTCGCCGGTGTTCGCCGAAGGAGATGAAAACTCCTGTCCGCGGGAAGCACCTGCATGCGGTGTTCACGGGCAGCTTCATTCACGACCCCCAACCTGGAAGCGGCCGACACGCCCTTCGGTGGGTGAACGGGTTGACTGTTACATCCAGACAATGGAATGTCATTCGGTGATAAAAAGAAACGCGCTACCAAACCATGAAAACATGGAGGAGCCTTAAGAGCACGTTGCTAAGCGCACGAAGCCCCGCGGAGAAGGCTTCCAACTCTAGGACGTTCTGGAAAAGGCAGAACTATGGAGACAGTGAAAAGCCCAGTGGTGGCCAAGGACAGGGGAGAGAGGACCAGGAAGCACAAAGAGGATGTTTAAGGGAGGGACAATACTCTGCGTGGTGTTGATGACAGACAGACGTCGTAACACATTTGTCCACGCACGCCCAGGGAACGCACAGCACCAAGCGTGACCCCTTACGTAAACTGCGGTCTTTGGGTGATTAGGACGTGGCAGTGGAGGTTCATCCCTGGTTTAAGGAAAATGCCCCATTCTGGCAGGTGATGGTGGTAATGGGAGGCTGTGCACCTGTGGGCGATCTCTGCGTCTTCCTCTCGGCTTTTCGTGAACCTAAAAGTGCTCCAAAAAAACATGAAGTCTCTTAAAAATTCCCACCTCCGGGTCTGAGGCAGCACAATGCTGAAATGAGCAGCCTTTGATGGTGGAGGCGGCAGGAAAAGGATCCCGAGGAAAGGGGCGAGTTACAGTTAAGGTCTGGAGAGGCCACAAGGAAACCCAAGAAACGTCCTGGTTCCAGGGGAAGAAAGTGCACAACGGCACGCGTGCCGGCCGCCGGCGGCCAAAGGTCACAGAGGGAGAAGACCTGCTTCAGCCCGCACAAGCTGACACCGCCAGGGGTTCGCGGCTAGGTCTGCACGTGGGTGCGGTGGCCGTGGGCGTGGTGACCACCCCTGAGAGAGTACGCAGAGTATGCAAGTCTCCCCGAGGGTGGGTCTCCACCCATCTTCAGACCAAGGACAAGAGCTCGGCAGGACACAAAGACAGGAGCTGCTGGAGGAAGGGTTGGCTGGCCCCCGCAAACACCGAAACCTCAGCATTCCAGGGCAAGGACTGAAAAGGGGAGCCCTGGGGGACCGACAAGTACCAAGGACGTGGTGGAGAGTTAAAAGCTCCAAAAAATGACCCCACAAGGTTGTTATAAACTCCTGGCCTCATCGACTACACAGTCGTTGATCTGGTCATAAACTGTACACCCGAGACTCCCAGAGGCAAAACGTCAACTGCCACCTAGGACTCACGCTGGCCACGGTGGCACGTGAGGGGCAGACCCAGTCGCCCGCGAGAGCTCTCTGAAAATGGAACTGACGTTGAAACTGCAATGCAGGGAAGGCTGCTCAGAACTTTCGACCCCCACCAGACCAGGCCGACTGCTCTGACAGAGCGTCGGCGTTCGGACAAGGCCCAGGGGCCTCACACGTAACACTGCAACGGCCGGGATGCGATCCAGAATGACCCGGCACGCGAAGAAAGAGGAGACTCACCAACGGACATGGGAAAAGACACCCGAGACGACCAAGGCCAAGATGACAGACGCTGGAGTATCTCACGAAGGCCTTAGAGGCCACTACGAAAAATGCTCCAAGAAGCGGACACTGGAAACGAATGGTGGGCCACACAGACTACGACAGTGGCCCCCGATTTCCTGCCCTACTCCCCGGGACTGGACACAGTTGCGCGCCCACTAAGTCACATGGCAGAGGGACTCTGCAGATGAAACTAGGCTTGCTAACCAGCTGATTCTGAGTCAATCGACGGGAATCCGCCCAGCGCCGCCCAGCCACACCCGAGCCCAGCGAAAGCACTTTTCTCTGGCTGGTCGCAGCAGGGGGTCTGAGAGGTCCCAAGCCTAAGAAGGGTTCTGTGAGCTATTGGGCATGAAGGTAAAGTGGGCATGTGACGAGGAACTCAGTCAGCCCCGGAAGCTGAAAGTGGTTCCCACCGACAGCCAGCAGGGAAACAGGGACCTCGGTCCCACAAACACAAGGACCTGGCCAGTGCCAGCAACCTGACCGCACCTGGAAGCTGACTCTCGCCCAGGGCCTCTAGGGACAAGCCCGCCCCAAACGACACCTGGGATGGTCCACGTGAGACCCTCCAGAGAGCCCGTCAAGCCCACTGCACTCTCGGCCGACAGACCTGTGAAGCAGGTGCTGTTTCAGCTACCATGTGAGTGGTGAGTCGTGACACAATAGTGAATGGACAGATTTCGGTACCTGGAAGTGGGGTGCTGCCGTAACAAGGACTTAGGTTCATTGGGAGGTAATTAATACCGCCCTGAAGTGTCACATGACAGCATGTGGGAGTCACTGATTCCCCCCAGGTGAGGACATTCCTTTTGTTTATATTATTTTACTGAAACAGTAGTGAAGAGATAGTGAGTCCCTTAATTCCCCAAGAAATTTGTTCCTTCTATTTTTGTTATAACTTTTGCCAAATTAACTGCATTCACTTGAAAAAGCCGCCCGGGCAGCCGGGTCCGACTCTGCAAGCGCGCGGCAGCGTTTTACTGTCGTCCAGCGTACACTTTGAGCTTGGTGCACTGTCCAGGCTTCAGGTCCCCCAGCAGCTGCAGCATGGTGTCCAAAAGCACCCGGCTTGAGTTAACCAAGAACTCACGGCCACAGGCTATGGCAGCGACATCTGCAACAGAGAGATAGGACAACATCAAAACCTCTGGAGCTAGAGGATCTAGAAAAGTCTGTCCAAGACAGAGTACCTGTTGCTGCTTTTCTAACAGACCTAACGAAAACAATGAATGGTCAGCAAGGAGAAAAAATACAGTGTTACCCACAAAGCTGACCGCACAGGGGGAGGAGCCGACAACCACAGCAGCCACTCTGACGGTGGGCGGTGTCTTCTGTGCTCGGCAGACACCTTGGCAGGGCGACAGGGCGCAGGGATCGAAAGGTGTCTGCAACCAGCCACAGGGCAGCACGTGGACACCACACTCCCGAACACTGGAGTCACAGCCGTGGGCAGTCCGGGTCCAAACAGACAGGGGGCCGATACCTTCCTCTGAGATCAAGGACGTGAAAACTCCCTTTCAATTCTGAAAGTGAAACCCTAATGACTTTGACCCACCAGGCCAAACTGAAAGCATGAGGTCAAAAAGAATAGGAAAACTCACTCTGAAAAAAGCCTGCTTTCTAAATTGCCCATCCTGTTGTGGGCCAGCGAGTATGATGTCTCCTTGTGCCCGGCGCCCTGCAGAACCAGCATGGAGGCCAGAGCGAGCAGTTACACAGCTCCCCGCGGACACCGCGGCAGCATGCTGGCTCTCAACAGACCCCGCCGCCTGTGACAACACATCAGTGCACATCGTAAGCTTGTCTGAGCTAGGTCTAACGACAAAGCATGACTCCGAGTGGCGACGGGGGACGAGGAGCAGGGCAGCAGCCCCTCATCCTGACTGGATGGAAGCGTGTCAAGTACATGCTGTCAAGTCTGATGGCTGAATCCGGCAGACACCTTTACTAGTTTAAGGACGTTTTCTTCCACTTTTATTGTGCTCAGAAGTATCAAGAACGGAGGATGAACTCTACGGCTTACTTGCTCTTCCACAGCTGTCAGCTGACGGCAGAACAAAACGTCGCCGTGCTGCCAGATCGACACTATAGGGTCAGACCACAGACGCTTCTATGTTTATTTACCTGGGCTGAGAAGGACCAAGTGGGGCGCATGAAAGTCTCCAGAACCTAACAGACTTGTTCCCATTTCCGCTGCTCTTTCCAGCATGTTCTGCCTCATAAATTGGTGCTGTGCTGTTTGGTACGTAATTCACAGTGGCTTCGACTTTACTTCGCTGGCACAAACTTAGTTTCTTTGCTCAATGAATTTGAACCCAATGACTTTATTTTCTAGCATATGACACACTCTAGTTTTCCTAAAGCAATTTTTGGAGGAGAATCAAAGCTTAACGCATTTGGCATCATAAACTCATAAAAGCCATTTTGAGGTAGTTTTTCAGGGGAAAACATTCTTCACATAACTACAGTCAAGCACATATTGGGACCCCCAAGGAAGCTATGAACTTTGGTGGCTAGTTTCCAGAGGTGACCTCCCAAGGAACCATGCCTCTGATGCAGACCCTGGGGTGTCCCCGCCCTGTGACACGTTTGACTAGCAGAAAGCAGCAGAACGGACACCGCATGACGTACCAGGCAAGCTAGGAAGCAGCCGACGGCTTCCACTTTGGTCTCCTTCCACTTGATCTAGGAGCTGGAGCCAGAAAAGAACTCTGACCACCCTGAGGCTGTGTGACATGGAGGCCACAGAAAGAGCAAACGGTGCAGAAGCCCCGAGGCCACACGAGAAGAGGGAGAAAGGGCCCCGCTGGGCCATGTGAGTCCCGGTCCCTCGGCGATGTGAGTCACCCCAGTTGAGGGCCCAGATATGGCAGGGCAGCAGCAAACCACCCCTGCCAACTGGGGCAAACTGCAGATTCGTAATCAAGATAAGTGACTGCTACCGTTTAAGGACATCAAGTGTGGAGTGCTCAGTCACACAGCGACAGACATCAGGAACATCACTAACACGTCACTGAAGAAAAAGTTACAGACCAAAAATGATTATGATCATAGCAGGCAGTAATGCCCAACAAATTTACTGGTGAATGAAGTCCCATACCACGTATCTGGAATTATAATAGCAAATGCCAATTTTATATTTCACTGAATATCAGTAACTAAAGAATAAACCATGAACTAAAATAAAGGTGGACAAATTCCTACGCAGGTAACTCCAGTATGTTTTTATCTGTCTGGGACGCTTATGAGTCAACTCCAGGACTATAAAGGATTACTTGTTTATTTTCTGTTACAATGTAGTTATTTTTTCTAAATTCATTTTTCTTATAAGTTATTGCAGTAATTATATAATTTAAGCAATGAGACTCTGGTGTCAATTATGTATGCTAATAAAGATATAGAGTTGAGAAGTATTATGTCTGATACTTTTGTTTTCATTGTAATCACTTTGTTTCATTTTCAACAGAAATAGTAGTAAGGTACTAGCATAATGACAGACGCACAGATCAGTGGCAGAACTCAGATTCTATAAACAGACCCTCACATTTATGATCAGCTGATTTTCAACAAGGGTGTTAAGACAACCGAACAGAGAAAAGATAAGAGAATAATCTTTTCAATAAATAATGCTGGAACAACCAGATATTTACATGCAAAAAAACAGATGGACCCCTACACCTCACACCAAATACAAAAAGTAACTCAGAATGGATCAAAGGCCTAAATGTAAGGGCTAAACCTATAAAACTCTTAGGAGAAAACATGGGAGGAAATCTTCATAACCTTGGACGGTTATGCTTCCTTAGATATGACACCAAAAATACAAGCAACTGAAGAAAAAATATACTAGATATCATCAAAATTTTAAACTTTTGTGTTTCAAAGGATACTCTCAAGAAAGTAAAAAGAAAAGCGACAGAACGAGAAGAAGTTTTTGCAAATCGAAAATCTGATAAAGACTGGTATCTAGAATACACAAGGAACTCTTACAACTCAATAGTAAGACGAATCGCTTAATTTTAAAATGAGCAAAGGACTTGAATAGACATCTCTCCAAAGAAGATACATAAATGACAATAAGCACACTGCTCTTTCTTTCGAAAAATGCTCAACATCACGAACCGTCAGGCAAACGCGAATCAAAACCACAGCCGGCTATCACTTCACACCGACCTGGACAGCGATCATCAAAAAGGAACAGAGAAGTATTGGTGAGTATACGGAGAAACTGAAGCCTCACCCTCCGCTGACGGCCACAGCGGGAAGTGGCCCAGCAGCTCCTCTCACGGTAGCGCCCCACCCACCACATGACCCAGCAACTCCTCCCTCAGCCACACAGCCAAGAGAAAGGAAAACACGTGTCCACACAAAAACATGTACGCGAATATTCACAGCAACACTATTCACAATAACCAAAAGGAAACAACCCGAATGTCCACTGACGGATGGCTAAACGTGATACGGCCATACGGTGGCCTATTACTGAGCCAGAAGGAGGAATGAAGTACTGACCCACGCTACGACACGGATAAACTTTGAAAACACTACACTGAGTGAAAGGGGCCAGACTCGAAGGGCCACACGCTGCACGACTCCATTAGATGGAATGTCCAGAACAGGTAAATCTGTAAAGACAGTAAGCAGACTAGTGGGTGCCCAGAGCTGGGGGGAATGGCAGGGTTTTCTGAGAGAGTGACTGATGAAAATGTTTTAAAATCGACTGTGGGGATGGATGCACACTCTGCATACACTGAAGCCGCTGAATAGTATACCTTAAACTGGTAAGCTGTACAGTGTCTCATAATATCTCAGCGAAGCTGTTACTAAGTAAGTAAGAACAATGGGGTGCAGTCCTCACGTTCAGGGGGTTACCTAGTTTCTCCTGCTCGTCCCGGACCTGTTCTTACACACCTCTTGTCTGCAGCGCTAACGCTGCACCATATTTTTTGAAAGAAACATAAGCCAGTTTCCTCGGACACTAACATTGTGCCTGGTCTGTTGTCTGGGTTGCATTTCTTTGCATTTGCTGTGATAGTTTCCTGTCAATTCATTTAGCCAGCTGTCCAGGACACACTATTTGCGGAAACCCCTCGGAGCTGGTGGGCTTCCCCGTCTCACTGGGAAGCGGCTCTGAGGGTTCGGTCGGTCTCCCACTTCGGCGTGTGGCTTCCTCAGCCAGAAGCCAGGCCAGAGAGCAGTGCCCGGGACCTGAGAGCTGGCGAGAGGGGAGAGCCTACTGCCCTCCTCTGTTTGCTGCTGGTAGTCCCCATGTCAGAGTGACTCCTGGGACACTTTCCCATGCCGCTTACAATCTGCTCCCGCCGTCGCCTACGGAACCGGCCCCTGCTGAGTCAGACGAGTTTCCACTGCGGAGGGAGCACAGCCCGCTGTCAGGAGCCCAGTCACAGAAAACTCAATGGCCAGGCATATGGTAGCACAGTGGCACTTTCAGCCAAATGCTATCATCTGGTGACCCACCCCAAGGAGACAGTTCCAGCCAAAGTCCCCGCCTTCCCTGTGGCTCATCCGACAGCACGGTTCCTGTTCCTTGAACTCATTCAGGGTTTCTCCCCAGCGCCCTCCCTGCTGCACTCCCAGGGGAGCAAGACTCACTCCCAGCATCTTCGCTTTCACCCAACCTGTAACTCTGACTGTGGGGCTATTATGAGAAGTCCCCCTCTCCCCCCGCAGGACACAACCCCAGCGAAGTTGCTGGGATAGTGATTCATTTTGCAAACGAACTGACAAATAAAAGGTACTACAGAAGGATGATTTTTATAAGTCTCAGAAAATTGTCCTTTATACAAATTATAACCAATCTGACATTAATTTGCCCACACTATGTATAATCAAAGAAATAACCAAAAATTAAACATGGTCCCAGAATCCCTAAAGGAAAAGATTCTATGAACCAACTCAAAATAACGAGCAAAAGCTAAGAGTCCAGATAGTTTTTCTAAATCTCTGCCTAAACTTCAACACTCTCTAGAGCTGAAACACAGAAAGCTGTAGGCCAACTGTGATCAACTTAGTAAAAAAAGGACCAATAATTCCTGTACCAACGCCTGCAATCCCCTGAGGTTACCTGTTTTTAAAATGCCTAATGGTCGATGGCATGGATTTGTTCAAGGTCTGTGAACAGGTAATAAACAATCACACTCCATTTCTGCTGCCATGCCTTACCCGAATCCCGCCCTCGCTTCGTCCCGCCCGAAGCCAAATGCTTGACAGCAATGGATTAACGGTCGGGTTTCTTTAGAGCCCATTCTACAGAGCTGGCCAATTTACTTCCAAATAACAAGCTCAACAAACAGCTTCGTTCTGACTTTGGTCAGTGCACAGACCGAACAGAACATGTAGACTCATCTTGTGCCTCCCAAACCCGGTCGTGCATACGCACCAACACTGCTGCCCAGAACCTCCAGCGCGATGCGCCACAGCACACTCCAGCACCTGGTCCAGGGTACCCCGCGGATTACCAGGTATCTGGGAAAGATCCTGAGAGATGCTTACGTGTAAAAAAAGCTGACTATCGCCACTCAAGAACACACTTAGAACTATGGGTACTGCGCCTGAAAGAATGACTTACTTGTTACGATTCCGGCCAAGGCAAACACAAACTGGTTTTCATCGGAATCGGGCTCCCTGACATCCCCGTCCAGTGACTTCACGAAGCTCTCCATCGTTTGGCCAGTAATGCTGAAAAACTTCAAAGCTTTATCCTGCAAGTTCAGAAATGAGAGTATCACACCCTTTCACAAACAGCAGCAGGGAAACACTTTTTAAGTGCAGGATACAGAAGGCAGACTGTGTTGTTAATTACGGAAACGACATTTGAAAACCTGTTCCTTCATTAAAGTTTCTATAGAAAAGGTAAGGGAAAAGACTTTACTAGACAGTGAGAATGATTAGCAGAAAAATTACCCTGAAGACTGAGGCAAAGAGTAAAATAAAAATACTTAAGTGGGAAACGGCTCAAAATTGACACAATGCTGGAAGTGCTGGGACAAATTCACCCGGAAATACACTAAAAAAATGCGTTCTCTATTCGTTCTAGGCATGAAACCAGAGGTTTTCAAACCTTTGGCAGAACCGCTTTTTAGTTATGATTTTTAAAATCTTCACTGAAATCGCAACATGTAAAAGAGAGAAAGACAGTGAGCAGGCTGCTCTGGCAGTTTCAATCTTCATCACTCGGCAGAAAGTGCTCCCAGTTGGCACTTCCTCCACGTCTGCTGCTCTGTCTTTGGGGGCTGGGGTTCTGAGGCATCGTTTAAAGCCAAAGCATTCACCAAGGACACAAGGGTGACACAGGCTGAGACTGGATTGTAGTGATGGCTGCACAGATCTGCGAATTAGCTAAACACTACTGAATTGTACACTTACAAATGGGCGGACTTTATATCTCAATAAAGTTCAAACTTCTAAAAATACATTTAGTCTCTCCGCCTAAAGTCAAACGCAGTTTTAATTTTTGTAAGTGATAAGTAGTTCACCGTCGGCCTCCCGTCAAACATCCTTCCCTTGACTTTCCCGTCACGAGCCACCACTCCTCCAGAGCCACCCTCCTCAGTTCCTCTCACTGTCAGCCGTGGGGTCTGGCCGGCCAGCACACTGGCCTCAGCCACCAGGCTCTGCTCTGCTGCCGTCCCCAGCCTGGGCCACTGGAATTCTACTTAGTCTCCCTGTCCAGTCTCCAGACCCCAAGCCCCACGCTGTCACGGTGACCCTCCCCAAACTCTCCTCCTGCCTCACTGTTACCCGGAAACCCGCAAGGAACCAGCCCTCCGCCCACTGGATGAGATCACCCCCCTGCATTCGCGGTCCTCCGAAAGCACTTTCCGCCCCTCCTCGTAAGTCTCGTCTCCCCACGACTTTGCCTCACAACCGACCCAGTCCCAGACTTCAGACTGCCCGCCCCATTCTCTGCCGTGACGGCCTACTCAAGTTCATGGAGGCCCTTCTCCGATCTCTCTCCCTCTGTGAAGCTCCTTCATGTGTGTGTGCTACAGACACACATGTGTTAAATAACATACGACATTCAATAAGTTAAATATTACATTACCCAACGGATAACGTGTGTAGAAGCACTTTAAACGTTGTTAAATGCAAACATCCACTAATAACACTGAAGTGGTACCACTGCCTAACGCCACACAGATTCGGGGAGAGACAGGCTCTTAGTCCATCCATGTTACACATCCAGAGCTCCAGGTCACGGCGGACCCCACACAGCTGGCATTCCAACGCCATCTGACGAATGGATGGAAGAAGGGATGCAGCCTGCCCTGGCCCAGACAGACACGTGCACCCTGCCCGGCAACCCAGACCGCCCGCGGTCACGCTTACTCCACCCAGGATGGCTGTGACGACCTCCTCGCGGCTAGAGACGCCCCAGAGCAGGGTGCAGGCCGCCGCCCCCATCTCCGTGCAGTACTCCGCCTGCTGCTGCAGCTGCTGCCTCGCCTCCTGCAGCTGCTGTCGGAGAGCCAGCTTCTCCTGCAACCGGAACAGAATGACAACGATGAACGGCGTTCGACTTCGAACTTCGTGTTTGCTCTTTCAAAGTTAAGTTTTAAAGAAAGAAAATACACACCGAATTATAGAAAATGGTTGTTAAATGAAAACTAGTCCTCACAGAGCCATAACCCATATTTTTTTATTTTTATTTATGTCTACAGCACCTGGTCTTCCTAGGTGGTCTCCCATCCAAGTCCTAACCAGGCCCGACCCTGCTTAGCTTCCGAGATCAGACATTGGGCTTGTTCAGGGTGGCATGGCCACAGACCATGGACCATGGCTCTACTGGGGCACGAACCCAGGACCTTCTGTGTGTAAAGCAGACGTGCTCACCACTACACTGTGGAACCACATCCATAATCCATATTTTAAAAATAAACTTCACAGACAAAATTAACACTCAGAAAGGAAGCTGCTACTACTACAGGGTTGTAAATACTGCCGAAGACCTGACTTCATCTACAAGTAAAATGAAAACATTAGGCATCTCAGGACCGAGCGGCCACACCCAGGACCAGCACCAACCGGGATGCCTGAACAAGTGACAGACACAGCAGTCCACACAGAGCAACGTTTTAATGAAGGAGCCTGCTACCTCCAAGTGGCGCACTCCACTGTCCAAAGCCGCAGGACACAGCTGAGACCACGCAGGAGAGTGGGAGAAGGCGGGGCCTCGGGCGAGCGCTGGGGCGGAAGGCAAGTGCCAGCGCCACAAGACGACGGAGCCTGGGGGCGCCCCCTCCCCGCCCCCCCGCAGCGGCCTCTCAGGGAACAAAGCTGGCCAGCCTCAGCAGGGGCTCTCACCAAGGAGAGAGATAGTGACTTGTGCTCCCAGTGTCCCCTCTGACCACCGGGCACTCCTCAAGGTCCACCTCCCAGTGAGTCTTGAGCAACGCGGGCCTCTTGCCCTCCCCAGCCACCACCGCCAAGTTCACTACTCCCTGTTACCTGAAACTCCCTTAGAAGGTGATGGCATGTCCTTACTAAATAAGAGATAAACATACAAAAACAGACTTCAATCAACTTATGCCAAATTGTTCAGTGCAGTTAGCCCGACAGCCCTCGAAGTTAACGAACAGTCGATGTTCTAGGTTCTTCTTTTAGCGAGGTGAGAGGGAGTGCAGGACACTTAAAGGAGAGGGGCTTTCCATCGAGGGAGAAACGGGAGCGGCAGGGCCGCGAGTCCAGCTTGCCGCCCTAACTCGGCCTATGGCGGCCGCCCGCAGTGCCCGGAGGCAGGGCCTTAGGTGTTCAGCTCCACACGCTCCTGAACATGGAGCCGCCCAGCTGTGCTGAGAAGCAGGCGAAAGGCCTGGGCAGCTGCTGACACCCGCCAGCACACAGCAAGCGACGCATACTAGCTGTTATCACTAAGGTAATTATTGTTTTACCATTCAAAACTAAAACTGCATCCAAGATCCAAATTTTACCAGACGTGGCAGAATAGTTCTAGTTTAACAGAAGTAATTTACTCCATACAAAAAGTAAAAATGTGTAATTTCTAAGAAATATTATTAATCTCCCTTAATATTAAAATAAAATCGGTTATTTCTAAAATATCAGTAAATGGTCTCCTAAATTAATCACATGTATTTCTGATTAAATATATCTCTGATTATAAATTATGTGCATTCTTTTTCAAGATTCTTATATTATAAATTTTTATGTTTTGGAATGGTCTTTTAAACATAAAAATTAACAGTAAGTGGCACCAAGTAAATAATGTCCACATTAAAGGGTTATAAAATCCAAGCATTCAACTACTTTCCAAACCGATCAGAATATTTACATTTAAAAACACTCTCTCCTGAGGCCGCCTCGGGCAAACTAGCAGGCACAATAGTGGCCACGGCCACAGCAGTGCCATCTTAAGCACTGGTCTCCAGGGCCCCTACCTTCTTCTCTCTCAAGCTGTCGGCTTGCACAGCCTCCAGGCGGGCTTTAAAGTGCTCACAATCCATTCTCAGTTGCTCTAATTCGTGCTCTTTCCTTTCCAGGTCTAGAAAAAAGAGACAGACATCTCAATATTTCAAACCACAAATCTTGTCTATGGCCATGCCACCCTGAACAAGCCTGATCTCATCTGATCTCAAAAGCTAAGCAGGATCAGGCCTGGTTAGTACTTGGATGGGAGACCGCCTAGGAAGACCACATACTGCCAGTGTAAAACGAATTTTTTAAATAAAAGATTGTAAGATGACAAGGTCCTTGCAATTTGTGAAGTCAACCAAGGGTTGCCTCGCCTAAAAAAAAAAAAAAAGAAAAAAAACATTAAAAAAAACGAATCTCCCCTAAGCACCCGGTTCTCCCTAACCTCCTCCTGCAGACACCTGTGCTGATTTCTCAGGTCACGGTATTTGCATTTGAGTGACCAGAATTTGAAAAGTCCTGCTTCTTAAGTTTTTGTTGGTGTTTAGGCCATAGGACAATGCACTTTTTTCGCTGTTCTGTTTGTTTTGAAGGCCTCACTTTACCACCAGATCTGCACCCAAGGCTTTCAGAACGTGTGTAAAGGACGGCAGGCAGGGCTGAGAAGCCTCTGGCCTCACGGGCAGACTTGTACCTGCTCCATTAGACGCAGAAGGCAGCTCCGGGAGGGGACCGTGCCTCTGGGGCTGACTCACAAAGCTCGGCCCGACTGGCAGACTGACGCAATGGCAACAGCTGCAGAAGTAGTCAGTGGAGGGTGACAACACGGTGACGGAGACAAGAAAAGGCCACAGTGAAAGGTGGTCACTGTGAACTCCTTCCTCTCCACCACGGAGCTTAATGATTCAAATGGCCAAAGACAAACCCAAAAGACATCCATGTTAATAAATTTGAAATCAAACAAATGAACTAATTTAAAATCAAAAGCACTATCATTCTAAATAAAAAGTATTATGCTGCAGAAATACTGACCTTCAAAAGGCAAAGAAATACAAAATCTAAAATTCTGAGTGCCTTGATCTCCAGGACTGAGACATCAGCACTCCAGATGCCGGCATGCACCAAGGCTGCGTGAGCACGGGAGCTCAGAGCTAAGGGTGGAACCCCGCCGATCAAAGTGCCGGTAGTCGAGGACAGTGGCCCTCAGACTTTGGGGTGCATCAGAGTCCGCGGGAGGCCCTGCACCAGCAGGCTGCTGGGACCCGCCCTCGGTTTCCGGTTGAGCGGGACTGAGAGGGGCCCGAGGCTCCGCATGTCTCACGCGCTCCTAGGCGAGGCTGATGCGGCTGGCCTGGGAGCGGACGCTGAGGACGACCGCTTTGCGACAACAGTGTCGTCTCTCACCACTAACTAAACGAACTGCACACAGCAATGACGCGGGGACCAGCATGGGAATGCTGAGGAGGAGACACGGAGGGCAGTGAGCCAGCCGCGCAGGGCAGTCCCCAGGAACGGGACCTTGCTCCACTCTCGAGAACGTGGCCCCCAGTGACGTGCAGACGAAAGAGAGAGGGCGCGCTGTGTAACCCAGGCCTCCGAGAGAGGAAGCCGAGCAGGAAGCTCAGGGGGCCGCTGCGCGCGGGCATTCCGCAAGCTCTGCAGAGTAGGCGGTCTCGGCGTTTCCCAGACACCCTGTGCCCCCGGAGGGAGATTAGAACAGAAAGCTAAATATTCAGTTAGAGGTTAGGAAAATGGCAAAGCTTCTCGTAAAAGATGTTTCTTAGAAACTGGGGTGAAGTAACATGGGATTATTTCTTCTCCCGTACATCAGTCTCTCTTCTGCGCTTTTAGGGTGCATTCTGCCACCAAATGCCTTTCACTGGAATTCTTCAATTTGTCCCACGAATCCTGGTCACACGAGAAATCGACATCCAGCGCTCCGCTTAGACACTCACGATGTTAGTGAAAGCACGTTATGCACACGCGCGGTGTTTGTGATTACACATGAAACACGAACTGCACGTGGTCACGGACAAAAAGACACCAAATGAGAAAAGGGACTAAGACAGTTACTGTGGTGTCAATCTTTTGCAGTTAAATTTTTTTCTATTATTAAACTGCACATTACTCAAACGCAGTAAGAAGATATAAACCTTAGTGTGTGTAAAATTCTGTAGGAATTAATCTGACCACCCGAAAGACTCTTTTCTTATGGTAATGCCATAATCTCTCACTCTGCACAGCTGCACAGCACCTGACTGTGAGTTCGCATAAACAGGCTCCCCCACAGGGTTCGGTCAGCATGGGGTGCCACGCCCACCCGCCCGGGTTGTCCAGGAGCCAGGTGCCTTTCTGCAGTCTGAGGCCACCGCCTGGTGGCCAGCTGGGAGCACTGCGGCCGCCACTGCCTGCTGCAAAAATCCCACCTTGCATTTTCAGCTTGGCCCTCAGCAGGCCTGCCACCGGAATCACCGCGAGGGCACAGATTTTCATATTCTGTTTTCTAATACATCCCAAATGCCTAGAACAGTATATGGGTCGTAGTAGGCACTTTATAAATATTGGTCATGTAAATGAAATTCACTTCTTTATACATTCTTCCACTAATCCCTGAATAAAAATACTTTGAGTATATATCTCATTTTTCTATGAGAATATATTACTTTTGCAACCTTTTTAAAATCAGAGCCATAAAGAACATGCACAGTGAACGATACGTTACGTACAGTCTAGACATGACCTTCCCCAGCCTCAGTAGAACAAGGCGATGCCACCTAGCCTAGACTGTACTTCAGCGGCTCATCTTTAGCATTCAAAATGAAGGAGAAATCTCCATTTAAGTATTAACTGAATAAAGGGTGACCTAGATAGAGTACCAACATACAGAAACAGTCTAAATCACAGGCCATGTCGACATCTCTATATCCGAAATTTACAATCCTTTTTGATAGTTTTAATAACATGAGAATGACTATTTCTTCATGCTCAGCTTACTTACAAGGATACAGAGAACTATACACAAGCAGGATAAAGAGAGCTACACATGAAGACACGAACCACAGAAATTCAAACTATGCAGAAGGGATCAATTTCTCCTACTCTTTCTGTGTCACCTGGCATGTTTATAATAGATTATCGGTTGCTTCCTATCAGTATGAAAATGTTTTTAATCAAATTAGCTGAGTCTCAAATTCAAAATAAAATCTTTTTAGTAGCCATTAACTTTTACCTTCTTATAGCTCTCTAATAGATTAGAAAAGAATTTAGAATTAGCTGCTGACAGATTCCATCTTTACTCTGAGCTGAGCATTTGTTTTCTCGGGCTGCCGGCCGTCACAAAGTACAGGCTTTCCCTGCTATCTGAAAGTAGACAGTCCTTGCGAACCTTCGTAAGGGCGTAAAGCGAAAAAGCAATTCCCTTAGGGCAGATCTTGCTAAGGGATGCACAACAGGAAATGAGATAATGCACAGCTGCGTTAGACGGGCCGCTAAGCGTGTCTCCGGAGCAGCGTGGCGTCCCTGCCTGTTCCCAGGGCCTCTGCCAGGGCTCTCTGCAGAGCAGAGTGCTGTTTTCACTCTTGGCCTTTTCTCGCAAAAGCGAAAATCGCTTTTGAATTTCTTTCAGTTAGCAAAAACAGGTACTAATAAAGTAAGTCTTTCATAAAGGTGAAGTGTCGTAACGTGAACTTTTGAAAAGTAGGTGGCTTAGAACAGAAATGCATTCTCTCACAGTTCTGGAAGCTACAAGGAAAAAATCAAGGCGTTGGTGGGCCAGGCTCCCTCTGAAACCTGTTGGGGCAGACCCTCCCCACCTCTCCTCACTGGTGGCCCCGGAGACTCCTAGGTTTGTGGCAGCACAATTCCGAGCTGCCTCCGCCTCCACTTGGCCTTGTCCCTGTCTGTTCACATCACCTTCTCCGTGTGGGTCTGCTTCGGTGGCCAAATCCTCCTTTTATAAGGACACCGGTCATATTGGATTAGGGCCGCTTAAAGCCCTCATTTCAACTTAATCACCTCGCACCTCAGTGCCACAGGCAACCACAGTTGAAAATATAAGTTGAAAAAGCGAAAAAATGAGAATATTCCAGATTTCATTAAAAAAAAAAAAAACGCTGAGTTAAAGAACTTAAATGCATTTGAAATCCTAAGGCCCATTCTAAGCCAGCCAAACACTTTAATTAGCTGTCACATTTCTAAAACAAACCAAACGGGGTAGGAATTGGGGCTTGAACCACAACATGGAAATAGCACTTTGTTTCCTACGCTGCCAAAAATCTGCTTCCAAACCTGCTCTTCTTTTTGTCACATAAAGGCCACTGGAGTAATCTTTTACAAGATGAAGAAAATGTGTGACGAATAGGAATCTGTCCTATACTGGCGCTGCCAATGTACCTGGCATTACCTTACATCGCTAACTTTTCACACCTTCATGTTAGAGCCCCTCAGTTTACCTGTAAATTATCAAGGAAAAAGGCCGGATCCCACCCTTTTTACATGCCCACATGACCTAGCTGTGCCTCACAAATAACAAGCATATAATATCTACCTTATTGATTTATCGACAAAATTCAATTAAAAAACGTATCATTACAAAAAAGAAAAAGAAAAAAAAAAAAAACCTAAGCTCACACTTGCTGGATTCAAATGAATTCTATTCAAGTATTTCCCCAAGCAGAGTCAGGGAATTTTGCGTCTCACTTCCTGGCATATGGATATAAACATAACGTGAGGATCGGGGGTCAGGAGTGATTCACTCAAATAACGTGGGCCTCTACCCTCTGTTGGCCTCCCTTCCACCTCCTCTGTCCATCAGCCCCCTGAGCCTTTCTTCTTTCCCAGCCTGGACAGTCTCCACCCTGCTCCACGCCAAGAGGCTGAAGTCAACGTCCACAGCAACTGTCCTCCCTTGCTTACGGCTGCCTATTGGGTTCGGAGAATGGCAGGCCTCACGGGAAACAAGGGCAGGAGACAAGTGGGGACACTGCGTCACCCACTGCATCAAGTGAGCAGGAGCGACACCTTCCGGGTGAGGTGGTGGCCCTGCTGAGCACCCGCCCTCCTGTGAGTCTGGTGGCTCTCCTACTGCTGCTCAGGCTCCAGGGGACCATCATGCCCCCTCTTCCAGTTCCTGGGGCTTTGTAAGCCTCTGTCCGTCACCTCTTCATTACATTGTTTGTTCACCCCCTTTGTTTCCTGCCTGAACATGAACGTGATATACGCTGATCTCACCTCATTTGGGCCGCAGTAACTTTTGGTCAAATTAAATAATCTCTCCCTGGTGCTCACTCCTCTGTCTCATTCTTTATGACCATCTCTCTCACTCGTTATTTCTATGGACTAAACATAATTCTTCACTGAGCTGCAATGGAAGTCCCGCTTCCTTCTCAAGATCAAACTCTTGGGAACTTAATCTCAAAACACCCCACAAACACCCCAGAAATCACGTATTGCAGTGGTTTTCATCCCCGCTGCTAAAAATCCAAGAGTACATCAGGGACACTTATAGTTCTGTAAACACTTAATTAGTCTCTCCATTTTACAGAATGGTTTTAAACTTCTGACTTGGAAATAACTTCACTTACACAATGTTACATAAATAAAAATAATACGATTACCCACATATTCTACACCCAGACTCACCAACTATTAACATTTCACCCTATTTGCTCATCACGTGTACCATTCAGAAACATATATGCAAAATGTTTTTTGAGCCATTTGAGGGTAAGTTACATATATCATGGCCCTTCACTCCTAAATACTTCAGTGACTACTTCCCAAGGGGTAATGTCTTAGATACCACTATACACAGCTGTCAACTTCAGAACAATTAATACTTAACACTTTTATCTACCATTGACATTCAAATTTTGTCGAATGGCCCCAAATTGCCCTTTATAACATTTACTGTCTTGTATCTTTAGCCTCCTTGAATCTGGAACATCTCCGCAGCCTGTCCTTTCTGTATAACATTACGATACATTTTTGCAATTTAAAAATCACAACGCACACGAAAGGACTTCCATTTCCAGCTACTACGGTGATGCAGCAGATCAATCTTCCCACCAAGAATAACTAAAAAAGCAGGCTTTAAACAAAAGTTGTTCAAAGGCATCCGAGAGCTACCAAGTCACACGGGCCTCGAGGACCAAGACCCAGGGGAGGGGGGAATGCTCTGATGTGGGGAGCAGGGAATGCCCTGATGTGGGGAGCAGGGAATGCCCTGATGTGGGGAGGGGGGAATGCCCTGATGTGGGCCGGCCCACTCCCCACTCCTCTCCGCCCAGGCATGGCAGAGAGGTAGCAAAGCGAAGCAGGGCAGCCATAGCCTCACCGGGCTGGGGAAATAACCGTCAGCTGTAGAGCTACCAGACAGCCGAGACTTGGGGAGGGTCTGGTCCTGGAGAAGGAGGAGGCAGGAAACGCAGATGCCATCAGAGCCACTTCTCTCCTCCGGGCACTCAGCAGTGTGAGCCACGCAGAGGGGCTGCTAAGGGGAGGCAAGCAGGCTGAGCAAAGAGGCCAGGGGGCCAGGGGGCCAGGGTGCCAAGCAAAACTCGCGGAACAGAGAAATCAAAACTGAAGGCTGGAGCCTGCCATGATGGAAAGACTCTGAGAAACAACCCAAGCTCTCAGCTGGACCCCGCGCAGGACTGAACCTCTAGGAGGGAGAAAGAACTAGAAATCACAGGCCAGCTGGAACTCAGACTGAGGCCAGGTGTGAAACTGCCGTCCCTGGCTGGATGAAGGTCTACTCTGACGCGGTTCCCATGGGTAGAGGCCGGAAAAAAGGACTCTTTCCTGGAGAAAAATGTCATCTAGAGCCTCTACAAGTTTTCATTTAAAAAGTCCATTAATCAATAAAAAGATTACCCGGACTACCAAGAGGAAAAAACAGATAATAAAAGCAGGCCAATGGGTGAACTAGATATTGGATTTACAGACTCATCCTTTGAATTAACTGAATAGGCTCCAGAAAATAGGCAGAGAATTCCATCAGGGAACTAGAATAAAAAACAACCCAGTGGAAAATTGTTACAAAACTGATTAATACTAATTAAGGTGGTCAGCTGGCCACGTATGGGTAGTGTATTTTTTAAATACACATGAACAGCATGGATTATACACGTTCATCAAAGTTCTACTGGACCGTGCTGAAAGACGCAAGGTGCTGGTGTACAGATTTTAAATTACACATGTTTTTTCACTGCTAAAGAAAGTTTGTTAGTCAAACCTCTCTCCCGTATATCATGTCTGCAGTGGTTTCTATTCATTGCTGACACTCAATGAACAAGGCTGCTTCACAGTATTAGTGTTTAAATACATTTAAATAAATTTTAAAGGTTAAAACCAACGTTGCAGATTTTTAAACATTGGAAATGAGACTGCAATTTTGTTGTGTATCAACATGTAAAATTAAATAACTCTTAACTCCTCAGAGTAAGTATCTGACAGACTGCCACTAAGCTGTCAAGTTGTTTTTAAATCGTGTCATTTAACATCTCAAATGCAACATAATGCATTTGAAAAGTGTTTTCCACAAGACAATGAAAATTCAAGCAGGCAGTGGCCTTTTCATCTCTCTCCAAAAGAACACTTAGACCTTGTGATTCAACCGTGAAACACGTTTCTGACCCTTCGGATTTCAAACTTTGACATCAGTTTAACTGAAAAGCATCCTGACGTTGCAAGGTGAGCTGTTTAAAAACTTTACCTTTGCAACTCCTTGTCTTTCTCTTGCTATTGAACAACCAAAACCAAAAACAGAAATTGGACTCTGAGGATGGGCCTGCAACTCTTCCAAAATCTCCAATATTAATTTTTTTCCATCGAAACACCTTAGTTGTACCCATTTATTTGATAAATAAGTGTTCTAAAACTGAATTTTAAAAAAAAGCCGAAAATACAACTTTCATGTATTTTACATGTGTTGGAACCACCATAGACTATGTAAAATTTTATTTTTTAAAAAAGGATTCTCCAATTTACAACAAATTTCTGACACCCATGGATACGGTAATGTCCCTCACTGTTGGACAAATATGCACAGGGAGGGATCCCAGAAGGGGAGTGAGCTCGCCTTGACCTGAGCACTGCGGCGCCTCAGAACTGGAATTCGCACCAGGTGGGTCTACGCCCAAGCCTCGCTCCACCTCTTCCTCGTCCGCGGAGCGCGCGGTGTTGGAGGCTGCACGGAAGTGCGCCCTCGCCCTCGCCCCTGCCAGGGGCCCCCGCCGGAGGGGGTCCTCTTTATCGACGGCGCCCCTGAGCCAGGCGTTGTGCCCAGTACTTCCCAAAGAGGGTCTCGTTTTAAGACCTGCCACCTCCTCTGCGGTTAGCCTGAGTGTCCAGGTTCCAGACAGGAGTCAGACGCCATGCTCGGCTGAGCCCACATCTCCGTGCGTCCTCGCCGACCGATCGCTTCTTCCCGCCTTCCTTCCACTCCAACCACGCAGCCATGGTCCCAAGACCTGCCCTGATGAGCACGCGATCATTCATTCTCCACCTTCCACCCAATCCCTCAAACCTGCCCCACACTCAGATACCAAAGTCATCCCCCGAAAACAATTTCAATTGCCATTCTGATGTCATCTCCATGGGGTAACATCCAGTTGCCTCTCACCTCAATCACCCAGGATTACTTTCTCTCCTATAAACTGCTCACCTTTACTGACCTCAGCTCTATGACGTCCCAACTCTTGCTCCAGGTACCAAGCAGGAAAACCAGCCTACTAACCCGCCACCTATCCTGCTCGCTCTCTTGCCTGAGGTTTATGCATGCCATCTGCCTTGTCTGGAACAGCTTCCTCTTCCCTTCCAACGAATCATGCCTCTCTCAAGGCCAGCTGGTCCCTACAGGTTCTCAGGCGGCACCGTCATCAGTGTTACTCCAAACTCCCCCACGTGCCCGCCCAGCCTCGGGAAGGGAGTTACTGCGCTCCAGTCAGAATTAAGCCTCTCCACTCAATCCTCACGTGTCACCCTAAGTCCTCAGCTGCTTTTCACAGCGGGCGCCAGCCATGATCCCAGCCTGCCCTGAGAGAGAGGCCTCCCTCCACTCAGCTGTGAGGCTGCCCCTCACGCCCCCCGGCCTGCGTTCACTGCTACCTTCGAGTTGCCCTTCGTCACTGCTGAAGACAGGAGACACACACCAACTCTCGAAGCAGAAGGGGCACTGGTACTGGTCAAAACCAAGAGCCCTCCTGGACCACAGGGCCGGGGAGGGCAGAAGAACAGACATGTCAAACAGCTCTAGCTGCCGCCATGTGACCCCTGGGTTTCCTCTGTGGGATCCTTTTTCCGAGCCATGGTTCACACGGTTAGTCTAGGAAGACAGTCCCCTGGGAAGGCCTAAAGAGGGCCAACAGACCTAGTCCTTACTAAAAAAGGGAGAGGAGTTTCTTTCACGTCACCCAACAGGTAGGAATACAAGAGCCAAAATTACGTGAAAGATGACTTAGGGCAGGCCTCAGGCCGGAGAAGCAGAGGTCTTCAAGGGCCAGCTGAAGTTCCAAGTTCACAGTCAGGCTTCCTGCAGCCACCACAAGCACGCTGATTCTCCCTTTCTTGACACCCAGTCTCCTATAGCACGTTTGGCTCCCGGAGATTCCGCTACAATTTAGGAGGGTGGGCCCCCCACCAACTTGTACCCTAGGATAAGAATGAAACCATGTTGTCTGAGGGAAGAGGACGGGGTGCTCTGACGACTAACAGTGATACGTCAAATCTAGGCAGTCAGATGACAGAGTGAGCTGGGCCGGAACTGAGTTCAGTAACACACAGGCTTTCAAGCCATGGCGCAGTATTGTTTGGATTTTTGGATGGCAGTGGGTTTTGCAGGTTTGCTTTTCAGTTGTTGGTCTTTATCCTAAGAGCAAAGAGAAATCATTGAAGACTGAAGCACGGGAATGACATAAACAGATGGAATTGTTAAAAATTAATTGAGCTACAGTGTACGAAACAGGCTGAAGAGCGACGAGTAGACACTGCCCAGAGGCAGAGATTCAGGCAAACTGATAGGGGCCTGGATGCAGGTGGTGGCAGCGGCAACGCAGGCAGAGCTGAGGACGCACCACGAGGGAGAAGCGCAGGGCTTACTGGCAGGCAGGTGGGGCTGGACAGTGCGCAGGAGGTGGGCCACGGGGAGGATCCCTAGTCTCTAGTTTGGATGGCGGTGCCCTGGACACTCGGGCAGCCCAGTTTTGGGTGGGGTGGGAGGATGGACATCATGAGTGGGGTGGATCTCATGAGTCAGACGTGAGAAAGTCAAAACCAGCTTGCCCTGAGAAAGTGAAACTCTGTCCTACAATGTGTCAGGCTGGGGTAAGACACACATAAAACCAGCTGCCAAGTTAACAGGAAACAGTATTTCTCCCAAGGACACACTACAACTGTAAAGTGTCAAAACGACCCATTCATCCAGTGACTACTGATTTCTTATTCAGAGAAAGCTCAATCTAGAAAATCGCACGCCATCAGAAGCTTTGCTTCTGTCAGCAAGAAGGAAACCGCCCACTCTCGCCTGCAGAATCAAAGTCACTGTGACAAAGGGCAGCGGCCTTGATTTCCAACTAGCTACAGAGCTCCAAATAAGGATTTCTAGACTCTATGTTCTGCATCTGTCTAAATTTTCCAGTTTTCCAGGAAACAGGACCTGAGTCCACTGCAGTGGGACCTGATCCTGACCCTTCACACACAGCCCTGCTTTGCTTGCAGCCCATCAAAACACGCTTCATCTGCACTTCACTGAAATCTCACCCTGTCCCAAATCCTACAGCAACTCCATCCTTTCTTTTGTTGGCAAGATGCCCACAGTTCCTCTGGCGTGTGGTCTCCCTCACGACAATGAGGCAGTAAACCTAATCTTGTGAGATTATAGGTTCTTCCTGATGGTCACAGACAGACTAGGCTAAGACACTTAGAATTTGACGTGATTAGGACACACGTGAGAAGATACTGGGCCCCGAGCCTGGAGAGGTTTGAGCTGTAGAGAAATCCAGGAGACGCTGGCGCCAAGATGGTAACTGAAGCTGTGTGTGCACAGATGGCCCAGGGGGAGGCCAGGGAGCGCGGGGAGGAGGCGGCCCAGGCCGCAGCCTCCAGCAACTCTATCCGCTGACAGGCTGCTGCAGAGGATGAATCAGCAAAGGAGACTGAAAAGAAGTGGCCCAAGAGATCAGTGACAACAGTGACTACATGGCCTGGGGAAGGCCAGGGACTGCGGGGCAGGATTCCTGGAGTCTGACTTTGATCAAGTCACCACAGATTTGTTGGTGGCCCTCACTTTTATAAGCACAATGTGATCTGGGTAAAGGACTTATATCCAAAGACTGACTCATGCTAACCAGTCGCGAGCCCCTGAGGTAGTTTTCAGAACACAGTTTATTGATTTGCAGTGAGAAGTATAACCATACTCCGCTACTGGTCAGCACTTTCCTTCCCTGGAGACAAATGCATTCGGGGTGACTGTTCTGAGGGTGGCGAGATGAGCATGGGATCAGAACCAGGAAAGTTAAGAAGCCAATGACCTGGAGCCATGGAAACCAGTGACATGGAACGTATCCAGCAGGGTCCCAACGGGAAACAAATCAATCCAGGTGTCAAGGCTTTATAGAAAGGGCTACTCACAGGGGAGAGCAGGGATGAGAGACCCAACGGGGCTGGTGAGGCACCCAGGGACTAGCAACAGCCCCCCAGCTGAAGGAATGACAGGAGGAAACAGCGCCACCGGAGCCCAGTGAGAGCTGAGACTGTGGAGCAGGCCCCTCGGCGGGAGTCACACTGTGAAGGGACAGGGAAGAACACGCGGCCTCTCTCTCCGTCCACCGGTGCCGTCCACTGGTGAGCCCGTCCCCCGGCAGCCAGCAGAGGAGACAGCGGCAGCGGCCTGCAGGAGTGCACCTGCAGGAGTGCACCTCCCGGAGCACGCTGGGGCAGAGGAGAGACTGTCTGAAGATTCCGAAGAGCCTAAACAGGCTGGGGAACCATGGTAACCATGAGCACGCTCCCTGTAACTGGATATGGCTGCCTCTTGACCAAACGCGTCTGCACAGACCAGAAACTTGTCCTGTTAGGGTACCGCCTTGTCTGAACTAGTGCTAGAAACACAACCCAGGCCTCCCAGGTGCACCTTTTCTAGAGGTGATAGCAAACAAACACGCTGTGCTGAATTAGCCTTAACCACTGAAGACTGATTTGTCATTTGGCCTCGATTAGTTGTTTTTTTGTTTGTTTGTTTAGGCGAGGCAACCCTTGGTTGACCCCACAGATTGCAAGGACCCTGTGAGCTTACAATCCCTTTTTATTTTTTAGGCCTACAGAACCTGGTCTTCCTAGGTGGTCTCCCATGCAAGTACTAACCAGACCCGACCCTGCTTAGCTTCCGAGATCAGACGGGATCCGGCGTGTTCAGGGTGGCGTGGCCGTAGCATTTGGCCTCAATGAGGCAATTGCTGCATCAGTCATGGAACATCTCCAAGAACTTCAATAGGCTCCTAGACTGGACACATAACAGCTCAGCTCAGATCTCAAAACCTGAATGGACACATTCTAGCAAACCTGAACTTAAATCAGGGCTAGACACTGCCCAGTCCACCAACCTAGAGACAAGCAGACATCCAGCCACCTCTACAGTCACTTAACTCCATGCGAGGTTTCTCACATGGCGAGATCCTTAACTGACACCAGTAAGACTTAATTTTTAGAGCAGAGCTTTTCGACTGCAAAAGTATAAAGCTCTTCCCCCAAGGAAAAGAGGTGAGAGAAAGAAGTCGGTTAACAGACACTCCAGAAATCTAGCAGCCCTTCCTCCAACACAAACTTACACATTCTGGTTACTCATTTGAGTCCTTCTCTTTCTTATGACTTATCTCCCAAATGTAATTGACTATAACTGCACCTTAAAGTTGACTGACAGTTACTTTACAGGTGTTATGTAGGGTTTTTACTGGAACAGGCTGCTGACACCAGCGATAACAGCTAGAGATGAAGTAAGACTCACTGTTTTCTATAATCTTTAATTTCTGGAAGCTTCCCAGTACTTCCCCATTTAGTATCCTGGGTAAGAAGTCTCGTATTTGCATCACTTCAGTTGTCAGCCGTTCCAGGTCCTTCTTTCTGACTTTAACGAATTCTTCTTTAGTTTCCATGTGCTAAGAGAACAAGCAGACCTTAAAATTATTACATTTCTCTTCGGATAACTAAAATCAGCAGCCTAGGCCAGCTTGCTTCCTTTAATGCCTCTTATGCAGTTCTGAAATCATTTCTTTACCTAATGTGCCCACTGCTGTATATATTAGATCTTAGAACTGAGGGCCCAGCCTTCAAAATGGGAGCCAATTTTAAGTGCATACAAGGCCCCATGCCTGAAAGCCAAAAAAAGCCAGCATCTTTTTCTTAATGTTTCAGCACCAAGCTGGATGAGCCGAGCCTTCGCTGGCCTCTCATTTAGGGTTTACAACCGCACAGTTGTCCAGGTCAGAAACGGAGGCATGGGGGGCTGGGTAACTTTCTCAAAAGTACAGCCATTAATCCGGGACACAACCAAGATCTGAACACGCATCTGGCCACTTCTCCATCGCGTACCGCAGACGTGAAAACGGGAAACCCTGAATCTACACTAAGCCCGGACACGCGCGTCACGGCCCTGTGGGTTCAGGGAGGCGGGCCTTGGGGTGGCAGGGGAGCCCCACCATCGCCTCCATTCGAGCCACCGCGCCACGGGGCGGCCTCCTGGACCGGTGAGCACTGTTTCTGAGGCACGGTCACCCTGGCCCCACCTGGCCCCCAGACCCAGGCCACCGTCCGCTGCCGAGGCCCGGGGCCGGTCCCCACGGGGAGGCAGACGGTGGCAGGTCAGAACG
>NW_006439713.1:76836-77791 GCF_000325575.1 Pteropus alecto | reverse complement strand
GATCCCGCGCCCGCTCTTCTGGCCTAGCCGGAGTTTTAAACCCGTTAACTGCAAAGAAGGACAGTAAGACCCAGGTGTAAGTGTCAAGTGAAAACAATAGAATTGGGCCTTTCCCGTTTGGCGACAGATGCTAATCTAAGGGCAATGCATCAAGGGGACCGCCACGCGCGCAGCCAGTGGCCTGCTCTAGTGCCCGCTCTAAGCAGCCGCCCAAGCCCTGTGACAGCAGGCTCCTCGAAAAGTCTGCCCCGCACCCCGCATACGGAGCTTCAGCCCAACCAGCCGACTATAGCCGAGAAGACAACTATGAACTCGGAGCCACCACCTAGGGCATTTGCTTGCCCCAAGAGACCTACCGAGTTCGCAAACTATATAGTGCAGTCTGCGGGTTGAAATGTATCCAGTTCCTGCAAAACTGAGATTTGGTCTCTGAAACCAGCAGGAGGCCGACACTGAGTCCCCCGCACTCCAGGCCTGAGCGCTCACTCGCGAGCACACACGCTCCAAAGCCTGGCCCCCGGCCTCGGACCTGCCTGCACCTGCCCTGCCCTCTCCAGCCCCTGCCGTTTCATACCCTGCCCTGTCCCCTACACCAGGACCTGTCCCGGCACCGGGACCAAGACACTGGGGGACCCAGGAGGGGTGCTGCCTCCGCTGGCCGTAGAGACGTCTCCATGAGGCTGCCCCCAGCACCCCGCCAAGAATCCGAAGGACGGCCCTTCCTCTCGGTCTCCACCCGCCGAAGCGTGCGGAGGCGTCCAATACAATTGAAAACTGAGTGCCGTGTGTTGCGTAGGGCAGCTGCCGATCAAAGGGGGGTTTTCTTTTGTGCGTGGACTTGATTCTAGACCATTTACAGTTGGCCATCCGACTCTTCCTGGCCAAGACCCAACCCTGGCTAACCTCGCCGCCAACGGCCCCGCGCTTCGGCGGCCGAAAGACAGCAGAGGAGCCC
>NW_006439713.1:74935-76496 GCF_000325575.1 Pteropus alecto | reverse complement strand
TCAGCGGTTGGCGTCCCACGAGAAGGGCATTCGCGACCGGGCCGTGAAGAAGCTGCGCCAGTACATCAGCGTGAAGACGCAGAGGGAGACAGGTGGGCGTCCCGCGGTCAGCCGCGCCGCATGGCCGCCGGCCCGAGCCGCCGGCGAAGCGAGGAAACGCCGGGCACCGACTCGCGCCCCCGCCGCGCGCTTCTGTGCGTTCGCGCCGCGCGAACCGCTTCCTGCCGCGTCTCGTCTGGTTTACGGTTGAAGGACTGAGGCCGGCAGGGGTGGGCGGTCTGCTGAAAGTCACGGTGAGTGGGAAAGCGGAGGCTAGACCCGGTCCGACCGACCCCGAGCCGGTGCCGGCATCACTGGGCTCAGCCTGCCGTGCGCTGCTGTGCTCTCCACCGATTCCCGCGTGGTCGGACCTGCACTTTTAGGGTCTTGGGTTCGGGACGCAAGACAGAACCCCGACCCTCGGCGAACTCGTGCTGGTAACTCTAGGGCTCGGGGCGGTAACCACAGTAGAGCGTGGAGCGTAGTAACGGAAGTGGAGATCGGGAAGGAGGGCGCAGCTCTGCGCAGGCCGGTCCGGGGGCGCCTCTCGGGGCCGTGTCCGCGGCTCCCAACAGGCGGAGGAGCCGAGCATGCCCGAGGAATGGCCGAAGGCCCGTGATTCGGGGAAGGCGAGCGTGCGATGCCATGAAGTTGGAAGAGCAGGCAGTGGCCGGGTCACGCTGGGCGTCATAGTTGGGTTTAAACCGCAGAGGGGTGCCGGCGAAGGATTTCTTTTGCCTGGTCCAAGAAGTGTGCTGTAGGCCCTTGAGTGTGAACCACAGTGCGAAGTAGAGGTTTCCTGTTGCACTACAGTCAAGTTTGGTTTGTTTACTAGTACGTTTAGAGTCTACTTGAAACAATGAATAATTTTGTCACCTGTACTGACATTGTTAGTTTATTTTGAAGAGAAATTACAAAAGGCCACCCAGGGGGAAAAAAAATAATTTTATGTGAAGTCTGCTGGGAAAAGGAATGAAGACCAAACTTTGATTTTGTGAGGGGCGTCCCTGACGGACTTGATTTTATCATGGTTTCAAGTCTCCAGATATACCGAAGGCTCTTAAACCTCAATTTCTAGCCCAGATCTTTGCAACTTTCAGCTCAGCTATGTCCTCCTAACCTGGCATCTTCCCCTGGATGTCCCCCAGACACCTCAGACTCAGAACACCAAGTGACTCGTTTTCTCCCCTAAAACCTGTTTTCCTCTGCTGCTTTTCTGCCACCTGTCCTCTTACTTTGTTTCCACCGTCCCCTCAGACTCCAGCTGGATACACAGTGTTGTCCAGAACTCTCTTCCACACCCACTGTCCCTCGGTCCTGCCTGTGTCATCTGGATTACTCTGCCCTGACCGAAGGTTTTTATCTCGGCTGGGCTTCTGTGCTTGCTTCCTTCCTAACTGATCTCCTTGACTCCACTTGTGCTCCCTGAACTGGTCCTCCACAGACCCGTGCAGAGTCTTCCTGAAGCAGCTCTGATGACGTCACCACCTTCTTGGTTCCAGGTCCCCGCAGGTCATCCGTC
>NW_006439713.1:45897-74916 GCF_000325575.1 Pteropus alecto | reverse complement strand
CATCCCCTACGCGACTCCTTAGTGCTTCATCAGCAGCAGACATTTTTGGGCCCTGGCATACAGCACCCCATCTCTCGCCTCTCTGTCTTTGCTTCTGTTCACACTGAGAAACCTCCCACCCTGAATCCACTGCCAGTATTCAGTGCAGCGTCACGTTCCCTATCGACTCACCCAGCCCCTCTAGGATTCTGAGATATCCCGTTTGTCTCTGTTGTAACACTTGGCTACATTGTTCGTTAGTTATCTGTTAACATGCCACTCTTCCCCCAAAGCACTGTGAGCTTCTGTCTTAGCTGGCAATGGAAGCGCGTCCAGGCAGACAGAGGCCTGGCTGTGTGCGAGAGCAGGAGAGAGCACCGATGCAGTACCTGCGGGCTGAGCCAGCCAGACAGCCTGTGGCCCAGACCCCGTCGGTGAGCAGGGCCAGGACCTGGAACACTGGCGCAGGGGCATGAGGCCGCTGGGTGCCCGGCAGTGCCCGGCACACTCAGAGTTCCTTGCCTCATATCTCTCGTTCAACACTGTATCCACACTGCAGAGTGATAGTAAGTGCAAAGCGACTGTCAGAAACAGGGCTGATGGGACATAATGAACAAGATCTCAGCCACAACTGTGCTCCATGAAAATAGAAATACAAGTTTGGAAATAACTTGGCCTGACATTTGAATCACATTGACAGGCTCAAATTTTTTCATGTCTTGTCTTAGGCATAGTAAAGGGAATCTGAAATTTTTCTCTTCTTGGTATGTAAAACTGTCTACCAGCGGCACATATATATAGCTTTGGGGTTTCAAAAACAAATAAGAAATCTTGGTCCTGCCGAAGGCGGCTAAGTGCTGCCCTGGTGCTTTATCTGTCATGTTGCGAAGTCGCTGCCATGGGATGCTCGCCGCCCGTGGTTCTACTCAGGAGGCGCACTCGTCCTTATGCATTCATTCGTGGACGGGGCATTCACGAATGGAGTGCCTACTGCAGTGTGCACTGTTGTCAGCACCGGTGACACAGCAGTGCCCAAAACAGACAAAAATCCCCACTCGTTTTAACAGTTCTGCAACTTTAACATCTTAAAATTAGAATATATCTTAACGTGAACCTCGTGACGGTTTCGTTTGCATTTTTTTTTCTTTTGGTGGCACATAAAATAACAGTACATCTTACAGTTGTTGGGGCTTAGGTTCATTGGCAGTAACGGGGAAAATAAAGTGTTTTTTCTTACTAACAGAGGCTTAGGCGTCTCTGGACCCAACAGTTATTATAAATAACTAGGAGCCTCGGCTGTTCTGACACCAGTGTGGGTTTGAATATAACATTCAACCCCACCAGAAACGGCTCTCGTGCTCATCGAGGCGAGAGCAGGTGGATTTCTCATTTGAAAGCTTCTTGGTATTTCCTGTGTCCACGTCTCACTTTCATTTCGCCTCGCTCGTTCTGAAATAAGTCTACGTTGTTGTCAGAAACAGCTGTATTAAGTGTAGGAACTCAGAAGAAAAGACAGGTCAGGAGGCAATTGTGGGACGAAGCTACTGCAGATACGTACTTCGTTTGCAGAGTTTTGAAAGAAATTAAATAATGAAAATCTGTTTGGCTTTCAATGTTTCAAAAATTGGTAACTTGTTTTTACCAGCTCAGTTCCTGGGTGAAAATAAGTCATGTTTATACAGATATTGAAAATAGATGTTTTAAAAGAGAAAAGCGCTCGCACAGCCTGTTGGTAGAGAACACGAGACAATCGTAATAATACCCACAAATCGAACAGCGTTTTCTTCTTACAAAGCGCTTTTCACACATGCTCTTAATTTTGGCCCTGCCCGTAAACCCTGCACATGCTCTACGTGAGGGAACAGTGCTGGCAGTTAGTGACAGTTTTCGAGTACTGCACGCCTAGTTAGGAGTGCGCCGAGGCCTAGCCAGGTGTTCATTTCCACTGTGCTTTGTTGTCTCTCGTAGGGCGAGCCGGTGGGGACAGGCTTTCATGCCCAACTCTCTTTCCTGCCCACTGCCCAGGATGTACTGTCACACGGTTACTGTGTGGAAAAGTGCATGGCTTGAACCTTTGCCTGTTTCAGGCCCAGGGATACCCAGGCGTAGCCAGTCATCACTGAGAGGTGGCTCGACATGTGCGGTGCACTGGGGAAAAGCCACACACCCTGCCGTTCTCATGCGGGAAAGGCCGCAATGCAGAACGTGTAGAACACGTGGTGCCGTCACGGTTACATGCACACGGGCGTGAGTTTCAGTTTGGGCGTTTTGCTCACTGCCTCCCATGGTCTCATTCGACATGTTCCTCTGACCCCAATATTTCCTGCAAACTGGTATTAATAGTTAGATCTGATGAGATGAGGTCATTGTGGAGAAGGAAGAACTCTCTCTACACTTCTAGATTCTTCTGGTTAGTCTAATAATTAAATCGACATGCGACGCATTAGCAAATAAATAAACAAATTTAATTACATATGCACATCTGGGAACCCCACATACAAGAGGGGTTCAGAGACAGAAAGTTAAAATGAGATTTCTGAGCTAAGGATGAGGCAAGACACCTGGGGCTTCAAAGGGGAGGAGGGTCACTGTGGGACAGGACGAACAGGTGTCCGGTAACAACTAGTTTGCTCTGTCCTACAGATAGGTGAAAAAGCTTATTTCTGGTGATAAGTCTTATGAGCAAGTCCCCTGCTTTAAATTCTGTAAGAGACAGAGGAAAGTTTCTCACGAACCCACAGGGTCTCTGTCACCCTTAGCTCAAAATTGTCTGCATACCACAGAGGCGCATCTTGGGGTGACCCATTCTGAAACCCTACGTTAGTCAGCGTTTTTGTTCTTGTGAAAATACCTAACGGGCGATGCTGTGTTTTCCCTGTCACGTTGCATCCGGCATCTGACGAACAGTCGCTTGTCTTTGCCAGCTAAGGTGAATCGGGGGGTTGGGGTGGTGTGGGTCTGATCTAGCCATTTTCGGGTTCCTCAGTAATTTTTCACCTAACGTTTTCTCAGCCATTGATAACCTCTGCGCAGACCCACGAGTCATTCATCTCAACGTAAATGAATATAAGCGCAGGTTCCTATGACAAGCTCGGCGCTGATGGAACTTATCGCTCACACTGTCGTCGTGTTGTGTTCACGGGAGGAAGCTCCCCAGATGTGACTTGTTTGTGATAAAAGGGGTAGAAAATCAATTGGTCCATTGTTTGCCCGGCTTCTAAAGGAAATGCACATTAATGAACGAATTTTACTGCGGTTGCTGGTATGTTGGTTTTAAGTGAGAACTTCTCACCGAGAATCAAAATGCGCTATAATAATACTGTTGCTATAAGAAAAGTTTTGAACTTGGAAATCAGCACCTGTAAAGGTCTAAAGCTCACTCTGAATCCACTAAATAAACTTCAGTCCATCAAAAGGATCTGTTTGTTACTTTTTAATTGTCTTTTTGGAGTACTTGAGATCACATCGATTCCAGATATATACTTGTTAACATTCAGCCTGTCATCTCATGTTGGTGCTTCAAGAGTTTTCCGAGTACCTCCTCGTGAATGTTAATAACAACTGTTTGGAAGATGCATTAAGACTTGAGGGTTCTGTTTGTTCTCCACAGGCTTGGAGCCTCCAAGAGTGTACATTTACCTGATTTTATCACTCCTTATGTCACTCAGCAATTATTCCATGACACCTGGGGTCGACCCAGGAGAATAGAAGACTGCGTGACTTGTGGTCTGGTCGTAGGTGGTACAGGCAGAGGTAGAAAGCTTACATAATGAGTCAGAACAAGGCTAACCAAGGTGGTGCCACTTAAACAAGACTAAAATCGCCCAGTTAATGAAAACTGACGGGAGGGAAGGAGATCAGGGTACAACCAAGCGTGGCCTCACAGTAAGATCCTTAAAAGGGTCACCCTAGCAAAACTGTCCCAAAGCTTTGCCAGTTTCCCCAGGGCCAGTTGTGTGGGACCTAAACCAATTCTGCATCTTTTGTCAGATTTGTAATTTTACTTTGCAAGACCAATGAAAATGGTGTGCAGGACGAGATGCTAGTTTATGCACTGGGGGGAGCTCGTTTTACAAATGACCACTCCATTAGTTCTTGTGATGACATTTGCTTCCTTACGTTACTTGGATAATGAGCACATGCCACCACTACTACCTGCCCCATAGCTGGTAAAACTGCATGATTTATACGTGTTTGTTTTGTAATGGAGGAAACGCATGCTTCAGATTAAAAAAGACGTTTGCAGGTAAAAGAATGAAAATGTATGTGGTATTATTTTCACTGCTTAGATGGCAACTCTAAACTTTCAAGAAGGAAATACGAGGACTCTAAAGTAAGGTTTATGTGCTATTTTGCCCTCCAGGAGGTTTCAGCCAAGAAGAACTTCTAAAAATATGGAAAGGGCTCTTCTATTGCATGTGGGTGCAGGATGAACCCCTTCTACAGGTAACATGCCGTTCCTTTTGTCATGTTCTGGATTTGGGGCATAGATGGGCTAAAGAGACTTGCTCGTTTTATGCTGATCGGTCCCTAATGTGCCCAAACTGAAAAGCATTGCTTCAAGGACTCCGCCTCACCTCTTGTCATACAGAAAGGTGCTTTGGTGCAGTGTCCAAGCGTCAGGGTTAACTATCTCTTCAAATAAGGAAGGATGCGCAGACAGTAAAGACTTTGTATCTCCCCGTCACACTTTCATAGTTCCGCGGTAGGTTTTCTGCAGTTTCCGCTTCATTTTCTGTCATTTGTGTTCCACAGTGTCGTGGCGCTAGTGTAAGATCCTGCAAGCGACCCGGGGCTGGGCGGCCACCTTGCTGGGGTCAGGGTCTCCGTAGGGCAAGAGGCGGCCGCCATCTGATGCCCTCGGCGCGGATGTGCATGTGCTCCTGGACCCATCCTGTCCACAGAGCACTCTGGTCCCCGTGACCGTGATCATTTCAGAAAATGGTCTTCACCGTTAAGCTTTGTTCTGATGCGTAGAAGCAGAGTAAGGGGGTACGCTCTGCACCCCTCCGATGGATAAACGTCATGGGTGGAATTTACTTGGCCGGGTTTTAATGCACGGCTCTGCCACCTCCCCCGAGCCACGTCACAACTCACTCTGACTTATCGCTTTTCCTCCGCCGAACATATTTTGAGTAGGATAGCAGAGCAAAATATTTTTAAACTACATTCAGAAGAGAAAACCAACAGCTTTGGCAGAGGAAGAAACATAAACAGGAACACTTTCAACTCTGGGACTGTCTTTGAAATGGGCGAGGAAGGCTGGCGGGGGAGTGCGGGCGCTGCTGGAGGGGCCTCTTCTTCCGGAACTTGGGACAGCACCTCGTCCACACTCCCCAGGGGGATTCTCCCCGCCAGTGAGCTGCCGCATCTGCGCAGGACGTGCCCTTCCCATGGCGCTTTTGCCCAGGACAGAGCCTGCCACCGAAGCCTGTCCCTGAGCAGGCCGGGGACAAGGCCTTCCACTTCCACGCTCGGGCTCCAGGGTATGCGGGTCCCCAGGTCTCACTGCCGGTGACAGCCCCCTGCTGCGGTATCTGTTTGCATTACTGGGAGGATTAGGATAACATCACAATTTTTAAAGTTATTTCTTCTGCAGGTTTTAACAGATAACTAGAGATACTTTTCTAAATATGCAGCTTAAACAAACCTTAGAGGCATATTAAGTGGGACAAGAGTCCATAGAAATTGCGGGTTTCACCTTTGGTAAAATTCAGATCTTCACACGCACACTTCTGAGTGGAGGTGACGGTGTCGCAGAGGGGCAGGGCGGCGCGGCGCGGCGTGTAACCCACTGCTTCTCCCCCCCGCGTCTGTGTAGGAGGAGCTCGCGCGCACCATCTCCCAGCTCATCCATGTCGTCAACACCCCGGAGGCCCGTAAGTCCTGCGGTTGTCGTGACCCCTGTTCGTCAGGCTCGGTGACGTGCCTGGGAGACCCAGTCCTTGTTCCTTCTCTCTCCCCCAAGGTGCCACCTTCCAGTGGGCTAGTTTAACGTGAACCTGGGGCTCCCAGTGTGTAGGTGTCAGGCGATAGGCCGTTCCTGGGGGAAAGCGAGGATGAACTTAGACACTGACTCTGTGACAGCGTGAAGGAGGCGTCTTGGGGGGTAGCTTATCTGACGTCTCAGAGGTTTCCACAGAATGTCTTAAGAGACACTAACCCTCCCAGAACCTCCAGATTCTATTACTGACACGCAGAGAAGCTGTGCATGCGGCGTTTGCAGTCGTCTGGGGGCCAGGTTCATCCTTGAGACTGGAGCCATTTTAAGGTCGTCGCTGTTAAACTGTGAAGTGACCCCTCTTTGCTAGAATGAATGAGCAAGGGGAGAAGCTGTCTCTGGGGCAGTTAGGATCTGGTCACTCATAGAGGACGGAAGGGACAGCAGAGTGAGTTTGGTGTGCTCGCCTCTCCTGGGAGCAGAGCCGCCCTAGGTACTCCCATCCGTGGTCCCTGCACTGGGCCAGGTTCCCGCTGACGCCCGACACACGGTCCCACACGTGGAATGTAGTGTGGGTCTTCATACGTCGAGAAAGACTCACACAGAAGAAGCAAAGCAAAAAATATCAGACCAAAGTGACTTTTGGACCAAAAAAGTGCTAGTTTCGTGGTTCAGAAAAGAAAAGTAGAATGTTTTGTTATAGCTCACCCAAGTTGACACTGGACATGGAACAGAGCTGGGCTTCTATGTGGGCCATCCAAGGTCCATCAGAATTACTGGCTTCGGAGCGTTAGGTGTAGGCGGGTGGGAAGGGCCGGCAGACGTGGCTCAGAAAATCTCAGATTTCAGTAGAAACGTGGCTTTGCCGTGGATAAAGAAAAATGCTCCCGAGAGCCCTCTAGTTGAGCATGAAGATGTTGCCAGCCTTCCTGTTACTAGAGTATGCTCTTACTTAAAGGTAAATGAAATTATCAAGCATGTTTTCTTAGAAGGATTCTTAGGAGTGCATAGTGAATGCTGCTAGTTTGCACGTCTTCGTTGCTCTCCGGCGGCGTGGTGCCCCGTGCACCTGCCCGTGCACCTGGAAAGCACGTGCTAGAAGCCTTTTGTTCACCGCAGAGCACCTGTTCGTTCAGACCTTCTGGCAGACCATGAACCGCGAGTGGACGGGCATTGACCAGCTGCGCCTGGACAAGTACTGCATGGTGAGGCCGCGCCCGCGTCCCGTTTGCCTGGGCAGCTCGGTGAGGGGGGGCGGTCATCTGAAAGCCACGGCAGGCTTGCCCGCGGAGCACAGTGCGGTCCTGGCGTTGGGGGGGCGCGGCGGACAGCCTGCGAGCGTGTGCACGAAGACCTTTGCTCTGTCTCTTCCAGACGTTGGGGATGCACGTGGGGATCTTGGGTTAGCATTTTATGATCTAGAATTAAGTCTGATTACTGCGGATGTTTTTTCGCTCTGGGGTCCAGGCCACACCAGTGGCCTTGGTCTCCTCGTTCTGCTAAGCCGATCAGTCCTCCTCTCCCTTTGTAACACAAGTCGTCTGTCCTTAGCTGATCCGTCTGGTCCTGAGGCAGTGCTTTGAAGTTCTGAAGCGGGACGGCTGGGAAGAAAGGTTGGTACTGTTTGGACTGGCGGTCGGTGGCCTTAAAACCTGCAGTGCGATAGTGTGCTCTCCAAGCCTGCAGTCAGTCGACACGTACGACTTGCCTCCCGCTCTGCTGAGTGTCCCTCCGCCCAGAGGACCTGAAGCCCAGTGGAGGAACACGAGAGCTGCACCCACGTGGCAGGCCGCAGCGCACACCGCGTCCCGCGGTCGCCTCTCTCCCTGTCGGCCGCGGCGGCTCGTGCTGCAGCGCACACCATGTGCCACGCCCCCGCCGAGGGGAGGACAGGGTCGGCCACACCACGTGCCACGTCCCCACCGCAGGGACAGGGTCGGCGCCGTGCCCACGCACCTACACGTGTCATTTCCTCAGCCGCATCACGCGCTTCCTCGACGTGTTGATGAAGGAGGTCCTGCACCCTGAGAGTCGGTCTCCCGATGGGGTCAAGTTCCACTGCATCGACGTTTATCTGGATGAACTGTCCAAAGTGGGCGGGAAAGAGGTGAGTGATGTGTCGTCCCACCAGCTGCTGGGACTCAGGGCGGGGGGGACAGGGCTTCAGCGGCTCTGCAGACAGCCTGTGCGCTGGGAGCGGGAGGCCGAGGCTGGCACTGTGTCACCAGCCGTAGTAGAGCATGAATCGGGTCAACCTGTCATTTGACATAGTCCTTTTCCTTCAGATTGTGTCCTAAGCAGCTGATGGGACATGGGCATGGACGTGCACTAAGGGTGTGCAGGAAGTCTCATGAAACAGAATTGACAGCCACCTGCACAGTCCAGGAGAGAATTCGGCCACCTGAGGAAATGCTCAGGACAGAGTTTTGAAAAGCGGGGGGCAGGAGGGGCAGTGGCCGAAGCATGCACGGCGTGCCCTTGTAAGGACACACTCCTGTGTGACTAGGCAGGGCTGGCAAGGGGACTGTGCTTCAGTGTGCACGTGCTCATCTGAATTTCAGAGATCGTGAGACGGCGTGCCCTTGTAAGGACACACTCCTGTGTGACCAGGCAGGGCTGGCAAGGGGACTGTGCTTCAGCGTCACGTGCTCATCTGAATTTCAGAGATCGTGATCAATTTTACTTTTCTCTTTCACAAGTATTCTGTGGTAAACGTGTTTTTTTAACTAAAAGAAAGTATAAACGTTATATTAACAAAACAATTCCTTCCTCTCAGTGTCTGGTGGGCGTGTACAGCAGCGCTGGTGGGAGCGGGTGGGGTCTCCGGTCCCTGCATTAGGTGCCCAGGAGCTGGAGGACAGCGTGGTCTGTCGCCACGCCCGGCGGTCCATGCAGAGCACCCTGGGCACTGTGAGACCAGTGTCTTCAGCCTGACTCGACCCGTGTGAGAAAAGCAGATATTTCTCAAGGACGCCTCACGAAGGAAAAAGCCTTTCTTTTCCCTTATTTATTTATTTTCTTTCCTGTTTTATTTCTGAATTATAGCTTCTGGCAGACCAGAATCTCAAGTTTATCGATCCATTCTGCAAAATTGTTGCCAAGACTAAAGAGTAAGTGATTCATATATCTGCACTGCTTCATTTGGCACCTGCCGGGGGGCCCTGGGGTGGCTTCGTGCTGGCAGCGTGGTGGAGCGAGAGGCCTAGCTGGCCGTCCGGCGCCGGGAGCGGCCGCGTGCTTCTTCCCGTTGGCAGAACACTGGGAGATCAGCGTCGCAGCTGGGCCCTTCCGGCTTCGCGGTTTGACCCAGAGTCCCATCTGCTGTCGGTCCCACTGCTTCCATCACAGAGCCTTGGCTGGCTCCCGGCAGCTCCCGATGATTGGCATGGAGGTGTGGTTGGGGGTGCAGGTGCTGCTGCCCCGTTGATCGGCCCCACCGGGCGCTAGGCGGCTGACGCTGCAGGTGCGGTGACTGTCCCCTTATCACTCTGCTGCGCCGTCAGGGCTGAGGTCCAGACTGCCAGTCTGATCCCACCCTCTCTGCTGTACCGCCCCCCCCAGCCACACCCTGGTGCAGACCATAGCGAAGGCCGTTTTCGAAGTCATCGTAGATCAGTCTCCCTTCGTACCTGAAGAGACAGTGGAGGAACAGGAAGCTCTGGTGGCGGACAGCAACCTTTTTGAAGAAGGGACATCTGAAAGGGAAGTGACATGGAAAACACCATTCAGTAAAAAGAAGACAGGTACGAGGATTCCCTTGACTAGTCTTTCTCTTTTTAGGTGAAGTCCTCATCCCACATTCCAAAATGCTTTCCAACATGTTTGCTCGGGTCTCACTGACCCTAACCTAGACTTTGGCAGAGGTGGCTTTGCCGTGGACGCCACCTGAGGACGGACCAGACGTGGATTCAAAGCGCTGTCTGTCCGGGGCCCCGGGGGATGCGCCGAGGTCTCGGCGTGCTCCCCACCCGCTAGTCTGCCTCCCTGGGCGGCGGGACGTTCGCCGAGGCCTTTCTGGTCATTGCCATTTCTTTGGGTTTTGTCGTCTTTGGTGTGTTTGCTCTTTGGATGTGTCCAAACGTCTTGACGTGGACTCAGGTCCGTGGCGGGTCCTGGACATGAGGCTGATGGACACTTGCCTTTCTGATCTCGGAGAGCCCTCAGGGCCCTCTCTCTCCAGGCGTGTAAGTGCCCACCGTGGGCTGTCTGCTCTCCGCACCGCTTCACCTGCATGCATTTGCTGGACCGCGTGCACTTAGAGTCGCAGGCCCATCAAAGCTGACAGTGGCATCTCAGTGCCCAGCGGGAGGTAAAATGGTCGGTGTCCCCACAGTTTTGAATGTTACGTAGCCAGTGAAAAGGAAAGTTTTCAAAAGCTAATGACCGGGGGAAATGCAGTGGTTTTTAAAGCAGGACACAGAACTCGGCACAGGAGGCTCCTGGTCGGTGTTAGCACTCATGTCGCCTTGAACACTCTGGAAGGACTTGAGTCACGTTCACAGCCCCCCTCGCGGGGCGTGATCCTGGGTGATTTCTGCTTCTGTTTCCTTTGTTCTCTCGTCTGGTTTTCTCAATTGTCTACATTGAGCACACGTTATTTTTTAATCAGTAAAAAGAGAAGAAGAAACATTTTAATTTGAAATTCCGCATAGGAACTGGGTTAACTAAAAACCCTGAGCAAATTTTGTGTGGTTGTGGCATTTGTCTCTGGATCCCCGCTCCTGGCCACGTTTCTGTCTAAACCGGAGATGTCTCGCTGTTGGGGACTTCCAGAGTTCCCTCCCAGTGCCCTTTGCCAGACGAGTCCTGCTCTGCCTTCTCTGGCTGTGCCCCGAGGCCGTGCCGCTCGTGAGCCCGCAGGATTCCAGAGACAGTATGAGATTGAAGTTGTGAGTTTTCGTTAGTAATTTTTATCTGCTTTTCCATGGGCTTTAGTGCTCTTTGAATTGTTTTTGAGTATTAAGAGTTACATTCAGTTTTATTTTGTTACTATTAGTTTCCAGCATCCGGTGCCCTGGTTAGACATTTAAGTAGTTTACGGAGTGATCCCCGTTGCCTTAACTTTAACGCGTGTTTCCTGGGGCCACCGCAGGAAGTTAGTGCACCACCGACCGCTTTTACCGCGGCCCCACCCGGTCTGCAAGGAGGGGCAGAGCCGCACGGTGCCTGTCCCGCTGCCGAGCCCCCGCCGGGAGCGCTCCGTCCTCCGCCGACCGCGTGTGCCACATGGTGCTGGGGGCTTTCTGGTAGCATTGAAAGGCAGAATGTGCGATTGCTCCCAGATTTTTTTTTCACTTCCAGGGGCCGAAAAACCATCAAAATATCTTCGGGAAATTACAAATATGTCTGCAGGGTTTTTCTCTTTAAAGAAATTTTCTTTTCCACTGAGAGACACCTACTTAGACGGCAGCTCCTTTGGAACTAGTTGTTGCCGTGTAATTGAAGAATTTGTCTTTCGATGTGTTTCGATAGCACTGGGCAAATGTCACTCCAAAAAAGACGGAATCGGTGATGAGGGCGAGAGAGACGGCGGCGGAAGCTTGGAAGATGCTGGGCCGCTTCTCCAGGTTGGTGACAGTCATTGCTTTTCATAGAATACAGGTTTACTGTGGAGCAGCCTGACTGGTTGGGAATTAGGGTCAGTGCTAATCCCTTCTGTCTCCAACGTCACCTTCCTAAGGAGCTTATTGGAGACAAAGGCATTTAAATATGATGGAACTTTAAAAGATGTCAGTCTTCACTTCGGCTTGAATTGCTAAGACCTGTTCTACACCGTACAGCAAAGCCAGCTCAGCGATACTTTTCAAGTGAGGGCAGTTTGCTGTTACCAGATGCAGGTTGGACAACTGGATTAAATTTACAAAGGAGCACCCCCCAGTAAATTTTAGATGGTATATTTTACCCCCCTTTTTTTTTTTTAAGGAAGAGGAATTACAACTCACTTCTAGGAAAAAAAACGGGATGGGTTTTTCAAAGATCTTGCTTAAGCCTTTGGTTGCTAAGTCTTAGCACGTGCCGCGCAGACGGTCCTCTGCGGAGTGCCGCCAGCGGCCCAGACCGCGGGCTGCTGTCACCGGCGGACATGCATTTCCGAGTCAGGTGGTGACTGCCACAGGTTGACGTTCATTTTTTTTCTCACGTAGTTTGACTATAAGGCCGTTGCTGACCGACTCCTGGAGATAACCAACAGAAGAAACATCCCTCCCTTCAACAAGAAACGTCTCTCCAAACTAATCAAAAAGTAAGTGATCAGGCGAGAGGCTGTCACTTGATTCTCATTCACGTTCAGGTCCAGCCCTGTCATTCATCTCGCGGTGTAGGATGAGCTATCACCATGTTCATTACCTTTTTTTGGTCCTTTAATGGTTCCATTTATAGCAATGCAGTATACACGTGTAAACTGAAGTGTTTAATGATGACAGCTGCTTGCCAGCCCCTCAGGTTCCAGTCGTCAGATGCAGCCACGCCCATACTTAGCTGTTTGATAACGATGTAGACAGTTTGTTGGTGACATCTAAAATTATTAGATGAAGGAATTGCAGTGTAAACGTACTGCCGAGCTGTCCTGTCGGCACACTGGAGACGGGTGGGGGTATAGCCATTTGTCTGTCCCCCACCTCCTGGCATGGAGACTCTGTAGTCGGTGACGTTAGGCCTGGACCCATAAGCCACCGCAGAGCCCTGTGGCCCGTTGTGATTGGCAGTATGCAGCAGCTGACTTTCATCCCACCGCCTTGAGCGGACGCTGTTCTGGGCACTTTACGTAAATTATTTCATGTTAAGAAAAGCCCCTTAGTCCAGAGGACTTAAGATGCTTCTGTAATTTCCCCTTTGGACACATGGGTTAACTCGGGCACAGAGAAGGTCACTGGCTCGCCCCAGGTCGCAGCTGCCCGACACGGAGCTGGGCTCAGACCCCTGTCCGCTCCCCCAGGGCTCTGCCCCCGAGTCCGCACACCTCCCACACTTCCCTCACGTCCCGGTGCACCAGACCGCGTAGAGCAGAGCGGCGCTGGCGCCCGCCCACCTGGCAGGTAGACGGAGCACCGTGTCCCCGAGAAACGGAGACAGGAGGGAAACAGGGCTTCTCCGGCTTTGTCGACAGGCTCCTTAGATCAGCATGTCCTGGAGGACACGGGGACACTGAGGGCGACTCTGCCCTTCGTCTTTGGCCTTTGCGTCACACGTCACACCACCTCTTCAGCCTCTCCTTTTAGAAGGAAAAGCCAGGGAATTAACAAATACCACGTTCTGAAAGTTTCGCACGGTGGTTCTAGGAGACAGGCGGGGCCTCTCTATAGACTTCTGTTTTCTTTTTCAGATTCCAAGATCTGTCTGAAGGTGAGGAAAGTCAGGGTTAGAATCGATGATGTTCTCCCTGACTAGGACCCCACCGAGGGCATTGGTAGCACCTATTCCAAAGCACGGTGGGAAGACGATCGAAAATGCAAGCAAGAGCAGCCTTCGCCTCTGCAAGTCATCAGTCACACCGCTTGCTGCCCAGCTGATGAGAGGCCCCGGGAGGAGCCAGCGTGGGGCCTTCCCTAGCCCTCCCTCCCCTGGGACCCACACTGAGCCACATACACGGCTGTCCTCTCTGCCAGGGCCAGGGCAGCCCCAGGGAGCGAGGAGGGGCTATCGTTTTAACAAGAAGTGTTTCTATTGGTCTAGAAGGTTCCAGACTGACCCTTTATGAAGAACAATTGGTCTCTCAGGTCCCTTTTACTTGCAGTTATGATCACTCATCCCCAAGAAAAAGCTGCTGTCCGTGAACTTGGTTACATTTGAGCAAATTGACAGGCCCACTGCCCCCCGACCCTGGGCCCCTGGGGTGCTTGGAACCAGGGTGTTCGGACCTGGTTGGTTGGCAGGTGGAGATGGCATGGCCAAGCCCCTGAGGTTGAGCCAGAGACGATGTCACCCAAGATAGTCCCTTGGCTTGCGAGCATACCACAAAGTTGTGTTAAGTGTAATATTCCTGTGTCAGCAGCTTTGAGGTTCGGGTTGGAGAAGTAACGAGGAGCAGTGATGAGTCCGAAATTGATACGAGGCCCCTGGGGACAGTTGTGAGGGTCTCAGAGAGCTGACTTCATGTGGCTTTGATCTCCAGCAGGCAGTATACCTCAACTCAGATTTGCTGAGGACATTTCCACTGATGAAGACTGCCAGACCCTCAGTCAAGGAAGGCATAAGAAGAAAGGAAATAAACTTCTAGAGAAAACCAACGTGGAGAGACAGAAAGGTGAGATACAAGCAGAGCCGTCGTGAGGACCTGAGCCAGCGTCTGATGGGTCACTACCGAGCAGCAGCTCTCGCTTTTCATAGCTGAAAGTAAGGGTGGTTCCAAGTGTTGGGTTTTCTGCGGCACCTGTGTTCCCTAAGCAGAAGGCATTTATTTGCCCCGGAGGCATCTTTGAGCACGCGGGCGAGGATGTAGAGATGCTGGAACACGGCCCCGTGGAGCATTTGTTAGATGACCACCTGGCTCTGGGGGTTTCGCTTTGGGCGTGAAATGCATATTTCAGATGCATTTATGTCGAAAGAGCCTTTAGGAAGGTTTCTAATTACAGTTGGGAAAGGGGAAAAATGGGACCAAGTGAGAGCCGGCGGGGCTCGGCGGCGTCCAGGGGGACCACCGCCGCCGGTGGTGAGCGCGGGCGAGGCGTCCCAGCCATTCATGGAGCCCGGATCCCCTGCGGGACCTGCTGTCCGCGTGGCGCTGGCACGCCTGTTGACTGGTTTGCGTGTCGTCGTAGGAAACAAGGTGTCTCCTGCTGAGGAAGCAGAACGCGAGGGCCGCGTTCAGAAGAGGAGAAGGAGAAAGAAGAAGAGCCCCCTCCCGCCTGAGCGCTTCGGGTCAGGGGTCAGAGCCGTGCCGCCAGAACAGAACGGGGGCAGCGAGCCAGACGCAGGTTCGGGAAGGGCCCAGAAGCCGGGTGCGGTGGTGCTGGGGGCGGCCGCGCCCTGCCCCCAGGAGCTGAGCCGCTGGGGGCACCCCCCCACGCACAGTAGGAGGAAACGGCCCCGGAAGAGGAGCCCAAGGGGCCAGGGAGAGAGTGCGGAGTCAGCAGCGTCACCTCTGGAGGACTCGTCCCAAGGCGGCCCCGACAGTGGTCACACTCAGGCGCCTGCCCCCCAAGCTCCTCCGGCCGGTGGAGCCCCAGCCCTGAAGCGGAAGCGGAAACTTGGGGCTCCCCTGGTCAATGGCGGCGGCCCACCCACACCAGCCTGGCCCCCGCCCCAGCAGGAGGGCCCTCCAGCGAGCCCAGCAGACGGCGAGGCCTGCCCGAACCCCCTGCCCCAGAGCGGGAGACTGAAGAAGAAGAAGGCGGGGGCCGGCAGCCTTGAGCTGCACGACCCGTCCACTCAGAAAGCTGCCATCTTCAAGAAGAGAAAGAAAATGAAAGAAATGCTCAACTTGAACTTGGTAGAACGGAGCCGAGTGTTAGAATCCGAACTCACACTCGTCCAGGCTCTGGTAAGTTGACCGGGTGGGGGGACAGGGGACAGGCCAGAGGAGCACTCACAGTTCCTAACACCCTTTACCAATAAGGAAACAGACAGGTGACCCGTCTCGGTGGCCAAAACCATCAGCCACCTTCCCTCCCCCGAGCAGGCTGCTCACGCTGAGGCTCCGGAATGACCACATCGGGCTGCGAGAGCTGTCCCTCCATGCCAGGCCAGTCACGCTGCCCCGCGGTTCAAACGGCAAACAAATGTCCTTTGGATGCTGGTCTTGTTTTCCTTCGAGTCACAGCCAATCCTGGGCCCCAAATTCTCTTTTCTTCCACTTGGCTCTCTAGAGCCAGATGTGAACGAGAAGCAGGCTCTGCACCTGCTTTTCAGACCCCCACCCCGGGGGCGCAGTGCGTAGGCACCCCTCGTCACCACGGGTTGGCAGATGTTCCACCGGTGCCCGGCCCCACCTGCTCTGTGCACACCGCCTGGGCCGCTTCCATCAGGGGCAGAGACGATGGGTGTGACAGAGACCTTGTGGCCCTCCAAGCCAAAAGCACGTCCACCCTGGCCCTGCGCGACAGGCTTGTGGACCCCGTCCAGCATGTGTGTTCACGTGTGCTGCTTCACAGTGGCGACACTGACCCGTCTTCACGGCAGCTCATGGGCCTGGGCAGGCGCCGCTCTGGGCCTCTGACAGCTCATCCGAGCGGCTAGGTAGCTAGCTTCTGGTCAGTAAAAGTCCTAGCTGGGGAAACAGGTCACTCCCCTGGGATTCAGGGAGGCCGCTCTAACTCCAGACATTTTCCTGATGAGCTGTGGCTCCTGTGGCACCTTCCCTTGGCTCGCAGCCTCTGCCCTTCACGCACTGGCCATTTGATGCTCTTTCTTCGCTAAGAATATCAGAGAATTCCTGTTGTGTCTTCGTTCTCAGCCTCCTGCAGCCTCTCAGAGAGGTTGGAACAGTTGCTCAGTGAGTCACAGAGTCAAGGGGGCTTTTCCTCCTGAAGGAGCTGTGTGTTTTGAGCACCTGCCAGCGGGGGTGGGAGGGCGTGCAGAAGGGGGCTCCTGGCTCTGCCCCTCGTGGCCTCTGCTCAGGGAAGGCATCAGACTTCAAGCCAGGGTCCCCGAGAACTGGCCAAAACCGCCACTGTGACGTCAACCACACTGGGTTTCTCAGACCCCAGGGTCCCAGTACCAGAGCTGGGTCTTCGCTGTGGGTGGTGGTCCTTTTAAAACACCCAGCGAACATTCTTTATCTGCCTGAAGTGGGCTCCAGAAGCTAACCAGGATGTCACACCCGATGTTTGATGCCACACCGTGGATAACCAGCGGTGTCTTTAGTCAGAAATGAGAGGAGTTAATGTCTAACACAGCCACGCACGCAGAGCAGTGTCCCAGTCAACACCCACCACCCCGATTAAATGGCGCTGAAAGATCTCTGTCCCCTAGTGACAGCTCCTTAACAGCCTCAGGCGGGCCTTTCAGGAGGAGGGGTTCCAGGAGGTGGCATTGTCACAGATGGCAGCTCCCTGCGAGTACGGCCCCTGAAGAGGTTCCCGTCGGACGAGGTGTGGAGGTGGAAGGCAGTGGCCCCGTGACCCTGACCCTGAGGAGGCCTGAGCTAGAGAGTGTGTGTGTGTGCGTGCGTGTTTGACATTTCAACAAAAAGCCTTAGAGAAAAACACAGAATCAGGACATAAGCCAAGAGAATATTTTTTGTTGAGCTATACCTGTCTGTATTTTAAGCTAAGTGTCATTACAGGAGTCAAAAAGTTAAATTTTTTCAAGTTTATAAAGTAACAATAAGTGAATTTATTGAAGGAAGAACACATCTAGACACGTAGATACACAGGTCCTCTCCATTGTTACAGCTGGGGACAGTGCCGGGTACAGTAGGGTGGGCACAGGCTGCTGGGCGGGGAGCAGGAGGCGGTCCCCACAGCCCAGGTGTGCAGTGGGCTCCCCGCAGGCACGGTGCCTCTAACCTGTGTGCAGGACAGAATCGCCTCACCATGCATTTCTCAGAATGTGTCTCTGTTCAGCACTGAACGACTCATAAGGGCTCTATAGGGCACAGGACCTGAGTTTGAAGGCAGAGAAACGGTTCTGAAACCCTCGGAGACCCCTGCCCTGGGGGCTGCGCCTGGGGGAGCAGCGCTGCTTTGCACCAAGGTCGGGCTCTGTTGGGTCTCGTCTGGGACACCGCGACCCTGTCCTGCTGCAGCTTCCTGTGTATGGGTGTGGCCCAGGTGGCTCTGTGTGTGACCCGCCCCTTGTTGCCCCTCACACAGGGGAGCCCCGGGGCGCTCAGCCCTTTGAAGAAGAAGCTGAGGGCGGAGGACGACTTCGTGAAGTTCGACACCCCCTTCTTACCAAAGCCTGTCTTCTTCAGAAAAGCCAAGAGCAGCGCCGCCACCCCGGCCGGGAGCCCCGCCGCACAGGTGCGCACGCGCGTTCCTGCCGGGCGAGCCCCATCTGCGGCGCAGGCTGGCTGTGCGGGGGGCCGGGAGTGCCCCAAGGGATCTCTCGGGGGGCTTCAGGTATGGTGAGGACGCATGCCCCGCGTCCGCGGACCGGCTGCCGCATCGTGGAATTCGTGGGAGTGGGGAGATGGGGAAGACGTGGGGAGACCTGCGCCTGTAAATCAGGACCCGGAGGGAGAGGAGGGGCAGCCACGGTGGGTGCCTGGGGCGTAGGAGTGGACGCTGTCACCACGGAAAGGGCCGTCAGCTGTGCCACATGCCGCCAGAAGGTGGGACGAGGTGCAGACCGCGCACGCGGGGCAGCTCGTCTGGGTTTGTGCCCTGGTGGAGGAGGTCTGGTGGAGCTGGGGGACAGGTGCCTGGGCTGGCCCTGCTGGGGAGACCCACAGGTGGGTGGACATTTTGAGAGTTAGGTGCTGTTCAAGTCCCCTCGACCAGCAGTGACCACTGCCTGTGCTCATCTTTACACGTGAGCTGTTCGGGGACATTTGCTGAATGGCCTTGTGCAGCCAGGTTCCCCTCGTGACATTTACACGTGAGCTGTTCGGGGACATTTGCTGAATGACTGGCCTTGTGCAGCCAGGTTCCCCTCGTGACGTGTCAGTGTTGCTAAAGCAAAAACAGTGTCAGGTGGAGTCACAGTTTATACGGAAATGTGGGGTTCTGAGAAGGACTTTGAGAAAGTGCTTCAAATGCAGAATGGGTCAGCTTCTAGAAGACTTCAGATAGGAGCCAACGTCGTTAATTTTGAGGAATCGTTAAATATTCAAATCGGTTTGGAGTCCCGGTGCACAGAATGTGCACCGAACTCCAGTCTCAGAGCTTCAGAGCCCCAGGGCAGAGGGACCCGGAGTCCTTACGGGCGGTCAGCAGTGCGCCCTGTCCTCTGACTCGGGGGTTCAGCTGTGGCGAGTTTGCTCGAGTTTGCTCTGCCTTCTTTTTGGGAGGCAGGGCCTGTGGAGCGGTGCTGGCGCTGCCCGCCACGCGAGGCTGTCACTCACTCCGGCAAACATGCCGCAGGCCCGCGGGGGTCAGGCTGCCTCGGCCACCGCTGCGTGCTCCTCTCACAGCTGGCTTTCTCCTGCAGGTCAGCAAAACGCCGCCCAGCTCCAAGAAGGTCACCTTCGGGTTAAGCAGAAACATGACTGCAGGTGGGTGTGGGCTTTGCGGCTGCAGGCCACTCCTGGGGAACGGGCGCTGACGGCCGGGGGCGGAGTCAGCCCTGGCTGAGCTGACGGGGTGGCCAGGGGACCTGCGGGGGACAGGGGGGACTCTGGAACGAGATCCTGTGGAAGGCGATGTGAAAGGCCCCTTCCCGCTGCCGCCTGCCTGGAGTACTCCGGCCACCTTGGCCTGAGCTGTGTCACAGGCTGTCGGCTGTGGCCACCTCTGTCTGAATACGGAACCACCCGGCCCAGGAGGAGGGATGGCTGACATTGGTTCGATTCACTCGTGTTGTCTTCCCAGAGGAAACTAATGTTTTTAAAAGTACGAAATGAGTTTAAGACCTGACTCTTGAGGGACAAGTTACTCTTGAGTGCATGTGTGTGTAGGGGAGGGGTTGTCAGGCCAGGGGCCTGCTCACCCCAAGGCTGTGTCCTTAGGTCGGGAGCACTAAGGGCCCAACTCCCCGAAGGAAGGGCTCCCCTGCCGCTCTGTACGCCCCGGTATCACTCCCTGTGCGTGTCCCACAAACACCCCCGCCCCACCTGGCGCTCCCCGCCCCACCTGGCGCTCCCCGCATCTGTTCGGTGGCCCTCAGGCATTGTCCTTGGAAGAGCAAGTTCATGCGTGGGAAGCAGCCTCGCTAGTGACCTCCTTTTGCTCAGAAAACCTGCCCTGCCTTGTGTCGGGACCTGGGCTGGAGACAGCACGGAGGCGGAACACTGGGCGGGCGGACGGGACAGAGATGGCTAACGTGTGGCCTTGCTTTCACCGGGCAGAATTCAAAAAGACGGACAAGAGCATCCTGGTCAGTCCCACAGGCCCCTCCCGAGTGGCCTTCAACCCTGAGCAGAAGCCCCTCCACGGAGTGCTGAAGACCCCCACGAGCTCCCCCATCAGCACGCTCCTGGGGACCAAGAAGCCACTGACCACCGCACCAAGGAGAAGGCCGACGGCCATGGACTTCTTCTAGGCCGCACAGAGTCCCCGTGTGAGGCTGACGCACTGCCCACTGCGCCAAGAGGGCCGCTAGAGTCGCTTTTTAAAGACTGCTTTTGTACAGAATGTTCTATAAATTATAACTTTTAACAGGTGGGGCCTTTTTACGGTTTTATAAATCCTCAGATGGCACCTCCGAGGGTCCGTGTGAGCCGCAGCGCCGCCACCGCTCGCGCCCCCCAGCAGGGGCGGCAGACACCACGGTGCAGGCCTTTGCTCCACACATCGTCGGTGCCTGAGCTCTCCGGGAGTCCACGCTGGCACACTGGCCACAAGTCGCAGTCCGTGCCGTCGTGGGGCGGGGGCCTGCAGTTGGGCTCCGTCAGCCGCCCGCGTCCAGGCCCTCGGTCCCGCGCGCGCCGTGCCAGGCTGGTCTCTGGTGCGCTGTTGTCTGATGGTCTTTGTTCTTTAGAGCAGGCAGGGCTTCGCCCCACATGTGGTGGCTACTGGGCACTTCACGATCAGGGGACACTTGCCAGCAAACCAGCAGTGCCATCCTCTCTACAAGTGCTCAGCTCGGGTGAGCAGAGCCCGGGGCCGTGTCCTTCCCTGTGTTCCTACCTCTCAGCTGCTGGCACGGGCAGCAGCACCCTGGTTCTCACAGGACCGCAGCCCGCCGACTCCTCCACCTACGTCATCGTGCTGTGGCTGCTCTTTATATGTGTTTGAGCCAGGGGTCTAAATAAACGACCCGCGTCTGCCAAAGCAGCCCTCCCGTCTTAGATTAGCTGCCCGTCCCTGGACATGTGGCCGCGGCAGCTGGAGACCTGCTTGAAGGCAGCAGGCAGCAGGCAGCAGGCAGCGGCCTCTAAGAATGTTTGGGCCTATTTATTTGTTCATAGTTACCTAATGTCTGAAACACCGAAGCTTGCACTTACAGATTTTATAAAGTTCTAATTCTAGTTTAAAAATCGGGGGTGGAAGGCACACAGACTTCAGTTAGAGAAACAAGTGCAAGTTTGTGCAGTGCCACCTCATCTGACCACGGACCTCATCTGGGGAGCCACATCTGCCCCCCGAGCCTCGGTGAGGGATGAGACACAGCTCAGGAAGGGCACCGGGCCAGCTTGCTCTTGAGTTCACAGTATGACAGACTGCAGACCTAAAGGAGGGGCGTGCCTTTTGCCTCAGGGGTGCCCCCTGCTCCCCCACCCCCTCTTTGCTCAGGGATTGCGGGCCTCCTGGGAGTGAAAGCCCCCCGACTGTGCAGGAGCCCCAGATTCTCACCAAAACTAGGGCCAGGCCCCGTTCTGCTCCCCAGCTGCCTTGGCGGGCGGACTCTGGCTTCGCGAAAGGGAGGTCCCCTGGGACTGCAGGGCCGGGTGGGGCTGACTGGTTCCCTTAATCACCCGGCAGGGTGGGGGTCAGGTGGGCCCAACCTCTGGGGAAGGCCCTGGTGACGGGGAAGAGGAGCCTCTTCCTTCCCACTCCGTAACAGTTTTATCACAAGCCATGGGGCAAAAGAACATGCCGTTAGCTGGTCCTCATAATGACAAGTCACGAGCGAGACAGCTTTGTCGTGCCATGGTTTCAGTGTGCTCGAGTTTGTGTCACACTTAAAAATCATTCAAAACCAAAATGATCGTATGAGTGGTCAAATATGTTTTTAAACTTTTGTTTAAAAAAAGTTTTATTATCCTTGGTCAAAATACTTTTCTAATAACTTTTATTTCAGCTTTAAAGATGGGTCTTATAGTCAAACAGGCCATGTAAGCCAATGACGTTAAGATAGCGAGATGGTCTAGGGCAAAATGGCACATCTGTCCTGCAGGCGCGTGCAGGGGCTCGTCTCGGGCGCACAGGTGTGTCTGCCGTCTCTCCTGAGGCACTGGGGGATGGCCTGTAAATGCGCCTCCTGCCTGTGGACTTGGGTCCAGAAGTGACTGAGTCTGGGATTCCGTCTGTCCGTCGGAATCTGCCCTGACCTCCTCAGTTTCAGGGATAACTTCAGTAGCTTTACTGTGGCTTATTTTTAATGCCTAAATTTTGGCTACAAAAGAGGAAAAACGATTTTTTAAAAATTCGCATTACATATGTATACACACAAGAATATGTCACATAAATGTATTTAGAATACCAGTTTTCTACGTGGTGCATGTTATTTTCTTAAGTAAAATTGCCAAGGGGACTTGGCAGTCCAGAAAAGGAAGTAATGCAAAGCTGACGATCTTAGAGTATTTTTTAGGATTTGGTATCACACTTTACAACATATCGCCCTCTCTAACTTTCACTAAATTGAAAGCACAAAGGAGAATGTGAAGCCGCCGTCAGTGCTGAAAGAAAGTGAAACTGAGCCCCTCCTTTGGTTTTTGTGTTTTCTCGGGGTTCGCCTGACTGCCAGCAAGGGCTGTCTGTCTACAGCCCGCCAGTTTGCGTTAGTGTCCGCAGGGTTTGTCAGCACTCGTCAAAGCCAAGTTCAATAAAAGAACCCTCTTTGCCCTGAGGTTTGTATGGAATGTTGAAAATGCACCTCTTCGGGAGGTGACAGTGCCGCGGCGGCCGGAAGGTGTTGGCATCAGGCTTTGCAAACACTGTCGGGGCACCTGTCCAGTCGGGCGAGGGGATGCTGGGCCCGCCGGCCCTGCTCGCTGCCAGGCCTGAAGCGTGCCGGGCCTCGGCCTGCGAGGACCAGGGAGAGGGGCGCGGCCCTGGGTGGACCCCCAGCTCATCCCGGGGACGTGGCCTCCCGCAGGTGTCGAGGGCACAGTGAAACAACTAAACCGCAGTAAGGCCCGCCCCCAGCGACCCCTTGCCCTGACCCGCGCCCCCCAGCGGGCCGCGCTCCGTCACGTGGCCGCGTCCTCGCTCCTCCCACCCTCGCGGATGAAGCCCAGCGCCCCCGAGGTTCCGGCCCCACAACCCTCTCCTGAGACAGCAGGCGTCAGGGAGCAAACCTGTCCTGAAGGTTTGGGGGTGAGGGTGGGGCTATGTCACCCCCGCTCCACAACAAGCTCGCACTCCAAACAGCGTCCTTCGGAGTGATGGTGATGGACTTCTCGCCGTGTCCACGCCTCCAGCTCTGAGCCTTCGGCCGTCAGCTACACCTCAAGGACCCGTGCCACCTCGTCTCAGGTGCACAGGCTTCGGCTCCCTCCGGTCCCCATGGCGCTCAGCTGTCCCCACTGTTCACACACGCTCACGTGGTGCTCACATAGCCTTGCGCTCCTGAGAAGACAGGTTGCCAAGTGGCCATTTCTCCCTCCGTCACTGACCATGTGTCCTGCACACCAGCAAATGCTCGCTGGGCACCCACAGTGCGGTTCCACGTGCTGCAGACACTGCCGTCAGCAGACGAGATCGGTGCCCTCCTGGAGCTGACCGGGTGGGGTGACAAGCAGGTAGAGTGCTCGTCAGCGTGGGGGGGGCGGGCCGGAGCTCCAGATGGGGTAATAAACCAGGGAAAGGACGGGGGCGCATTGGGCTCGGTGCTGTCCCGTAAGTGAGCGGCAGTTTTGTGCAGATCGCCACCAGACTTTACAGACGTGCCCTTTTAAGTTTCTACAAAACTTAAACCACAAAGAAGCATAAAAACGATCCAGAAGCAGTTGCTAGTTTTATTAGGTGTTGGAAAGAACATTAAATTGAAACCACATTTTAATTTCTATGTTTTTTTCTAAATTTAACTGAGCCTGATGGCAAGGACTGTTTGTTTACAAGAGACAGCATCTGAATAGAGACCTAAAGGAGGTGGGAAAGTGAGCCACGCGGGTTTCTGAGGACGCCCGGCACAGGCCCTGGGCAGGTAGGTGTTTGGGGAACCGGAAGAGCAGCAAGGAGAGCCGGGACTGCCAGGTGACAGCACGGGCTGGCAGCGGAGCGTCCGTCAGAGACATCCGATGGGCCGTCAGAATCAGCACAGACCGCTCTCAGGGGCTCAGGGTTGCAAAGGGGCTCACGACAAACGAAGCGCGAATTCAGCACCGCACAGAAGCTCAGGAAACAGCGGGGCGGGGGCTGTGGCATTGCGGCCGCCGCGCCCACGGCCCTGCCCTGCACAGCGCGGCCTCAGTGGGCTGGCAGCTGAGGGCAGTCGGTCCCCAGCTCCCTGGGCCGGAAGAGCCACGCCGCTCGGATCCAGCAGCAAGGGGACCGTTTGCTGTCACACTTCCTCCACTGCAGAGGGAGCACAGGGAGGGCCCGGGGCTGGCGAAGGGCCAGCATGGGTGCCAGGGAGGTCACCCCTTCCAAAACTCAGACGCGGGGACTCTGCGACTCAGCACAGACGCGTCTCCAGCCCCTGCGAGGTGCAGGAACTTCTCCCGGGGCCTCCGTCTGCTCCGCCAGGCTCTGCGATTTTCCGACGTCCCCTCAGCTTCCCAGAAGGGAGTTCACGAGTCCCTGTGCACAGACGAGGAACCGAGGCCGGGAGGAGCACAGGTCCCGGGACCTCCACCCTCAGTGCCTCTGTCCCCATGGACTGGCCCTCGGCAAGTACCAGCTGCATCGAATTGGCCAGAAAAACCACACACCAAAGGGCTTTCCTCGCTGGACCTCCTTGAGGTCCAAGCCAGACACACTCCTGCCAGGCCCCTCAGCCTCAGCCCTCATTCCGTACCCCAGACACCCACAGACTGTCACCTCACATGGATGGGTGTCCACCTTTGCCGGGCGTCCTGTTTGTATATTCTTCTCTACTGGACCTGCTCAGGGTGAAGCATGGACAACACGACACTTCGTCCCCGACACTGCAGCCTGCCACCGCCAAGGAGCAGCGTTCTCCATAAGCACAGCGGCGTGGCCACCAGGTCCGACACCCCCTCCAAGTTCCAGTTCGGGTTTCTCCCGGGCATCCCCAGATGCACTGACCTAGCCGGGAGGTGACCGGGGGGCTGCGCGTTTCGTTTGCTCGTCCCGTCTAAAGTTTCTCATGTAGAACCTCCCTCGTTTTTTCTCATGACGTTGGCTTTTGAAGAGTGTGTCTCCCCCTGACCCTGTAGCTTACAGGTGGCTGGGATGGCCCTGGGGCCGGTCCAGCAGGGGTCGTGACCTTTCCACTTGGTTGCCGGGACCCCTGCGGGACGCCCTGGCATTCTGACCGCCCCCCCCACACCCCACTGTGCTGAGCCAGGCCAGGCCTCAGAGGCGGGCTGGTTGCCACGGTAGCTCCAATTCCAGCCGCCTCAGGAAGCTGGGACAGCGAGGGCCTTTATTTTCAACCCCAGGAAGGGACGGTTCCCCCGGCCCAGCCTCAGGACTGGTGCCCCGTAGCGCAGGCTGGTTTTCCTTGAGATCCGGGCCTACCACACGGAGCCGCCCTGTCCTGTGTCCCTAGAGAAATGACCCAAGGAGGCCGGTTCCTGCCTGGCCAGGAGCTGAGCCAGGCCCTGTGGGAACATGGGATTCGACAGGTTTCATGTCCCAGAGGCCCTGCCTCTGGTGTCACACAGATCACCACCTCACTGTCGTCTTGGCTGTGGACCTGCCAAGGCCCTCGCAGGTCAATGAACTCGGGGGTCGGCAGGCAGGCCGGCAGCAGATGCGTTTCCGGCTTGTGCAGCAGGTGGACAGAACTTGGACCACACTTTATTTACCAATGCCCCAGTTAACTATCTTTTCCATAAATGAAACACAACCAAGTCAAAGTTTTGCTTAAAAACACAACATGAATGCAAGACAATGACTGGGCGTCGGTCTGTGTTCTGAGCCCGCACTCTCTGCGGGAACCAGGTCCGCACGCTGCGGTCTGAATGTCATGTGGTGACCCGCCGGGATATGGCGAGGTGACAGAGCGCCCAGCTGCCCCCTGAGCCCCCGGCTGCGGCACCCGACGTCCAGATCCAGAGAAACGCCCCGTTCCTCGCACCCTCAGGCTCGCTCTGGAGAAACGCTCTGGGGTGCTGTCTCCCTGGGCGCATTTGCCGGGCACAGGCATGAAAGGGGGCGTCCCACACGAGAGGCACCCGGGACGTCGCGAGTGCTGTCCCGCAGAAGTGCGGCCCAAGCCATGGATCTGAGTCACAGTGGCCACTTTGAATCAACTGTCCGGTAGCCGCATTAAAAAGGAAAAAGAAACAGGTGAAATCAAGTTTAATAATACGTTTCATTTACCCCAAATACGCAACACATTGCCGTTTCCACATGTAATCTAAAAAATTATGAGTGAACGATTCTGCAGCCTTTTTTGTAGCGAGTCTGTGAAACCCAGTGCGTAGGCGGACGGCACTGGTCACTCAGAACCCACCCCAGCCCAGCCCTCGGATGGCACGTGTGACTTGGCTGCACTATTGCCCATGGCAGGTCCGCATCCAAAACAGAGGGGAAGTTTGCCCAGAGGACCTGGAGGGGCCACTCACGGCCAAGCACGCAGAGGCAGGGGCAGGTCAGGGAGGGCTGTTTGGACTCTGTCCTGGAGTCATTTCAAGGACCCTTGAAAGAAGAGCTTCAGGCGGGCCAAGCTGAGGTGGGAGGGGGCCCGGCAGCAGGCAAAGGAGGGGCCGGGTGCAGGAGAGGTCCGAGCTCCGCCGGCTGGGGAGGAGGCGGGCGGGTTTCTGGTTGACTCGAGGACACGGGCAGCTCTGGGTGAGTCACCGGTGAGTGACCGCCTCTCTCTGCCCGCTTCCTGGTCTGTGCCATCTTCCAGGGTGTGCCATCCTCCCAAAAAGAGCTGGCGGCCTCGTCCTCACGCCACTTTGGAACGGACTGGCCTCCAGCTGCCCAGCCTGGTGGAGGGACAGGACAACGGGCTCCCTGCGGGGCTTTGGGAAGTGACATCTGAGGGCTTCCAGTGGGGGCCGCCTCGAGGGCCAGCCTCTGGGGGTCGGTCACCCTGCAGTGCCCTCTGACCTTCCTCTGAAACGTCCACGAGGAAGGAGGTGTCTCCAAGGGCCACGAGGACTGGGGCTTCGGGGCGGGGCTGGCCCTTGCTCTGGGTCCTGACAGTGGGGGCCAGAGGGGGCATGAGGCTCTCATTAGTTCCAGAGCTGCCACAGGGAAGACCATGTACCCCCCTTGTGGGTGGCGATGGTGTACTTCTCTTTCAGGAAGCTGGTCACCTGGGTCCCCGAGTGAAGCCAGCAGGAGCCAGGCGCCCGCGTGTTTGGCGGAGGGCTCTGATGCTCCTTTTGTGCTGGAGGTCACAGCCTTTCTGAACTCCATCTGAAAATGGCTGCAGTTCTTCCTGGCATTAGTCACTGCCTGCTGACTGTGGCTCTGGTCCCTCGATTTTTAAATCCTGGCATTATTTCTCAGCTTAGGGTTTTAAGAATAAAAAAAATGTTGAAAATGTACCCCAGTGGCTGCTCCTGGATTCAAGCCCTGCTTTATAGGCACCTCCCACCATGTGCCATCGATTGCCACCACAGCTCTCAATGTCCTGGCACCTGTCACACTGACCTCAGCAACTAAAAAGGCCGCAGGTCCTGACACTGTTCTTCCGACCCAACTGACGTCCTGTTAGTGAAGAGAGACTTCGCCGTTTCTCCCCAGCACACTGAAGGGACCGCTCAGGTCCCATCGGGCGTCGCCGTCGGAAACGTGACTTTATGAAACAGTGATTGGCTCGAGGTAAAGGTCAGAGTAAATCAAAGTATAATCTGTCGATTTGCATGGCGTTCGAACTCTGGGAGAATTATAACAAAGCCACATGAAAACATCTGTGCTTGTCTTAGCCCGCTCAGGCGGCCGTGAAAAATATCCCGGACAGGGCGGCCCAACCCACAGACACTTACTTCCCAGCCCTAGAGCCAGAAGCCCAAGTTCCGGGGGCCGCATGGCGGGGTTCCCGCGGAGCCTCCGCCTGGCTCACGGGCAGCTGTCTTCAGTACGGGTCCTCGCTCTGATGTCCCCTCTTCTAAGGACACTGACCCCATAGGATGAGCCTCCCCACACACACACACAACCTCTTCCCTGGTCGAAACACAGCCACACCGGGGGTCAGAGCTTTGACGTGTGAGTTTGGGGGAAGGGGACACAATCCGGCCCACAGCAGCGGTTTGATGTTAAACCCACCTAGGTTTGGGGTTAGGTCATCACTGGCACGTTGCACCCACTTGAATGAATGCCAGTTTTTTGCATGTGGGATCACCCTGGACTTTGGGGGGCGAGAAGCCTGTCTCACCCCAAACACAAGCCACTAGAGCTCCCTGACCCTTGGATGATCAAAAGTGGGCACAGACCTGAGCGCCCCGAGCCGGGGTCCACCAGCAGAGCCCCGCTGTCTGTGCGAGGTCACCGGGGCGCGGCGTGGGGACCACGCGGGCGGGAGAGCGTTCCGGCCGTTTTTCTGGGACGCATCTAGAAATCAATCTCTTTATGTTTGTCCCGTTTGGGGATCATGGCGCTTCTTCAGCGGGCGGGTAGTTGTCTTTCTGGAGAGTCTCAGCTTCTATCTTCAATGCCGTTTCCACCGTAGACCCGACTCCGGCGTCCCCAGCAGCCCCGGGGGTCTGCGCACGCACGCGGCGTTACCGCCCCAGGCCAAGGGTCCGGCAGGGGGGTTTTGGGGTTACGTGGCGGCACGTTTCTGAGAGTTCGGGTCAACTGCATGTGTATCCGTGTGCGCCAAGGAACTGCCCACCAGCTCTGAGTGAGGACTACGCAGAAAAATACGTCTGCGTAGCGGCTGGGTGGCAGGTGTGACGAGAGAGGGGACACAGGACGAGCGCACTGGGAGACATGTTAACAGGACATTGCTGACCACAGGGCAGAGAGAAAACAGGAAGGAGCGTCCACGACACGTGGGACATGGTGGAGGCCCCGTGTCCGTGTCCGAGGAGAGGGGACGCGGGTGGCGGGCGGAGCCAGTTCCCAGCCCCGCGAGGCCCCCTGTCCGTCCGTCCGTCCGTCCGTCCGCCATGCGCTGTTCTTCCTCTCGTGCGGGAACGGGGGGCGGTTGCTCTGTTCGAGCCCCAGAGGGAATCTCTGACTGGTGCTTAGAGGCCACATCGTTCAAAAGATATGTCCGTGGACATTTGAGGCTCGCGCCCCTGGCGCATCCCTGCCACACGCACAGAAAGCGAGCGGACGGGGGCGGGGCCGCTGGGCTCCGGAGGGACC
>NW_006439713.1:36496-45596 GCF_000325575.1 Pteropus alecto | reverse complement strand
AAACTCTCTACCTGAGACCAAGATTTGCTGAAGGAAAAATGACGTATCCGTGCATTGGCATAAAACACCGTCACGAAACGTGGCAGTGTGGAGTCATTTGGATGCACGTGGGTAGATGTGCGCCACCACGTTAACGAAGATGGCAGGTGGTAAAATAGCATGGGTGACCTGATTCTTTTGAAAAAAGGCAAAAATTCTAGATTTCCATCAAAATGTTACCAACGGGTCGTAGAATTACATGCGATTTTTACTTATAAACTTGTAATTTTTTAAAAAAAATTCACAGATCTTATTTTTTAGAGCAGTTTTAAGTTTATAGAAAAGTTGAGCTCCTGATGTAGAGATGCCACGTACCCCTCCCCCCCACACACAGTGTCTCATTATTAACGGGGGGAGTTAGTGCAGCGATTTGTTGCAACTGATGAACCAGAACTGTAACACTGTTAACTAAAGTCCACGGGTTATATTAAGGCTCAGTCTCTGTGGTGTACATTCTGCGGTTTGTATAAATGAATGACACGTATGCCCCATCACAGCGTCACACAGAAGACTTTCACTGCCCGAAACACCCCTGTGCTCTGCCTACTCATCCCTCCTTCCTATGCTTACTGGTTCTGGAGGCTTCCACCCCAGGTATAAGAGTATTAACATCTCTCCAGACTGGGGGGCGGGGCAGAGTCTTCCGAACGACCTCGGTTCTCTGACATATCTAAGAGAAGTCATCCATTTTCAGTTCGATCATCTTTTTTCTTGTCGTGAAGACAGGAAGGATGTCTTGTGTTATTTCGCACCAGGGATGGGGAGGGCAAGGGGAGGAGAGGAAGAGTGGGGAGCGGGGAGAGAGAGAGAGAGAGAGAGAGAGGGAGGGAGAGAGAGGGAGGGAGGGAGGGAAGGAGGGAGAGGGAGGGAGGGGGGAGAGGGAGGGAGAGAGGTAGAGAGAGACAGAGAGAGAGAGAATGAGAATGAATGTGTGTCATTTTTAAAATAGAAAACACGGTGAGATCTCAATGTGCTTTCCTTTCAGTACTTTGCTGGAGCCAATATACATATCTTTCATCAACTCTAAGTTTAGTGATTTCATGTTGGTAACTTGGAATTGGTCATAATGGAAATTTTTTCAATAGACTTTATTTTTTAAAGCATTTTTAGGTTCATAAGAAAATTGAACATAAGGTCCAGAGATTTCCCACATACTCTCTGCCCCTACACTCACAGAGCCTCCCCCATTATCAACCATCTCTCACTAGAGTGGTAAATTTGTTACAATTAATGAACCTATGTTGACACATCATTATTACCCAGAATCCACAGTGCACATTAAGAGTTTGCTCTTGGTGTTGAGGCTGTACCATTTTAACACTTCCATCCACAGTGAGACTATTTCCAAATAAAAAATTACTCCAAAACTTAGTAGCTGGAAACAAAACAAAACGAAAGACTCTTGCCGCCTGTGGGTTAGGAATTCAGACAGGGCACAGCAGCGATAATGGATCTGTGCTCTACAACGTCTGGGCCTCAGTTGGAAGAATCGAAACTGTGGGCTAAAACCAACTGCTGGCTTATTCACTCCCATCTCTGGAATTCACTCCCATGGTGCTGGCTATTGGCTGGGGACCAGGGGATGCTGGTCAGAACATCCATACATGGTCTCTCCGTGTAGCCCGGGCTTTCTCACAAAATGATGGTTGGGTTCTAAGGACAAGCATTGAGAGGGAGAGAGGGAGGGAGAGGGAGAGGGAGGGAGAGGGAGAGATAGGGAGGGAGGGAGGGAGAGATAGGGAGGGAGGGAGAGGGAGTGGCCTCCCCCGTGTATCCAGGTCTGGATTCCCCCTTGAATTCCGCTTTCCTTTCCTTTGCTCCGCTTAACTTTGAACGTCCTTGTTTGTTTCTAATGTTTAAAACAGCTTTATCGGAATGTATTTCACATACCGTAGTTCACCCATTTAAAATAGATGATTCAAAGGTTTTTAGTGCATTCACAGAATTGTGCACCCATACAATGACTTTAAAACACTTTGAGGGTACCCTCCCCGCAATCATGTCCAATGAGTCATCATCACTCCCCATTCCCTCCCCATCCCCCAGCTGTTGACAACCACTCATATGCTTCTGTCCCCATGGATTTGCCTATTCTGGATATTTCATATAAATGAATTCGTACACTATATGACCTTTTGTGACTGGCATCTGTGTTCACTGGGAAAGAAAAATCATTTCCCTCCTGCCTGCTCCTGGTCTGCCCTGAAGCCCAGGTCCTCGTTGGCCAAGTACCTTCTGAGCCTGATCCTCGCCCAAGGACAAGGGCCACCCACACACTCCATCTGGCCTCTGCAGCCAAGCTCCTGGCTCACCCCGGACAGCGACCAGCCCAGCCTGGGGCTCCTGGTCACCGCACGTTGGCCACAGGGCCCCCCAGTGCTTTTCGCTTGTGTTTGATCACGTCACGTCCATCCGCGAGGACAGCCTGCCCAGGACGCCGTCCCTGCCTCCTTCCCCGCAGCTGCCCTGTGTCCAGCACCCCACAGAGCCGGACAGGAGAAGGCAGGACACTTTGGAGGAAGCAAACGAAAAGGCTGGTGGAGGGCCAGACTGGAAGTGTCCGAGAAAGGAGGGACGTCACTGGGAAGAGGATGAGGGAAGGAACGAAAGGAAGGCAGGCTCTGATGGACGGTCCCAGCGGCAGCATCTCGAGTCTCCCTCCATCCACGACCCAGGCAGCACAAAGGGCAGGCACCAGTGACTTCCCTGGGGGACTTCGCAGCTGAAGAGGCCCCTGCAGGGACTGGCTGGAGCACCAGGCCACCTCAGCGTGTCCAGGCCCTCCCCCAGGCAGGAAGACTCTGCCTTTGCACCCCACTCCAGACCCAGCCCATAGGCCCAGCCTCCTGTGACGGCCACCTCTGTGCTCCACCAGCATCGGAATGAACCAGAACACCCAGCCACACCTCTAGATTCCTTCTGAAGGAATGTTCTGTTTTACCACCTTTGGCTTGTTTGTGTTCGTTTGGCTTCCATCTGAAATGTAAGCTCTCCGAGTGTAGGGTTTTTTCATTATATTTGATATTGCATCAAGCTTGTTTAGTTTTCTTTTATTTCGGTAAAATATACAAAACATAAGTTTACCGTTTTAACCATTTTTAAGTACAGGTCAATGGTTTTAAATACTTTCATAATATGAAAGAATTGCCACTATTCGTGGCCTTTTCATCTTGTAAAACCGACACTCTGGACTCAGTAGGCAGTAAGTCCCTATTTCTACCGCCTCTGAGCTCCTGGCACCCACCATTCTACTTCCTGTTCCTACGATTTGGCTGCATCTAAGAACCTCGTGTAAGTGGAGTCGTACAGTATTTACCTTTGTGTGAGCGGCTTATTTACTCAGCCCCATGTCCTCAAAGTTCATCCATGATGTTGCGTGTCAGGATTGTCCTCCTTCCTGAGGCTGAGTCACACCCCAGGCGCACACACCGCATCTCGCTTACCCACTCACGTCTTGGCGAGTGTTTTGGCCATGCCCGCCATCTGGCCATTGCGAAAGATTCTGTCATGGAACATGGGTTAATTAAAAAGCTTTTAATTCTTTTTGGTATATTCCAGAGGTAGAATCGCTGGATCATATGGTCATTCTGCTTAATTTTTTGAGAAATTGCCTTTTTTTAACCAGTCGACTGACATATCCATCCACTCGCCCATCCATCCCTTCTCCATTTATCCCTCTGTCCACTCACCCATCGAACCCTTCCTCCATTCATCCATCCGCCCATCCATCCATCCATCCATCCATCCACCCATCCATCCATCCACCCATCCATCCATCCATCCACCCATCCATCCATCCATCCGCCCATCCATCCATCCATCCACCCACCCATCCATCCATCCAACATGTATTGACTGCCACCACCAGGCGCAGTGTAGATGCCGAGGTGCGGGACAGCACTGGTCCCACGCTAGCAGGGTTAGTCTGGTGGGGAATGCAGGTTTCATTAGCCGTCGGCATTTATTGTGTGCACCCCAAGTACCGTCTTCTGTGATTCCCACGAGAACGTGGTGGGAGGTACAGGTTATTACCCTCGTCCTCCAGGTGAGGCGCTGGTGAGCTGAGGGCGCGCCTTGGGCATGCGCAGTCCTTAATAAGGCCTACAGGGCCTGAGTCTGCAGTGGGAGCCCCTGAGCTCTGACGCTGTATGATCACGCACAGGTCAGCCCTGGGCTGAGAAGGACTGGCCTGTGTGGTGTGATTTCGGAAGCAAACGGAAGACTGTCTACCTCTAAAAATCCAGCTTCAAAAATTAGATTAATCCCTTTTATTTACATATGTAACTTTCATAAAACCCAAGAGAGGTTACACAAGTTCGTATCTAAAAACGTCTTGTTTTTTTTCCCCTTGCCAGTTTTCAAGGATTCTTTAAAAATATAGAAATGTAGTTTCGATGAGGCTGTGCTAAAATTATCGTCAGGTGCTGACCAGAGTATCGATTACACACTTTCCTGGAGGACAATTTGGAATATATGTTAAGAATCTAAACATGTAAACTACTCTTTTACCAGTCACTTCTCTTCATTATTGATACTAAGAAAGTAATAACAACACACACAAAGATTTATTTACAAGTAAGTCCAGTGAAATATTTTTAACGGTGAAAGCTGGAAACAACCTAATTATCCAATAATAGGGGACTGGTTAGAGAAATTCTTGTAACTCCATGTGATAGAAATAATGCAGCCGTGAAAGACGACTGAGCAACATCGGAGGACATGTGGAAGGTATAAAAATATAATATTATGTATAATTGCAATACATTACAATTCCAATTTTTTAAAAAATCTGACATCGATATCTTTCTTGAGCACTTACCATGTATTATGCAAAACCAGACAGATGTGCACGGAAAGAACAGAATTCTGCACATCTCCAGGACCGCGGGACGATGAGGGGTTTCCGTGTTCTGGGTAAGAATCTCTGGGGTGTACAATGTGCATAAGAAAAGGCCACGGCTGCAGCAAAGTTAATGTCAAACCGTCTGGGTCGGCACGTGGGGCTTCCAGTCAGATGCGAGGACGGCCCGAATGCTCCTGTGGACGAGGAGGTCACACTAAAGGAGAGATTTTCTCGCTTTCCTTCTTTTCTTTCTTGGTAATAGTTGTCCCACAAGACCCCTTGCGGGCCTAAAATTCTCAGCTATGGGCCCCGATTATAAACCTTTTCTTAATTGAAGTACCACTAAGGAGAGAGAGAAAACAATCCCACTAAAAGCTGGTTAAGAATAGAGGGTGAGGTTCAAGGTTATTTATTTGTGTAGTGACAGCTCCTCATGGGCTTCAGCTGGAACTTAGATGGCCTGGAGCTGTTTTTGGTGGAGCCAGTGAGAACAGACCTAGGAGAGAGCCTGAGAGGCTGTCAGGGGCCAGCTCATTGACTCGAGGACTGTGAGATGAGCCTCCAACCAGACAAGCAAATTTGGGGATTAAAAAGTCAGACTGCGCCCAGACAGCTCAGGAGAGAATCTAGGGGATTCGCTCGCATTTCTGAAGACACTGGTCCAAGGTGATTTAAAGGTTCAAAATAATTGGCTATTCTCAAGAGGAAAGCAAAAAGAGAATTCTCTAATCAAACTCTAAAAACAAAACAAACAAAACACTGTCATCCAGGTTTCAGTTTCAGTTATTGCCGGTTAAGAAAGACGTCCTGAGACTGAGAAACGTCCAAAAGACTGTTCTCGAAAAGATGGAGCCGCTTCGTAAATCTGGAAGGATTTCCAACTAGATCCTTCATTAAAAATGGCGGCTCGGGGTCAGTCCATCGGCCATGAGAGAGAGTGGGATTTTCACCGCCAGGGCGTGTGTGTGTGTGTGTGTGTGTGTGGTGTGTGTGTGTGTGTCCCAGATAAACAATGAGCGGGAAGCTTGACCGAGCACTCCCCGCTTCAGTCTCCACGTGGTGTGGCTCCGGGATCCAGTGTATTAACTACGTTTTCTTGTTTCCTGCATTCTTGACACTCTGGCCTCTGGGGATTTGGGGACTGTGACTGACGCCCCTCCCAGGGTCAGCCAGGTCTTAGAGACTGCAAGTCTATCTTTCACTTGCAGACTGACCAATCAGAGCCCACACTGCAAGCCATGCCTCTGTGGTCTGCACACTCTGGGAGGCACCACCCCCCTGCCCTAATCACCCAGAACCAGGGACTAGACAAGTAGACACAGCCCCGATGGGCCAGTGCCGCCGAAATTATTCCAGCCGGTGGCTATCCAGCCTGCTTGCCTGCCTGGCCTGGCCTTCTAGTGGAAACCCCATAAAGGCCCTCTCCTGGAGCCACCCCCAGGCTTCTCCAGACACCCTCTCTTCCAGGAAGCCTTCCGGATGCCGCCCCTGCAGGGCATTTGCCAGGAACTAGGGGTAGGGCCCTCTGCCAGGGAAGGCTGCTTGGCAGCCTGGGGGTACTGGGAATGAATGGGAGGGGTTCTGCGGGCCACGCCTCACCCCAATGCCAACAGATTGATAGTTTCTGAAAGGTCTTCGCTACCTGATTCATCAAGGAAAGAGGTTTGTTCCTGGGCTGCCGATTACTGGCAATGGACAGTGCTCATAAAGATACAAAATAGACTCAGTTATGGGACAAAGCTTCTCACACTTGGGCGGTCTCAGAAGCATTTGGGAGCTGAGGGCTGGACAGGCCCAGGGAGGGGGCTGGGCCCTGGCTACTTTACCAGGTTCCTCAGGTGACTCTCATGTGACCATCTTGAGAACCTCAGGCACTGAGAACAGGAACCGAGATCCAAAAGCCCAGGGAAAAGTAAATTCACCCAAATGCCACGCTCAGGGTTTTGCCCTCGGGGCTACCTGCGTCATCCCTCAAGGAGGAGGGTTGGGGGCGGGGCCGAGGCCTGGAGGCCTGCCAGCCCCTTGCCCGTTCTTAGTACTTTGTAAATCTGATCTGGGCCCAAACTGTGACGGGGTGGGGACTGAGGGGAGGGGAGGGTGCTGTGAGGTTTCCCAGGGAGAGGGACCTGGGTGATGGAGTGGCCAGCAGGGGGTGTGATCGGCTGCAGAGGGTGGGCTCATCAGCCCTCCTAGGAGCCAGGAGCAGTTGAGCTCACAGGGGAGGCACAAGAAGCGGACAGTAAGGGCAGTGGCTGGCGCTGCCGGCCGCCATGAATCGCAGGGGCTCCCGTCCAGCAACGCTGTCACTGGCGGTAACCTTAACCCTACTGTGTGGGGTGGCTATGAAGACTGTTTAAAAAAAACAAAAAGAAGAAGAAAAGAAGAAACAACAGTCAAGATGGCGTCACTGGTGCCAAACCAGAGACTCGATCACTAACCTAACTAACTGCACTTTCAGCCTCTTCCGGGAGCGGAATTGATAACCGAGTAATCTGGAAATTACCGAACCTTTGGAGCAAGATAAACTGCCTAATAAGGGCCCCCTGCCTTCCCCTAGGGAAAGGCATTAGGGGTGTCTGTGCCTGAGTAACCTCTGCCCCCCCACTCCATTGTGCACGGCCCCTCCCTGCCCTTCGGGTTGCTGCCTGACTCCTGCAGCTTCATAAAGCCAATCAGATCTTCAGATTTACTCGAACTTTGTTTTCAACAAGATTAAATGTGTTAATGCGTGTAACGTGCTCAGCGCATGGGAAACACTCAGTAAATGTTAGCTACTATCAATCAACAATTATCGACTACGATCCACATACATCGGCTTTAAAACGCGCACAGTTGTGCTCTGCCCCCCTTCCGCACCCGCCCAGCGTTGGCCTGGCCACGAGTCCGCCTTCTCACCTGGCCAGAGAGGTTCAAACATGCTGCTTTGGGTTACCATAGAAGACCCAGGTCGCCACGTCTGGAGGTTCAAAACCGAGGGGTGGGGGTGGGGGACAGCCAGGGGAAGCGGCAGAGAGCCACTCAGCTGTGGCGAGGGCGGGGGTCGTGACAGCCGGGCTGTGCCCCGACCCACTTGAAGGTAGGCTCTGAACATAGAGCCAGGGCGTGGGTGGTGGGGTGTACACGGGCCACGTGGCCCAGCCATGTGGCGGGGGGTAGGGGACTGATGTGCTGGCTGGAAAATTACTGCTTGGCTATCGCCCATGGGAACATAGGCCGTCACCCATGGGAACATAACAGTCTAACAATAAGCTTTCTGCTTCTGTACCCCCGCCTGCACAACCGACCTGTGGGTTGACAGGTAGTGAATAGGAGAAAAATAGACCTTTGTGTTTAAGACAGAATGAGGAATGGGATTTAGGGCTTAAAAACCATGTACCTCTACATTTCGGGGCTGCTTAATTTGGGGTCTGCGTACCCCTGGCAGACCCAGCTGGCTGAATAAAGAGCATGTTTCCTATAACTCACTGATTTCTGGTGGTCCGTGTGTCTTTCTGGGGCTGGCGGCTACAACACTGAGAGCCTCAGTGTCCCCAAGGGTCTCATGGTGCTGCGGAGATGCCCGCCACCCCAGACCTCTTGGGGGAGGCTAGGTCCCCGCCCACCCCATGGCCGCTCGTTATTCAGCTTTGTGTTCTGTAGGCCAGCGCACCCCGCGGGCCAGGCAGCCCTGGACCCTTGGTCCTCAAGGCGGGCAGGGGGCTCACGGGTCTTCGCGCCGGTTCCCATTGTGGTCTGGTGTGAAATCGATGCGGGTTCCAGACCCTGCAGGGGACTCAGTGGCCTTGACACCTCTGAAGTGGGGTCTCGGCACTGCGCGGCCCGGGGCCGTAGGAAGGCGATGCGTTCGCTTCAGCCCCGCCAGCCTCCGTGGTCACCCAGCCCGCTCCCACTCGCGGCGCCGAGCCCGCGCATTTCCTGCGTGGCTGTCCCTGCCGGACGAGCCAGGGGTCCCGCGCCGCCCCTAGCGTGGGGCGTGGGGCTCAGAGGCGGGGCTCAGTGCCCGCGGACCTGCCGCAGGCATGAGTCGATGAATGAATCAGTGACTGAATGACTGCGTGACCCCGCAGCGCCCTTCCCGCGTAAAATGAATCGGGCGAACCCAGCGCTTCGGAGAATGGCCGCGTCCGCCCACGTGCCAGGAGCGCAGAGTGACGTGGGTCGCCGCGCGGGAGGCGGTAGGGAACAGCGGGTGGTGCGCGGGGTGCGTTCTCTAATTTC
>NW_006439713.1:24607-36379 GCF_000325575.1 Pteropus alecto | reverse complement strand
GTTCCCAGCCGCGCTGAGGTCACAGGGAGGCGGGGGCGTCCGAGCCGAGCGCCTGCGCCGAGCCCGGCCGGCCGGAGCCCGAGGCCCGCGAGCGGGGAGACGCAGGCCGGCATGGAGGAGTGCCGGGTGCTCTCCATCCAGAGCCACGTCGTCCGCGGCTACGTGGGCAACCGGGCGGCCACGTTCCCGCTGCAGGTACTCTTACGTAACCCGCCGGGTCCCCGCGGCTGGCCGCAGCCGGCTCGCGTGACCTTGGCGGCGTCCCAGAGCTGCCGTCCGGAGCGCGAGATGCCGGACGCCGGCTCGTAGCACCTGGGGGGATCCCCCCGCAAGTGCCACGCGCACCCGCCAGCACCCATCCCTTCCCGCTTCTCAGGCCCTGCGGGCGGGCTCCGTGGGGGCGGGAAGATGCGACGCAGTGGCCTGGGAGTCACGCGAGCCGGGACCCTGCCCCGGAGCGAAGGAGGAGGCGGGATGATGGGCAGGTGTTTGCAGTGCCCCGTTCTGTCGCTGCCCTCAGTGGGGCAGGCTGCGGGCGGAAGGGGGAGGAAGCTCAGACAGGGAGGCCCCGCCGGCGAGGGTGGGCTCCACCGCGCGGCTGACCTTTCCGGGGGAGGGGTGGTCGCTGGCGGGGGTGGGGCAGAGAGGGCCTGCCTGCAGGGCTTGGCTTAAGAAGCTGCCTTTGAAGTGTGTTAGCCCTTCCAAACTGGCTGTCCCCACGGCCCGCCCTCCTGGCTGGGCACCCGCTGCTTCCTGTTGCAGCTGAGGTTATGGCTGGGTGGCCCTTGGAGGGGCAGGAGGAGACCCCGGGTGTTAAGCTGGACCGGAGGTAACTTCCTGTAAGGGCACTTCCTTGCCTTGTGGCCCTTCAGGAGCACTGCGGGATCCTGGCAAGTTGATGACTTTCCCAGACTGCCCACCTTTGGCCCATGTTTGAGCAAGGAGCAGGTATGGGAGGTCTAGGGGTCCCTGCTGTGTGTGCTGGGTGCACAAGACATAAGGGCCCCTGGCCACGACCAGTGGCCTGCAGGGAGCAGGCGGGCCAGAAGGATCACAGGAAGGGCTGGAGCTGTTGCTCAGTAGCATGTGAGGGCTGACCTGATGCCTGAGGGGGAAATAGGGGAGCAAAGACTTGAAGGTGCAAAGGCACAGGGTCCAAGTTCAAAGTGATCACTTGCCCTTGATGTGTGAACATCTGCAGAGAAGCATGTGGTACTCAGCACAGGGTCTGGTTCTTGCCCCACCCCTTCCAGCTGGGGGGAGGGGGGTGCAGACCAGAGGGTTTGTGAGGTGTGTGCCTGGGGCTGTCCCACGGCCTGGGGGGGGGCAGGGGGCTCCACCGCTCTGCCTCACCCCTAGCTTGTTCGGGGGAGGGGTGGCTGGCAGGTATTGTGTACTCAGGGCCACTGTGGAGGGGTTGGGGTGCAATGGGGGCGTGGAGCTGCAGGTCCCTGGAACAGAGCAGGGGCAGTGTAGGAGGGGCACCAGGATAGGTCTGAGAATGGCCCAGCCCTGCCTTGATCAGGGAGCCACAGGAGCGGCCCCTGGCAGCAGTGCAGCTCCCTGCTGGCTTCCTTGCGCCCTTTGCCCTGTCCCTCCTCCCCAGCCACCTGTGGCCGTCTTTGTCTGTCCTCTGCTCACCTGGGTCCTACAGTCCCGTCCCTCGTTCCTGAACTCACAGGCACATGCCCTCAGTTCCCGCTCCGAAACCATCACTTTTCCGTTACTTGAGGGAGGGGGCACCTGGGGGAGTGCCTCTAAGGACATAGCTGGGGTCTCGCTAGGGCCCGGCATCCTCGTGGATGCATGTGTTGGGCTTATGGGACTTTGGCTGGGGGACGGGAGTCATGTCACCTCCTGCTTCCTGTCATGGGGGGGCACCCCTTCTCTGATTTAATCCAGCCTTGCACTTCCTCCCCTTGGGTTTGTGAAGCCCAGGAGGCTCATGGCAGGGCAGGTGTCGCAGATGGCAGGGTGACCTTGAAGAGGCCACCTTCCACAGAGCCCTCTGGTGCTCTGCTGCCTCGTCTGTGGAATGGGCGTGATGCTGCTTCACAGGTGCTTTAGGACCGGGGCGACAGGGGGGTGCACGTCTCTCTGAGGTGCTGGCAGCAGAATAAGATGGGCCAGCAGCACCCTGGGGTGCTTTGCTCGCCTCTCCATGCGGAAGGACCAGACAGCAGGGCAGGGCCGGGTGGCACCCACGTGTGCCTGGGGCACCTGCGGAGGCCAGGACCCCTTTCGGGTGGGTGTGGGTCGGGTCCCACTGCCTTCCCTGGGCCTTTTGCCTACATCCCCTCCTTCTAAGCCCAGAAGTACGATGAGTGCTTTGGCTGGAGAGGCCATTGCGGGGCTGACCTGCTGTCCCCTGCTTCAGAGTTCCGGCTCGGAGACTGGCCCTGCCTTCTGTGCCTTTCTAAGTCTCATCTGCCAAGGGATATCAGTGAACAGAAGACTCGAACCTTCGTGGATTGAAGAGGAGCGTTTTTATTTGGGCCCACGTGAGGACACGCCCCAGAGCGGGGCTCCAAGGAGCCCCGAAACCGGGTGCGACTCAGCAAAGTGAGGGACGTCACACAGACAGGAAGACAAAGGGACGCAGCCATGCACCGGCAGGTCTGGGGAGTTACACGCGTTCAGGGCTTCCGGGTTTCACACGGCGGAGGGGGGGAGTGCTCAGATAAGGGGGTACACGCCCCAGAGCCAGGAGTTCTGGGAAGGGAGATGGGCCCTGTCCACGCCTGTACCAGGACGTGGGAGGAACAGCCTAAGCCCTTTAGAATCACTTCTCTTCAGTTGGAACTGTTGGCCACGTACGTGGCCAGCCCCCCGGAAGGCCAGGGCGAGGCATCCAGTGTGCCCCCTGGGTTACCGACCGCGCTGGGGCAGCTGTCACAGCCTTTCCTTAAGCAATGCGCACAGCCCTCGCGGTGGTCACGTGCCGCCTGGCTCCCCGGGCCCAGGTGCCCACACGGTGAGGGCCGGTTCTGGGGTTCCCGCTGCTTCGTGGGGAGCATGTGCCACTGGACACCTGCGAGCGTGGGCTTCAGGGCCCGAGTTCCCAAACTACTTTTTGCCAGGTCCCTAACGCACACCACTCACGGTCTCCGGCAGACAGCCCGCGGGCCGGTGCCTTCCCCGGGGGAGAATGTCCGGAGGAGAAGGTGGCGGTCCTCACCCTGCTTCTGGTTTGTTTCCAGCCTCAAGTCCAAAGCACATTTTAGTGTCCGCGGGGAACATGTCGATGTGACTGGCAACGGAGGTGGCCTTAGCTCAAAACCCATTTAAACACTGTGTCACCGAGACAGCAAGGCACAACCACGGGAGGGCCCCGAAGCCACCTTAGGGGCCTGCTCGGACATCAGCCCCATTCTTTGCCGGCTGAGGGGCAGCGGGCATGTGGAGAGGCCACTGGTGGGAAACCCGGATTCAGACCCCGGCCTGCTGAGTGACGTTGGCTGCAGGCCGGGGCAGAGGTTGAGGGTCCTGCCGGATGGCCGGGCCCACCACTCTGGAGCAGAGCAGAAGCTGCAGAGCCGTGGGGACCTGGGCGCGGCAGCCCACCTTCTTGTGTGGGCAGCTCAGGCGGGGTTCTGGAGATGCCACTGGGTCCCCAGGGGTCACTTCAGGGCCATAAGGAACTATTCCCACCCTCTTGCCTTGGAAAACACCTGACCCGCAGGCGGCCTTCCTCAGAGGCTCTCCAGATTAGTCCTTTTTCCTTAGAATTCCTAGGACAGGAAGGGTCTTCCCCACCCGACCTGCATTCTGAAGATGCTGGAGACAGTCACCTGCCCTTTGAATGACCTGTTTTTTGCCTTAACGTCTGTTTTTTTCACGTGACACATCATTAGCAAACAGCATTAGAGCTGCTGCCTGAAGCAGTGGCCGTCTGCTCCCTAGGAGTGATGCTCCCGAGTGTCCTCTGGAACCTTCTCTCCGTGCTGTGTCATTGCTGGGTGTGACCTCCCATCCCTCTGGAGCCCCTGGCCCGATCCAGATGATTCCAGTCCTGGAACGTGGGTGTTGATTTTGCTGTTTTCCCAAGAAAGTCCGGAATTGCTTAATATCCTGATTGCTTAATCTCATTTGGGACTGAGGTTTCTGTTTCCCTTTGCTTGTCTCACTTTCTCATCTTCCCGCGTCCGTGTGGCTGTTGCGTGGTGTTGCTGGGCTCCGCGTGGGGCCCTGTCTTCTGTTTAAGTGACAGTCCTCACAGAGCAGCACTGCCCTCTCTTGGGGGGAGGGCGCACCTGCCAGCAGGTGGCTTCCACGATGTGGGGGCCGACTGGCTTTGCAGCCCTTAGGCTCGGTGGACCCCGGGCCCACGAGGCCCACAGGGAGCCTTGCTAGGGTCAGGCGGTTCCACTCACGGGGTGAGCTGGGACGGGGCCACCATGGGGCAGAGCCAGTGGAGTTTCTCTGGGAAAAAGGAGGGCGGTGTGGGGGCACGGGCCACCCAGAGCAGCTGCGCTAGGTGCCGTCAGGAGCTTGGGCTGAGACCCCCTCTCTTGGCTTCGCAGTGCAGCCAGCAGCACCTGGCTGGGGTGTGGGGTGCACTGCACAAGCGTGCGTGTGCCGGGGCTGGGGCACGGGCTGGGGCGCACACGTGACCTAAGGCGGGCGGGAGGCTGCTTCGGGGGAGGCAGGGCTGTGTCCGGGGTCGGGGGGTCCCCGTTGGAGAGCTGAGAACGGAGGTGTGGGCTGAGCTGAGCTGTAGGGCCGACTGGTAACGGGTGGTAGAAGGGACACAGGGCACGTGGCCCCGAGGCTGGTCGGATGACAAGTCACATGACACTGTCATGTCCCTTCTTTCCTCATTCTGATTCCCTATGAAAGTGGCTAACTGTCCTGCCGGTGAGCGTGCCAACGGCGGGGACCCCTCTTACTGCCACCGCCCTCCCCCAGAGGAACCAGGGCGGTGTGGGTGGCAGGCCGCACGGGGACATTCCTGCGGTGACAAGGGGGGGCCGAGCGTCCTGTCCGCACAGTGGGTTGACAGCACAGCCGGAGGTGGGTGTGAGGCCGCTGGGAGCCTGTGTCCCCCACCGGGGCTGCCGCAGAAGCAGACGGGGGAGCCGGTGTGGGCCGGAGCCCCCACCTGTGACCCGTGTCCTCTGCCACTGTGCCTGCGGAGCGTGAGCGCTCTCCGGCGCACATATGCTGGGTCACGTCTGCCGCAGGAGCAGACGGGGGAGCCGGCGTGGGCCGGAGCCCCCGCCTGCGACCCGTGTCCTCTGCCACTGTGCCTGCGGAGCGTTTGGAGCACTCTCTGGTGCACATATGCTGGGTCACAGCAGGTGTTCCCCGCACGCTGGAGCCGCTCCCAGGCTGGCCTCCTGGCCTGCGCCCTCTGTGGCCCCAGAGCAAGGCTGTCCGAGCAGCCTCCTCTGCTGGCAGATGCGGTGCTTCCTATGGACCGTGCACACGGCACCGGACCGTGCACACGGCACCGCCTCATCCCCGCCTCCCTCCCTCCAGCAGGTCGGGGCCCCTGCCACCAGCAGGTGTGGATGAGCATTGACAGGCAGCGTGTCCTGGGCGGGGACCTTGCCAGCGGCACCTGATTTGGGCTGGCTGTGAGTCTCAGTGTCTCCTCTCGGATCTGAGGCCCGTCTCCTCGGCGTGGTGCCGCCCCGGTCATCACATGGCCAGGCTTCCGTGGCAGCTGGAGGGAGGCGTGCTGTGCCCGGTGCGGTGGACATCTCTGCCGCGGCTCCTGGCTTCTCTGCCGCGGGAGTGCATCTGCCCACAGAGTTAGCCGGGGCCCTGGCCTCTGCCGGCCTTCATTCGGGGCATGTGGGATGGGGACTCATCCTCGGGGGCCCCAAATCCCCGACAGCCACAGTGAGGGCAGGCGTAGCGGTGGAGCTCACACAGGGCGCACAGCCTCTCAGGGTTCAGTGGTGACCAGCGGCTCTGCAGCCACAGCGCAGCTCACAGAATGGAGTGACATGGGCTGGCAGGACACGCGGCCTGGGGTCTGGCTTCCGCCCAGGGCAGCGCCAAGCCCTCGAAGGCCGGAGTTCGGCGGGGCGCATCTGGGGGTCGGGAGGGCACGTGGAGAGCAGCGTGGAGGCTCGCGGGAGTGAGATTGAGTGAGGAGCCATTGAGCAGACCTGCTGGGCCGTCGCAGCAGATTTGGGGTCCTGGGGGGACTTCCAGGAGCGCCTGGCCCCTGACAGGGGGTGCGGCACCCTGTGGGGGGAGGGCAGAGCTGGGAGGTGTCCAGGAGTGAGAGCCGGCAGAAGCGGCCCCTCACAAGGCCTTCCTTCCCACCCCCTGCCCGGGCTGAACTAGTCAGTTCTTCCTCTTTTTTCCTTGAAATGAGTCTGTTTATGTCCTTTTCCTGTGTGATGGTGGTGTGCTGCTAAATGGTAGAAGGTCGGCAGGGGGCTGGGAGGGTGTGTGCCAGTGCTTCTCCTGGCCGGCCGTAAAGCAGCCTGGGTCGGGAGAGACGCACAGTGGCCTCCCGTGCACGCGTCCACCGGACGTGGGGCGCCCCGGAGCCCAGCCGGTGGCGAGGCCGTGACCCAGTGCGGGAGCAGGGAGGCCAGTCACCGTGTTTGCTCACAGCGTGCTTCATGGACGGCGGGGCTCGCACTCGGCCTCACAGCGGCTGCACGTGGCACTCACGTGCACAGTGGGCTGCTTGTCACGAGGCCCCAGCTTCAAAGCCAGCGACAGGCGTTGAGTCCTTGCCTCAGCCAGACCTCTCATTTCCTCTCTGACCGTCAGCCCGGAACGCCCTGCCTCTGAAGGGGACTCTGAAGGGGGCACAGGGCCTCTGGGGCCTTTCACACAGTGCCACCCCGCTTCCCCCCAATGGCGCCGCCCCCTACAGGGCCCTGTAGGCCACCTGAGCTCCAGGTTCACTGTGGAACAATGTGATTCTCCCCACGAGAGTCTGAGACCAGCCACTGCCCTGATGCGGGTGGCCTTGTCATAGTAGGGCCCATAGGCGTCTTGTTCTAATCCCGGAGTGATGAGCTGGAGGCTGTCAAGGGACGGGAACGAGGCTCTGCCCCACAGGCTGGGCCAGGGGCAGACCTGGGGGGGACCAGGCTGCTCGCCGTGTGGGGTGCAGGTGGGGCACCTGGGCCAAGGATCAGTCTGTCCCTGGGGTAGTGGAAGACAAGGTGTTTTTGGGCAGAGGCCAGTCCTGACACAGAAACCAGAACCGTCATTTTCAGAGAATTTACGGGGTGCCGGGGAACCCAGAAGGGGAGATGCAGAGAAGGCGGCGCCTGCCGGCAACCCAGCACCCACCCTAAGCGGCCGGGGTGGGGTCGCAGAGGAGGCTGGGTGGTTGGAACTGAAGCCTGGGGGTGGGGACGTGTAGGGCAGGGGACGAGGCCTCCTGCAGCGATGGAAAGCCAGTGTGGGGGCTGTGGCCACTGGCTGGGCGGGCGTCGGTTCCAGAGTCACAGCCCCAGCCTCACAAGGCGCAGCACACAGGTGGGCACCAGCTGGAGACCGGTCTGAACGGGAGGTCCTTTCTCCGGGGCCCAAGGGCTCCCTCTGGAGGTCGAGCCCTCTGCGCCGTCTCTCCTGGGATCTCTCCCGGGGTCTCGCTGAGCCGTGCACAGGCGCTTTGATGGGTGCCGATGGGTGCCCTCAGCTGAGCTTGCCATCCTGACTGACAAGCCCGCGTCACTGGTGGTGTTTGAAATAGAGAGCAGCCAGGGGCTCAGCGTGACCACTTGAAAGCAGAAAATAGCGTCTTCCAGTGAGCCAGCTCCGAGGGATTAATTATCCACGTCCAAAACCAGCACGGCAGATATTTTGGCAGGATTTCCAGGACTGGTGTCATTGCCGCTTCAAATCTGTTTCTGAAAGTTCTTGGTTAGAATGTTCACGGATTTGAAATGCTGCCAGCCCTCTCTGTGTCCGGGGAGCCATGGAATCAGGGAAGAAATTTGCAAAGTGCCAATTTTACCTTTAGATTCATAAGATCATTGATTTTTTTCTTTTTTACTACTTCAAGCCCTGATAACACTGGCTTAAAATAGTTAGAAAGACTTATTATTGAATACGACTCCTGAGTGTGTAGCTCAGTGAATTCACAAAGTGACCACGGCCCCACGAAGACACGGGCCGTGAGCAGCTCGCAGGCGCCTGCTTCCCCGACTCACTGCGGGATGGCGAGGGGCCGCGAGGGGAGGGAGTGGTCAGCCCCGCCGCCCAGCGGGAGCCCTGGCTTCGCCTGCGTACCGCCTGCGTACCGGGCGGTGGCTTCAAGCCTCGGGTGTCCTTTGGTGCAGAGACTTCCGGAAGTGATACAGAGGCCTGAGTCCCAGAAGGTGGTGGTGGCCTCTGAGTCTCGGCCTCTCTGGCTGGTGGCTCCCTAGCACATTTTCTACACAAAGGAGTGAGCAAAACCCATCACTGGCCATGTGCACCGCCAGAAGTGTGGCCATGGAGCCTGACTCAGGCCGTCCTGGCTCCCGTGCCTGGGGCCTGCCACACGTCCGCCCGGAAGCCCCCCACCTCCAGGCTGGCCTCCAGGCTGGCGTCGGGCACCTGCTGTGATTTGCTGCCGCCTGGCAGGCTCTTAAGCCTAGTCCTTCTCTCTGTCTTGCAGGTTTTGGGGTTTGAGATCGATGCCGTGAACTCTGTCCAGTTTTCAAACCACACAGGTGAGATGCGGGCGCAGCTGAGTGTGGGCGTGAGGAGCAGCCCTTCAGAAGTCTGGGGGTCCCCCCAACTGATGGATGGGGAAGAGGCACCGGAAATGGCGTCCCTCCGCAGAGGCCGCCCCATGCACGAGGGTAGAGGGCGGAGGGCGGGGGTCAGCCGGTCTGCAGGTGTGGACTGCCGCGTCCGAGTCTCAGCTCAGTGGCTTTGGACCAGCTTCCCCAGGCAGGTGGTGCTCCACTCCCTTCCTTGAAAAGCAAGGACACCAGGACGGCGATCCCAGTACCCACTCCAGGTCCCCTCCTGCCCCTTGCACACGCCTGCTCTTGCCCCTCGTCCACCAGGTGACCCTGTGGCTGCGTGGAGGGCCCCCCATGCTGCAGGTGGGCATGTGGGTGTGCCCTGATTGTCTCTGTTTGAGACCAGTGCCTGGAGGAGCACGTGGGCATCTCAGTGCACGGGGACACCAAGGCTTTCTGGGTATAGAAGCCTTTAAGCGGAATTGCTGGCTCAGCGGGGTGTGAGGGTCAGTGGCCTCAGCAGGCCCTCGTTGTCAGGGCGAGCCCCCATGCTCCCCAGCTTCCCACACCCCGACCCCGTGCTCCCCACTCGGCCTCAGAGGCAGGAGGACGAAGCCACTGCAGTTCTTGGAAATGTCCCCTCATCGCCTCTGCTGAGATGACTCTGAGCCCAGGTGGATGTCTGGGACACAGAGCTTCCCAGGACCACCTGGCAGAGCCCGGCAGGGCCTGGCAGAGCGCCAGCCGAATAAGCCGGAGGCTGCCTCCGCCCGCCCCCAGGGAGGCTGTCCCTAACTCTTCTTGGGTTCAGTCTTTCTCAGAAGGGAGCAGGCATCCTAAGTAGTCACACATAGGGAGGGATTGCGTGTGGGTTTGAGAGGAAAGGTGGCAGGCCGCTCGCTGCTTTGCCGGGTGTGCTGGGCACTTCGTCTTTGGAGCGGTCCCAAAAGTTCGCGTCGATCCAGCGAGCTTCCCAGAAGCCCGCGTGTTTCCACTGGCTGTTTTAACTACTTTCCTGTTTTTATCTCTTTTTTCCTTCGTTAAAGTAAATAAGCCGAGCTGGTTTGGATGCTCCACGCTGGAGTTAAACTTGCTGCCAGTATCGTGCTGGGCGCGGATCCACATGAGCTCAGCCTAAGCAGAGACCCTGCTCAGAAACTCCTGTGCCCTTTGTCCCAGATTCCAGGACAGGAGGGGAGGGGCTTCTGGGGGCTTCAGTGGTCATTGGCCCCTTCTGGGCTCCTGGCGACCTTCTCAGGTGGTGGTGGCGGACTGGCCAACGCTGAGGGGTGGGACACGGGCCTTCGCCTGCCCCGGGAGGGATGGGGCCACGCAGAGGCAGGCATGGTTAGGCCGGGGTGGGGGCTTCCCAGCCAGTGGGGCCCCCCGTGCTTCTTGGGAGGGCCTTCCCCCAGGTCCAGAGGAGACCGCTGCCCTGACCCCAGCCTCCTCCAGATGCTGTGTGGTTGCCGCCTGGCTGTGTGCTTGATGCCCGACCCAGCATCCCCTTGTGCCAGCTGCTTTGGGTGTCATGTGACCCGGGGACACAGTGAATGGTTGGCGTGGGTGGACACAGGAGGTATGAAGGAGCCCAGTGATGAGGTGACTCCCGGGGCCTCATGTCGGGGTGGGGCTGATGCTCCAGTTATAACCCCTTTCCCGCCCCCACCAGGGCTGCACGTCAGTGGGTGCTGGGCCTCTCCCATCACTGGGGACCCGTCAGGTGGGGATCCCACCTGTGGGTGACTGTGTGCCCTGAGATGGGCCCACAGGGTCCGGCCTGTGCAGCCCAATCAGAGGGCCTCCAGGGGAAGCCCTCCCCAAGGCCAGCCGTGGCTCAGGTGCCAGCTCCCGGCCCAGAGTAGCCAGGCGAGGTCTCCCCGTGCTCCTGAGCCCGGGGACCCCTTGCTCCCATCGCTCTGCCCCTCAGCCCTGCCCACACCCGGCCGCTCAGAGGTGAGGCTGGCCTGACTGGAAACCAGCCCCTGTGGCACGTGGCACTGGCGCCTGCGGAGCCATGGGAGTGTGTGGTTAGGACGTGTGACACAGCCACCCCCACGTGGCCACACAGCTCCTGACTCCTGGGGAGCAGCGCCATGTTGCCCACTGTGCGTGTAGCTCACCCACGGCTACCTGTCTGTTACGTCCGGGCTTTGGGCATGAAACAAAAGTGCTTGACATTATTCAGCTTTTCTTCAAAAAGGAGGCGTTTTGTGTTCCCCCCCTCCCCTTCATCAGGCAGCTCTCTCGGCCACCTGCAGCGGGAAGGGCCTGCTGCACGAGCCCTGCGTGACTCGGGGAGCACGGCCGTCCCGACTCGTGGGTGTCCTTGTCCAGCGGCGGGCCGCTCAGGCCGTCCGGCGAAGGCCTCCCTGGTTTGTCATTTCCACCATGTGGTCCTACAGTGTGCTGGCCCCGAGAGTTCGGCCACGGTGCTATACGCCACTGAACCAGCAGCCGCATGGGGCCCGCCCCGGGTCACCTGAGCAGCGCCAGTTATCGAGGTGACTTCTGACCACTTGGGCCCACGACTCACGCACTCGGCTCTGCTACCCGTAGCCCGCCCACCCTTCTGATCAGAAATCGGTCCTTAAAAACAAAAAGCCATGTTTATGAAGACACGTACATACTATAGAATTAATTCACCAATTTTGTGTACAGCTCGGCGGCCTCTGGTGCATCACAGAGCTGTGCGACCCTCACCACTGTGATCTCCAGCCCACTGTCATTGCCCCACGGACAGGAAACCAGGCCGAGTCCATGTCCCCGCCCCCGTGAGCGGCCCCCCCACTGCCCACCCACAGCCGCCGGCATCCAGCGGTCCACTCTCCATCCATGCATCTGCCCGTCGTGGGCGTCTCCTAAAAACGGCATCGCGAGACACGTGGCCTCCGGTGACCGGTTTCTTGCAGCGAGCCTGGTATCTCTACGGTTCGCCCGCGCTGGAGCACGCATCAGAGTTTCCTTCCCTTTCATGGCTCAGTCGCGTGGCACGTCCCTCTGCGTGTGTCCACCACGTCGTGGTCGCCCGCGCGTCCACCCATCGGTGGGCATTTCCGTTCGTGCGTCACGTCGCTGTGCACGTTTCCTTCGCTGGTGCCGTGGGCGTCCTCGG
>NW_006439713.1:20557-20935 GCF_000325575.1 Pteropus alecto | reverse complement strand
GCCCGCCGCGGGTCCGGCAGACGGGTTCGACGGCGCTGCTTTCTCCTGTTGCCGAGGTCAGTGATGGAGTCTGATCACCCCACAGGGTACACGAGGGACAAGTCCTTCCTGGCGATGGTGGTGGACATCGTGAAGGAGCTGAAGCAGCAGAACTCTCGGCTGGTGTACGGTAGGCGCTGGGCTGGGGTGGGCGCCCGGCCTCCTCCCCCCGCGGCCGCCGCCCCCAGCCCATAGGCGCTGTCTGTGCCGGGGGGTGAGCGGTGTCGCCACCGTGGACCTCGCCCCTGTGGGGCGTGAGAGAGAAGCAGGTCGTACGCGGGCTGCGATCGGTGTCAGCGCGAAGGCCGGGCTGCCGCGCTGCCGAGTCGGGTGTGCGAT
>NW_006439713.1:19940-20498 GCF_000325575.1 Pteropus alecto | reverse complement strand
GAAGGGGGCCGCGCTGCTCCCAAGCGCTTCGGTGCCGATGAGCTGCCTTTGTGTCTCCGCAGTGTGTGACCCGGTGATGGGTGACAAGAGGGACGGCGAAGGCGCTATGGTCAGTCCAGTCACGTGGCCTTCAGTGTCGTGGGGGCTGCCGCTGACCCGCAGAGGCAGGACAGCGACGCTGCACGCTGCCGGGGCGGGAGGCTGCTCCCGGGGGGCCAGCAGGACGCTCATGGGGAGGGGAGCGGGGCTGGCAGGGGCGGGGGGCTCCCTTCAAGGGCCAGAGTCGACATCTCAAAGCCACGTGCTCTGCTGCTGCCCGAAGCAGCCGGTTTGCAAATGAACGGACATGGCTGTGTTCTGGTCAAATCTCATGTGAGGACACAGAACTGAATTTCTTGTGGCTTCCATGCGTCATAAAATGTTACTCTACTTTGATTTTCCTCTTGTTGGACTCGCTCCCGGCCCCCGGGCTTCGCACGGGCAGGCGGTGGTCACGGCCGCTGACCCTGCCAGGGGGCGGGGCGGGTGACAGCGTGAAGTGAGGAGGGTGGAAGCCAC
>NW_006439713.1:14334-19883 GCF_000325575.1 Pteropus alecto | reverse complement strand
CCCCCTGGGACCCCGGGAGCCCAGCCGGTCACCACGCCCTGCCCGTGCGGTGGGACTGCGGTCGGGTGCCCGTCCACAGTGGGGCCCCTGCCGGGACGTGAGCGTCCGGGCTCCACGTCCTCCTCCGCGCGTGCCAGCCCGTGTCTCTCGTTCCTGCAGTACGTCCCCGAGGATCTCCTGCCTGTTTACAAGGACAAGGTGGTGCCGGTGGCAGACATCATTACTCCCAACCAGTTCGAGGCTGAGTGAGTAGCTGGAAACGGCTCACGCTGGCAGGACCCCGCCCCCCGGGGAGAGTGCCAGGTCGCGCAGGGAGCGCCCCACGTGCCCCCCGGGGCCTGCCTCGGGGCGCAGAAGCCTGGCAGCGGGGTGGGGACGGGCTGTCCTGTGTGACGAGCGCGCTGGCCCGCCCTGGCTTCAGTCAGCGACAGCGGTAGGGGTTACCTCGCCCCGACTCCCCGCTGCAATAGTGCTGACCCCCTCGCCGTTCTCGTAAACGGCAGGGGCCTTGGGGACAGGAAGGGGAAGAGGCGCCTGGCACATGGCTGACGCAGGCCACGGGGCGGATGGTCCACACCAGCTGACGCAGGCAGCCACCTCGGAGCTCCGAGGCCCACACCCCAATCCCTGTGTGAGGCTCAGGGAGCGGCCAGCCCCGCTGCCCAGTCTCGAGTCCAGGGGCTGTCCTTGGACTGCACGGCCCCTCCCGACGGGTGGAAGAACCGGGCACCCAGCGTGTGAGGGGCTCCCGGGCGCCGTGGGCGGGCGGCCGAGCACCAAGCGGGTTTGTCTCCGTCACGGTTCGGCTCTGCTGGACCATCAGCTATGTCCCCCCAGTCTCCAAGGCCACTCTTCGAGGTAGGGGTGGGGCCCGGGGTTCTCTGACCCGGGCCTATCCTTCCGGGTAGTGATGGGTCACCCCGAGGACCTTGACCTTTGTTGGGCTTGTGGACACAGTACAGTAGCCATTTGCAGCTCCGACTTCCCGTGGACCTGGGTCGCCCTTGCTGGCCCCGGGTGTCCTGGCGTAGGCTGCTGTCCGTCACTGTTGTTACGTGTGCGCATTAAGGGCAGTCTGGAATTCACACCCTGTGATGCGTGAGCATCCCCATGTGTAACTCAAGTTTACCCCTGACGGCTCCCCAGACGTCACGGTGGTACCTGGTCCGTGATGGCCCATGATGGTGTCGGGCTCGGAGTTAGTTCCCTATGGGAACCCCAAGTCGGGAATTGGGCGTGGGGGTGGGGAGGAGAGGGACAGTGTCACTGTAGCTTTGGGACCGTTATTGGCAGGACCCAGGAAGTGACGTCTCACCTGTGCCCACCTGTCTTCCAGGTTACTGAGTGGCAGAAAGATCCGCACCCAGGAGGAAGCATTAGCGGTAAGGAGACCTTCCGGGGCTCGACGTGGCACAGGTGGCACCACTTACGTGGGGGAGAGGGCAGCCGCACGCCCACAGGGGGGCAGACAGGCGCCCTGAGTGGCCAGCGTCCCAGCCTCTGGTGTGCCAGCCCGGAGAGGAGGAGCAGGGGATGCGTTGTGAATTTCATTCTGGCCACTTGACTGGTCACCCGCAGCTTCGTGCGTGTCAGGTCCTGGTTAACCCACTGCCCGCTCCGCTCCTACCAGCAGCCCCTGCCTGAGCTAACTGGGGCAGCCGTGACCCAGTCCCACGGAGGGGGCGGGCGGGGACCCTCCTCCCGCTCTGAGGGCCTTTCTCGGAGCTGGCACAGCACGGGGGCCTCCTCGCCAGGTGACCACAGGGTGGGAGGAAATGGCCGTGGGTGCAGCCACCCCCGGCCGTGAGACTAGAAGACTTTCACATAAGCGCCCGGCTGTGCCTGGCGCAGGGTGGGCTCTGGGTGGGCTCAGGGTGGGCTCTGGGTGGGCGGCTCGCCCCGTGTGTGTGTGGTGCGTGGGGGGGGTACACATCTCCCACACTCAGCTCTGAGCGGAGGGCGTTGCTTGTGACCACAGGCCTTGTTCTGAGGTGGCCGCACAGGGCGACAGGCCCTCATGCCCCTTAGAGAGGAACCAGCTTAAAGAGGGGTCATTGCCATGTGACCCTGTGGCCTGTTCTGTCCCCGCAAAGGTCTGGGCTGAGAGGGGAGGGACGCGGCCACCAGAAACTCCGAGCCAGGGTCAGCACGGGGGCCCTCCCAGGGTGACCCCCCAGGAGGGCCGCGCTGGCCCCGAGGAGGGCGGGTGAGGGTGATGCACCCCCACCTCCCGCTCCGCCCTCTCCAGGCCTGGCCCCCTGCCGTGGTCTAGCTGACGCTATGCCGGGCCCGAGTTGTCCCCAGTGGGTATTTTGTCACAAGACATGGAGCCTCCAGCCCCTGGTGTGTTCTGGGCACATGGCGACAGGTGTTCGCTGAGTGAATAAGCGAGTGAGCGAGCAAGTGGCTTCCCAGACTGGGTGGGAGGCGGGAGCCGTTGTTGCTTGGTGGCTGCTAGGTGTGGAGCCCAGACGAGGAAGGACAGCCAGCCCAGCCTGGGTGACACCTTCCGCCAGTGTTCGGGTACAGATGGGAGCCAGCAGGCACTCGCCCTCAGACTTCAAGCCGGAGGGAACGGGGATGGCACCTCTAAGCCAGCAAAACTGTCAGTGGGCAGAGCTGTCGCTGCATGGGCACGGCCGGTCAGGGCCAGTTCCCGAGTCCTCGGCCTCCGTGGTCTCCCCCTCATCGAGCCAGACCCCGTGAGAGCACGTCGGAGGCTTGAGAGCCAGTCGTCCCTGGCTGTGTGGGCTCGGGGGCGAGGGGCAGGGGCGACGGGGTGCGGCTGACGTCCCCCGGTTCCCGGCAGGTCATGGACATGCTGCATGCCATGGGCCCTGACACCGTGGTCATCACCAGCTCCGACCTGCCCTCCCCACGGGGCGGCGACTATCTGATCGCACTGGGGAGCCAGAGGACGCGTGACCCCCGCCCCGCCCCGCCCCCGCCCCGGGCCTTCCGCTCCCTCCGCAGGGCCCTCGAAGCTCCTGAGAAAGTTTTCGGTTCAGTCGGAGAGTCGCGCCTTACTCAGCAAGCGGCCACATTCCTGAGCTCTTGCCACAGCCACCCCCCACCCCCGCCCCAAGAATGGTGAGGCTGAAAGCACTCGGGAAGTATTTCCACGAATCGGGGTGCAGCGGAGCACGGGGTGCACTCTCGATGCCCGTGGCGGTGCTGGTGGCATGAGGAGACACCCGTCTTATGTGTTGGGGGCGCGAGGAGCAGCCTGGCTGGAGGCCGGCTCCCGGGAACCAGGTGTCCCCATGCCTCAGCTCCTGCGGAGCCGGGACCCGGCTGGCTGCCCACCCAGGGTCTCGTTAAATCACGCAGATGCCACCTGGGCTGGTGTTAACACGACACCGGAGGCCGGGGTCACCCCCGCGGCCCCAGAGAGCAGCCCCACAGACGCCTTCTCCCTGTGCACGCACACACACACGCGCACGCTCACAGCCGCAGACACACTCGCACACACACGCCCGCTTCAGCGGGCTCACAGCCCCTGCTGTGGGGACCCTCGTCACATTGTCACACCATCACGTCACGTGGGCTGGACCCTCGTCAGCCACGCCGTCCCCTCCAGGCCGTCCTTGCTGGCCCTCCGGGCCTTCGGTATTTTTTTCTTCCCCTGGGATGGCACAGCGCCATGGGGCGTTGGGTGCACCGGGCAGGCCCTGAGGCCCGGGTTCTGTCAGAGTGAGCCCCCATGGGTGACATCAGCGCTCCAGGTGCAGTGCAGGGGAGGGCTAGGGCAGAGGCGGGCAGGCTGGTGCCCAGGCCTGGGAGGGCCCTCTGCTGGCCAAGGGCCTGGGGTCCCAGCCAGCCCTGCCCCCGCCAGGCCACCCCGACGGCTCCGTGGTGACAGAGCGCATCCGCATGGAGATGCTCAAGGTGGACGCCGTCTTCGTGGGCACTGGGGACCTCTTCGCCGCCATGCTCCTGGCGTGGACACACAAGCACCCCAACAATCTCAAGGTCAGCCAGACGCACCCCTCCTGCCACGGAGATCCCGGGTGCTCTGTGCAGAGCTAGCTGGTTACCAGGCCCAGGGAGGGGGCCGAGGGTTACCATGAGCCCGAGGCAGGGTGGGTAGCAGCCGGATAGGGATCCCGCACCTGGCTGAGTCCCCGCCCCTGTCCCGCTCGCGAGCTCATCGGGCTCCCTCAGAAGGCGAGTTAAGAGGTTGGGGTCTGGGATGGAGTCCCCTGACTCTGTCTTTGTGGGGCACCTGAGGCCACCCTCGGGCCCAGGCTGGGCGTCGGGCCCCCGTCTGGGCAGAGCATGGCTGGCGCTCGGCACCTCCCCCGCCCCTCCCAGACCCCTGGCGGGTTTCACGCCCTCCGGCGTCCCGAGCAAACACAGGCCTGCTGGTTCGATGGGCAGCAGCAGGCACTCCGTCTGGTCCAGGCAGCGGCATCTTGGTGCCCAGAGGAGGTGTCGCTGTCGGGCCGCCCAAGGCCACGTCCCAGTTCGGGGGAGGGGCCTGAGTCCAGGAGTGGGAGGGGGTGTCCTGCTCGTGTGCCCGGCACCTGCCGAGCCCAGAGACTGGACGAGCACCCACTGCAGGCCGCTGTGTGGACAGTCCTGTGTCACAGCCCCTCCCCAGCCTGTCTGGGGTCCGGAGGGCGGTCGATTAGTGCAGTTAGGGCGCAGGCAGCTGCTCAGCCCGCCGTGGATGGGCCATCCTGCGGTGGACCAGGGCCCAGCTGGTTTGGGGGACGTGAGGGAGCCAGCCCCTGGCGTCCCAGAGCGGAGACAGTGCGCTCCTGGGCAGCTGTGGGCGACACAGGGCAGCAGGCGGCCTCGAGTGGCAGCAGACAGTGGCCCTGTCCCCTGCAGGTGGCCTGTGAGAAGACGGTGTCGGCCATGCACCACGTTCTGCAGCGGACCATCAAGTGTGCGAAAGGTACCGCCTGCCGGGCTTGGGGGTGCCCCTGGGGTGCCCGTGGGGTGCCCGTGAGCCTCTGTGTGCCGGGGCCTCGGGCGGAGAGGCGAGGGAGGGAGGCAGCACCGGCTCACAGCGCGGTGGGCGTGACCGCGTGTCCTGCTGCGGACAGGCTCCCCGTGGCCCCCGTCGTCCCCCGTCTGTGGCCTGTGGCTTTCGGCGGTGGGGGCAGTGGTCGGCAGCAGCGTGGCGCTCCCGCCTGAGCCGGGGACTCGGGGCGCAGCCCTGGCCCCGCTTCCTCACTCATGTTCCATCTGTCCGCAGCCCAGGCTGGGGAAGGACAGAGGCCCAGCCCGGCCCAGCTGGAGCTGAGGATGGTCCAGAGCAAGGCGGACATCGAGAACCCAGAGATCGTCGTGCAGGCCACCGTGCTGTGAGGGCCTCGCGTGCCGCCCGACGCCCAGCGCGCCAGCGCCTCCGTCTTCGTCCCTGTGGAAAATATAACGTCTGCCTTAGAGCTGTGGCCGAAACTCGGTATTTTTTTTTTTTCCGTGAGTGTCCGGCATCAACTGGTCTTCATCGTGAAAACGTGCGAGTCGTGCTTTTTAAAAGTCACAAAGCGACCCCAAACTCGTAATTTGGAAGCCCTCACCCCAAGGCTCCTGGG
>NW_006439713.1:12466-13114 GCF_000325575.1 Pteropus alecto | reverse complement strand
CTGCTCACTCCTCAAGGTCCTGGCCCTCACACGGGACTGCTCCAGTGCCCCGTGTATGGGAGCCAGGGCGCCCCTGTCCCGTCCCCTTCCTGCCCCTCTGAGCCTGGCCACCTGCAGGCTCACGGGACCAGGAAGAGGGGGAGGCGGGGTCTGCAGCCTGGCGGGGGGGGTGGGGGACGGGAGCAGCCTCCCCAGCAGGGCAAGCCCAGGAGGACACCGTCACCCAGAGTCACCCGGGGCCTTGGCCTACACAGCACCTTTACTGGAAAACACCTCCACTGCCAAGTAGACCGGGGAGGCAGCAAATGGGGACGCTCTTTTTTTATTTTAATTTCGAAGGCCAGTGTAGGACCAGGGAGAGAACCTAGAGGTGTCTGTCCCCCATGGGATGGTGAAAAGCCACCCAGAAAATACGGTTGTGGAGCGGGGCCCACCTGCGTGTGTGAACAGGGACACGCGCTCGGCCAGCGCTGCTGCATGCTCGGTACCAAGGCATGTGACCGCGGGGGACAGATTGGCCCTGGACCGTCTGCCGGTCATGGGAGTGTAGATTTCAGTGCTGGTCAGTTTTTCAGGCCTTCTCCCGGAGACGGCGGAGAGGAATTGCCAGACGGGACCCCTTTTTCTTAACCAGTCTTAGATCATTGA
>NW_006439713.1:0-516 GCF_000325575.1 Pteropus alecto | reverse complement strand
GGAGGCGCTGGGGGACAGGGGCAGGGGGCTGTCAGGGTATCTTGGTGTCCAGGATCAGGCCCTGCCTGGCCTCGCTCCACAGTACATTTCATGGCCTCATTTGCAAGGCCCGACCAAGCATGCCCTTGTGCCAGCTGCTTTGGGTGTCACCAGCATGTGACCTGGTTGGCGTGGGTGGACACAGGAGGTATGAAGGAGCCCAGTGATGAGGTGACTCCCAGGGCCTCATGTCGGGGTGGGGCTGGTGCTCCAGTTATAACCCCTTTCCCGCCCCCACCAGGGCTGCACGTCAGTGGGTGCTGGGCCTCTCCCACCCTTCAGGCAGGGATCCCACCTGTGGGTGACTGTGCACCCTGAGCTGGGCCCACAGGGTCCGGTCTGTGCAGCCCAATCAGAGGGCCTCCAGGGGAAGCCCTCCCCAAGGCCAGCCGTGACTCAGGTGCCAGCTCCTGGCCGAGAGTAGCCAGCCACTGCCCTGATACGTGCTCCTGAGCCCGGGGACCCCTTCCTCCCATC
>NW_006439712.1:28552-29893 GCF_000325575.1 Pteropus alecto | reverse complement strand
CGGGCGCAGACTTGGGCTGACCTGTGGGGTGGGGGCAGGGCAGGAAGTCAGAGGTATGATGTCTTTCATGGTAGCCCCTGACCTCATTCTTGATGTGGGCACAAGTTCATGAGGACCCGTCAGAAACACCAGTTCAGGGAACACTGCATCCTCGGGTTTATGCCATAGAGGACAGTTTAGGGTGTTCCTCAAACAATTCACCATCTTCCTGAGTAACCCTGAGCCTGTACACCGGCTAGCACCTGTCCAGAGATCCCCTTGAAGCCCTGTGTTCCACACGGATGTCTGACTCTCGCCCTCTTGGCTTTGCCTCCTCTTGACTTTTTGTCATTGTCTGTCTGTTTGTGCCCAGAAGAGATGATATGAGCTTTCTGACCTCCTGCTGGGTCAGTCTGGGACATTTCTGGCCTGTCACCTCTGTGCTGGAAGCCTTAGGGTCTTTGCCCTAAAAAGTCTGTTTTTACCCAAATGTATCTCTCCTGGATCATTTCTAACAGGGCGGGATCCTTGCTGATCGAGCAGAGTCTGTCTGTGGGTCCTTGGTTCTGTCTCGTTATACAGTCTTTTGGCATCTCCCCTGGCAAATTGGTCATATCACTAGAGCTTTCATGCCATAGAATCTGTGTTCTTTTGTGCAAGGAAGTGTGGCCTGCGGAGACCCAGGAGCCACCTTGTCCTCACGCCCTGTCATTCAATGACCCTTCCTCCAGCATCTTCTCCCTCCCTTCTGTCCTCCCTTCCGCCAGGTTCCCTGAGTCTAGAGCGGCTGAGGACTCTGCACGACCGCCACACGGAGATCTGGGGGAGCCCCTCGACCCCGTCACCATTCTTGGCCCTGGATCCTGAGTCTCACAGGACCGGGGAGCTTCCCTGAACTTCTGACCTGTGTGTCCCCAGACTCTAGCCCCAAGGATTCTGGGTCCTTCTAAAGTCTCCTTGTGGTCATGCCTTCACTACTCCTAGTTCCCTCTTCTCCTTGAGATGGGCCCCCCAAGCGAACCCCAGAGACAAAGCTGGATGAACAAGAGCCCAAATGGGAGGACAGAACAGAACAAGTCTAGTACTCAGCATGACCCTGGCAGACAGGGAAGAGTCTCCATAGGTCACCCTGTCCATTTCTCTGCCTCAGGGGTCAGAGGTGACCGGTGGAGGCAAGCAGGACAGTAAGAGCAAGGAGGGGAAGAGGTCAGGGCCCCAGGGACTGGGATCCTGGCTGAAACCTTGGCCAAGAGCTGAAAGAAGACACAGAAAAAGAGCAAACACAGCAGAAAATCATCCAAACCTCTGAGAGAACAGGCAAGGAGGGGGAACAGGAGCGTCACCCAGGACGGTCAGCCGGGT
>NW_006439712.1:7650-27046 GCF_000325575.1 Pteropus alecto | reverse complement strand
AGTAGCTCAGTCCTTGCAGCCATTTCTTTGCAAGGAAAAGCTAGAGCGATTTGGGAGATACTTACAGACCCAAAATCCACCAATCACAATGTTGAACCTTATTTAATCCTCATATATAAAGAAAATGAAAAAGCCCCAAATAGCAACAGCACTTAAATACAACCAGATAAATACACTTAGGACATATATGAGACATTGGATGAGAAAACAACTATTTACGAATGTTAATATATTTGTCATAATTTTTGTTTGTTTAATAATGGTATTTTAGTTACTTTTTAGGCTCTTTTGTCCTGATAAACAGATGAAATATTTACAGATGAAGAGATATGCTATCAGAATTTGCTCCCATATATTGCATAAGAGACGAGCTATTCTATTGTTGATGAGTCAGCATTGTCAATGAATTGATTATTTTGGGACCTAGTTCATTGGAATGTCTGGGTATTCTTATTCCTCTGTGTCCTTGTTTTTGTGTTTTCATTTTTCCTTGCTAAAAACTTACAAGAAAATAAATGGGAGGTTAGAGTAGGGGCAGCATCAGGGGTGGTTAGATTCTGGCATTCTACCAGCAGGGCCATTGAGATGAGGGAGACCTGGCGGGTCCCTTCCCTACAGGAGCCTCAGCATTCAGATTCATGATCAGGGTCAGGGTCAGGCAGATGCTGTGGCACACTCGAACACCTTAATCCTTCCACTTCTTAGGTCATGATTTTGGGCAGGGGTGTTTGCCAGCAAGCTCCTAGCGGAGCTCCTTCTTCTGCCGCATTGTGGCTCCAGAGCTCCCTGGACTGTCCCCACTGCCCAGCGGCTCTGGTGAAGGCAGCTCCGTGTCCCTGATGAACTGGAGGCTCGCACAGCGATGCCTGAGAGAGTCCTGGAGCTGTGCATTGACAGCCTGTTGGGCCTGTACCTCTCTGAGCCGACCTCACCCGCCTGAGGAACCTGGGGATGAGCATGTCTCTGACACCAGCTGCAGGTGCACTTGGGGCTGAGACACAGTGAGCAAGTTGGAAAGGGGGCCTGTGGACAGGGGCCCTGGGGGTATTGTGTCACCTGAGAAGCCTGACCTTGCTGTAGCCTGAGGCCACACTCACTTTGGCCTGAGAGAGTCTGACCCCGCCAAGCTCTGCTCTTGAATTCGAATTGATCTCTGTCCTAGAGATGACCGTTAACATCCTTTTGTGCCCAGGATGGTGCCCTTTCCCACTGACCAGGTTTTCTTGCATCCTCTCTCATGTGGGCTGAAATGATCTGCTCCATTCATCAATCAACCATACATTCTCTCCTTAACCCAACGTCAGATATTGACTCTCTTCATCATTAAGGACCCTGCCCCCCGATAGCGTAACCTTGAGACTGACCTTGACCCCACAAACAGCTGAACAGAAACCCACTGCCTCTATGCCTCAGCCTCGCCTGGGATCCTACTCATTTCTCCCTGATTCCTTCAGGGTCCCCTGGATCCCGCTCACTCAGCCCTTCTCCCTTCCCAGGTGGCAAGGACTGCATCCCAAGGGCCGTCCATGCAGGATAAGTCCCTGTTGAGGGTCATGGCTCTCACCAGTACTCAGATGTCACCTGGTCCCTGGTGGACTGGTTGAGTGAATGACGAGTAGTGGAATCTCATGTCATAACTCCCGTGGCCCCTGAATACTGACCCTTTAACCTAGACTCAGCCGGACGCAGAATGCACGTCAGAAATGTCAGATGATAAATGATTAGATCTTTATTGAAGAGATATAGACATGGGAAGAGAGTGGAGCTCCCCACTCTGAGCTGATCCTGGGCAGGGGTCTCAGGGGTACAGTGGAGAACTGGGGGAAGGGGTATCTGGCTGAGGACGGCCCCCGAGAGTGGGGAGCGGAGAGTCCTAAGAACACTGTGAGGGGGTCAGAGTCTTCTCCACGGTGCTCCCCTCGTGCGTGACCTGGCAGCTGTAGCTGCTCTTAGATTTCCAGCTTTCAGGCGTCAGGCTCAGGTAGCTGCTGGCCGCGTACTTGTTGTTGCTCTGTTTCGAGGGCTTGGTGGTCTCCACGCCCTGGGTGACGGTGCTGCCATCTGCCTTCCAGGCCACCGTCACGGTGCCGGGGTAGAAGTCATTGATGAGACACACCAGTGTGGCCTTTTTGGCACTGAGCTCCTCAGAGGAGGGTGGGAACAGAGTGACTGAGGGCCCAGACTTGGGCTGACCTGTGTGGATAGAAGAGGGGGTGTTAGATGTAAGGAGAATCGCGGTGTCGGGATAGTCCCCACTAATCCACAGCCTCTGTGACCATTCGCAGGTGTTTGATCTTAATCTCCCTGGTGACCTTCCTTTTCTGTCCCCTCCTTTCCACTCAGCCCCTGAACAGCAAATAGCTTCCCACCCTTCCAGAACCTCTTCTAAGTCATCTTCTCCAGGTGACCCTGTCAAGCCCTGCCATATGCAGCCTCAATTTCCCCAAGTGTAACCAGGGCAGACTGTCCTCCCTCCTTCTGATTTCCAGACTCTGGGTGGGAGTCTAGCCCTGACCTCCCATGCCCCCAGCCCAGCATCAGACCACTAACTCACTTTATTCTTCTGGAGCCTGGTGCTTCCTTTGTGGTCTAAGGTCCCCCACCTGATGGGCCAGGATGATAATGGCAGAGAGTGGGAGGCCTCGTGCCTGAGCCCAGCATGCAATGGAGCCTGAAGCCTCCCAGCCTCCCTTGGGCACTTGGCTTTGCCCCTTCCCTGGCCTCAGCTCTCCAGTGAGAACTGTGTCCTCCCAGCCCAAACCCCAGGGCTCCACTGTGGCTCTGCCCATTTTCCCTATTCCTTGTGCACTGACCCCAGGTCCCTTAAATGAATCTGAGTTCTTGGAGCCGCTCCCCCACACAATGGGCACAGCAGCCCCATGGCCACCCCAGTACCTCTGACAACCGATGATTTCACCAGGCAGCCGTGTAGCTGAGGCCCCACTTCACTCCCCTATTTGTCATCCTCTGAATCTAACACTCTGTGGGAGGCTGACCTTTGGATAGATGGGACACTTGGGCCCCAGGCGTCACGGGGCTGCAGGGTCAGAGGAGTCTCTGTCCCATGCGATTCACTCTTTTCTGACCACCATCCTGGGAGGGCTGGGTTTCTAGCCAGCTCGCCCCATCTCACCCACGTCTCTGCATTTCCATGTCCCCATGGCCCAGCAGAGGCCCTGAGAGCTTCAGCTTAGAGTGAGCAGGACCCCTCTCATCATCCTCCATGGGTCATAACCCCAGCCCTGCCCTGGCCTCCTCCTGTGTGACCCTCACAGCTTAGATGGGCATCATGCCTTGAGCCCAGACTTTGAGGGGCTCAGGATTGCCTCTAATCTCCCCCAGTGCCCCTTGTCAGAAGGAGTCCTAGCTCCCATGTGGGCATCTGCCCTGGAGGAAGTGAAGGAGACCCATTCTAGGACTAAAACCCCAGCCCAGGCCCCTGGGACCTGACTACATCCCACTGTCAACCTCTGGAGGGGCTCCTGCCATTGAGGTCCTTCCTGCTGGTTACACGGAGACCAACCTGCCTTCCCCAGACTCCACAGAGAAAGGTGGGGATCAGTCTGCTGGGAAAGCAGAGAGGAAGCAAGCCCAAAGAGAGAAGAGTGACTTTCCCAAGACAACAGAGGGGTGAGACAGGATGGAAAAGGTGGTGAGAGCCACTTACCTAGGACGGTGATCTTGGTCCCTCCACCGAAGAAATACCACAGTGACTGAGGCTCAGACTAAAACCGGCCAGGCCAACACTTGGGGCCTATTCCCTGGGGGCCAGTCTGCAGCAGGAAGCTGCTGGGCTTGACGGGTGCAGGGCTGCCCAAGTAGAGCTATGTTCTGGGGTGGGGCTGGTGGGCAGTCAGTCCCCAGAGGCCAGGGCACACCTGGGTGGGGCCTCATTTTGGGGCCTCTGAGTGCTCCTTCTCCATAGTTTCCCATCTTCCAGCTAAATGAACGTCCTCCCTGGGCCTATGGACACAGGGTCATTTCTGACTCATGGTGGTCCCCCACAGAGACACCCTCCCCCTTTGTCTCCACACATTGAAACACAGTTCAGTTCCACCTCTTTCATGAAGCCTTTTCTGATCTCTCAGACCACTGTCTTCACCTGTCCATCCATCCATCCATCCATCCATCCATCCATCCATCCATCCATCCACCCACCTATCCATTATCTATCTATCCATCCATCCATCATCTGTGCATTTGTCCAACAATGGCTCCCAACTGTTTCACGTGCCGGGACATGGTTGGGTCCCCCTGGCTTTCACTCTCATCCTTCTTTGAAACCTCTCAGGTCAAAGCCAACAAGACCCTCATCCTGGTCAAGTCCCATGTTCCTCCCCAGTCCCCTGATGTCTCTGTAAGAGGTCCCTCTTTCTGGTGACTTCCCCTTGGCATCTGAGACTACCCACTCACCCCCTCCCTTTTTCCCCAGCCCCTGCATGGCTGCTGACTCCAAGACCACCACCTATAATCCCCTTCTTCCTGTACTCTCCCACTCTCTCTGTCTGTGACCCACACTGTATACTTCAGCGACTGCCCAGGGGTCTCCCATCTCTATTTCCAGCCCTGGCCTCTTTTTTTTTTTTTTGGCTCAGATTCACATGGGCTCTGCCTCCTGAACTCTTCTTGAATGCCCTACAGGAACCTCAAACTCAACAGGCCCCACTGAAACACCTCACATTGCCCTGTATTGTCTTCACTTCAGCCGATTTCTCTCCAAGCCAGAGAGGCCTGGAGTTGTCCCAGAATGCTTTCCCCTCATTAAATCACCCTCTATGTTTTAGACATTCTACCAAAATACAAAAATATCATTAAAAACTTAGACAAAGAAACAGAAACACCAAGTTACACTCTAAGAGTTTATGATGGCAAGAATTATTAGGCTTTGCCAAACCTGATTTCATCTCCCAATATGGTTTATCTAAATTGGAAGGTAACATGTTACTTTGGGGCCAGTATTTTTTTCACCTCAGTAGCAGGGCCATTTGGTCACAGTTGTATTTAAGATGTGCACATAAGGTTTTTGAAACAAAACTTAATATAATAGCAATATCAATTCAATACTTGCTTCTGATTTAAAGAGCGCAAACACCCAGCCTTTTTATCAGGTTAATTATTTAAGGAAACTTCTTCAACTTTCACCTAACTCATAGCAACTTTCACATTTCTTAAAGTCCAGGTTGCCCACTCTCACTTTCATTATTCAACACATTCTACAGATTCTAGCCAATGAAATGAGATGGGGGGAAAAAGAGGTGTAAGTAATAGGAAAAAAGAGAGAGCATTGCTCTTTGTAGATGATGTGATAATCTACTTTGAAAAACCCCCAGACCATCAGCTGAAGAACTATTAGAACTAATACAAGAGCAACATGCAAAAACCAGTAGTTTTCTCTTCTACACAGCAGTAACCATTTAAGATATGAAGTTGAGAAAAAATTTACAGCTTCAATAAAAATTATATTTAAAAACTCCAAACACGCATAAAAAATAAACAACAGAAAATGAGCAAGATTTCCATGAATGAGATATAAAACAACTTGACTAATGGACAGAATACAATAATGAGTTAGTGGGGAGCATATCATACCCCTGGAAGAAAATGCTGAGCACTGCAAAGATGTCAATTCTTCTCAGATTAATTCATATATGCCATGAAATTACAAACGCAACACCAAAGGAATGATTTTTGAAAATGAGTGAATCGATTCTCAAGTCCAACAGAAGACTAATGACAGAGAATACAGGTATTTTGAAAAATAATAATAATAATGGATTCTTCCTCTGATACCAAAACATGTTGTAAAGGTAAAATAATTAAAACAGGGTGGAATGAATACAAGAATTGATCATTAAGTCATTAGAACCAAAGAGAGAAAGTGATTAATCAATAGTTTAGTATTTGATAGTGATAGAAACTGCATTTCTATTCAACAAATACTTGACTATTGGCTCACCATTTGGAAAATAAATAAATTATATCCTTACATACACAAAAATATACTGCAGTTGAAATAAAAACAAACACCAAAACAATAAAAGTACCAGAATAAAATAGAAAAAATGAACTTGTAATATTGAAATAAAGATTCCTCCTCTATGCTTGTCACAGATCACCGAAACCATTAAAAAAAAAGTTAAACCAAGTTGACAATAAAATTAAAAATGGCTTTACAGTGAAAGACCCCATTAACAAAAGGCATAAAATAGATCAGGGAAAAATATTTACAACATATATCCTTGACAAAGGGGTTAATATCTCAAATATATGAAGAGTTCCTATAGATTTATAAGAAAATACAACCAACTGAATAGAAAAACAGGCAAAACTATGACCAGTAAATTCACAAAAGAAATAAACTCAGTCAACAAAAGTATAAAAGGGAAATAAGTTTTATCAATGATCAAATAAATGAACAACAAACATACTCTCATTTTTGCTCATCACATGGGCAAAATAAAAAAAGATCAACAATATCACATTATTGGCAAGGATGTGGAGGACAGAGCACCATCATTCACTGTAACGAGTGTGAGTTGGAACAGCCTTTTGGGAGAGCAATTGGGCACTACCTAAGAAAATTCCAAGAGCACCTTCTCTCTGATCCAGCAATTCCACTTTTAGGCATCTATCCTATGGTAATAACGTAAGTGCACTTTGTACATGCACACATGGCATATGCTTACTCCCATGGAGATTTCCACTGTGGCATTGCAGTGGAAAAAATTATATTTTTTAACTGGAAACAACTGAAATGTCCTTGAATAGGAGAATGCTTAAATGTATTCTGGTTCATCCAAACTTTGAATTCTTACAAAGCCATAACAAGAACAAGGGAGGTCCCTATAAACTGTTATAGAAAACGTCAATAACAGGTTGTTTAAGAGCTCGTTGTAGGATAATATGCAGAGTAGTATTTCATTTTTGAAAAAGAAAATCCCACCACCAACTAGAGGTGTGTGTGTGTGTTTTCAGGGACATACACACATTGGAGAAGGGCTGGAAGTGTATAGACCAACCGGACAGTGGCTGTCTCTGGAGAATGGGTTTTAGGGTAAGGTGTGGAGAAATGGTAAGCAGAGACACTCAATTTTTACTTTACGTGCTTCTGTGCTTAATCGTTTTTTTTTTTTTTTACAAGTACATGTTACTCTTGTATTGAAAATTATTTTAAAAAATAAAAATGAAATAAACCTTCTTGTAAATATTTTCATAACTACAGATGATCATGAAACAAAAATTAAAATTCGGTGAAATTTCACCAGCCAGAGACTCACCATTGACATTTTTCTATATTTTCTGATAAACTTTTGAAAATGTGCACATATTTAAAAATACCTAACTGAAAAGCATTCTGTATATTTGGCACCGTATGTATCCTTTTAAAAATGGATTTTGCCATCCTATTCGAGATGCTTCAGGAACATAATTTTGGAGATTTGTGTAAGATCCCTTTGATGGACGCTCCATACTGTATTTAGTCACACTCTTTTGGCTGGATATTTAGGTTATGTCCAATTTTCTCCCATCATTAATAATGTTGAACTCATTATTCTTGTTTGTAAACCTTTGGTTATTTCTTTGATTATCCCCCCCACCAAGATGAACTCCTAAAAGTGGAATTACACAATTTAAACAAATACGCTTTCTTTTATGACTTGGATATTGCTAAAATGGTTGTACATTTTAGACTTCTATAAACAGTCCATGAGGGTGCCCATTCCTCCCCATCAATTCTCCGGTACCATCGCTTCAAATTCACTGGGCAATGTCAATGTTAATCTTGGACCTGGTGCCCGCACGGACCAGTGCCTCCGCCCGGTGCCCAAGCCTCAGGCTTCGGCCACTGCCCCTTCTCTGTCCTCTCATCTGGCCTCACACCAATCTCCGATCTGAAGCCGTCTTTCCAAAACACTAATCCAACTCTAACAGCCCTTTACTGAAATCTCTCAACAACTTCTCCTGGACCCTAAGATAAAATATGGAGCCCACAAGACCCCGGTGGTCTGAGACCCAGCTCTGCCGCCAGCTCTCTGCCACGCATGCGCACCTCGCTCTTCTCTCTCCGCTCTCTTTGCCTGGAGCACTCCCATTATCGGTCAGCACCCCTCCATCTGTAAGACGAGCGTGGGCACATCCCTCGCTCTTTACTGCTCTTAAAATGGCCCATGAGTCTGTTCCCTCGTCTGGACATGACTCACTTGATTCAGCTCTACCCACCTTGCGTCCCCAGGCCTGGCCCAGGGAAACATTTATGAACGAGTCGGGGAGCGGAGGAGAGACCAAGCCAAGCCCTAGCCCCCTCTCTCTACGCCTTGCAGACCACTGCTTCTCTTGGACCATTTTGTTAAGACGCAAGACACGCTGGTGAGGTCACAGCGTTCAGGCCCAGAGTGGGACTGCGGCCACCTCTCTGGGCCTTTATCTCCGTCTGAGACAGCAGGACCTTGTGGGAACACTGACCAGGAGAGTCTGCCCCTAAAATGAAAAACAGTGCCTGCTGGGTATGCCCTGCCCCTACTTCCCTATATCTGCCCTACCCAGAAGGCCATGACGAGGTGAGTGAGGCACTGGTCTGAGGTGCAAAATACAAGAGGTGCCAAAAGACTCAGTCATCGAGATAAGTAATATTTTAATACACTATTAAAAAATAAAAATCAATGCAAACAAATCTATACTGGATAAAAATGTCAACTTTAAATAAAGTCAACGTCTGTCCAGGCCTCTGCTCGCTTTTTCTCATCCTTCCCCCATGACATGCTGGCTCCTTACCTGTCCCTTAGGATCCGAAGGCCGCTTCCTGCCACGTCTTGGGGGCCTGGAGCCCTGCTCCACAGTATTACCATCAGGGGCATCAAGCCATGGGTGTCCACGACCAGGCCCAGCAGCAGCAGGGGCCAGTGCTGCCTGGGGCCAGATCTCTGGCCCCTGGGGTCCTTATGGCCTATTTGGCCTGTTGTGGGCCTCGTCCACCCTCAGGGTCAAAGGCATCTCTGGTCTGATCTTCAGCGTGGGCTCCCTAGAGGGAGCATGTGCTGTTGGCAGGTGCCCCTGGTCCTTCCTGCTGGCAGTGGCCATCCTAATGGCCCCATCTTCTGCCTGAGTCTTCTCTGGTCCCTGTCCCCACTGCCTGATCCTCTCCAAGGTTGTTACCTCTGAGGATCATCCTCAGAATGGCATCTGCCAACTGCCCTGCTGTGGTTGGGATCCAGAGTTCAACCACCTCCCACTGCAGCCCCCACTGGCCCCGCCTCCGAGGCTTTGGGTGGGCCACACCTGCTCCTGCCCTCCGTTCCTCAAGGTTGCCCCCATCTGTGGAACATCTCCCTGGGGCCTGGAGGGGCTGTGGAGGGCAGCCAAGCGCCCAGTGGGTCAGAAGTTGCTCAGGCCTGAGTTCCTTTCTGTAGGGTTGGGGCTTCTCTTCTGATCAGTCCCCAGGCTGGGTGCCTGAGCATTGCAGTCCTGCCAGTCAAGCTCAGCCTGTCCTTGGCTGCTTTGGTCAAACCTGGTTGGTTCCCCTCTGGTCAGCTCTTCACTCGGCTTCTCAGCTAGGCAGGGCCCTGCGGGGAGTGATCTAAACCCCTCACTCAAGGAGTAACGTCAGACTCGTCAATGTTGAGACCATCCAGACCTAGGTCACCTCTGGGCCTTAGTTTCCTTATCCGTGAAGTGGGGAGAGCTCTTCTGCAGCAAGGAGAGCCTGAGGATGAATGTTGAACGGATGCCGATGCCCTCTCCACTCTCCCCTTACTTTGGCCTTCAGAGCAACTATTGGTGTGTCCTTGGGGCAAGTGTCCCTGTTTTACAGGTGAGAAAACTAAGGATCAGAGAAGATGAATGCAGGACCCAAGGTAGTTCCGGGACGGGGATGCGAGATGAGCTGGAATTTAGAAGTGAGTTTGTCTCCTGCATTTCCGGCCCTCTGTCTACTTGGAAGTCTTGTGCTTTGCTCCTAAGGGAGCCATGGTTTGGGTTCTGTTGGGCTGAGGTGCAGGAGAGATGGGCTGCACAGTTGCTTTAGGTTCCGGTCCTTTTTGAAGTCCAGGAATATAATATATAATGCGATGATGAGACTGATGCTGCTCATCTAGCTCTGACAAGAGGCCTTTCTTAGTGCCACACAGTCAAGAGGGCTGGCCCTTGCACGACTCCAGGGCATGCTTTGTGGATGGCAGCATCACTCTCGGAGTCACACTGCCAGACGTCTAGGAGAACTGAAAACCGCAGGTTGCAGGTTCCTGTCTATCAACACCCAGCACCCACCCTCATGCTTTCCAGTTGCTATTTTAGTCACCGGATCTTTCATATATTCACTCAAGCCCAGAGCTGCAGCCCTTCAAGCTCTTGATTTTCTGTTTCAACAACTCTAAAGGGGGACTCAGGACCAGCCAAGATGACTTTCCTGAGAGGTCCCTTTACAAGTCATCTGGCCCATATTTTGAGTCAGATAACCTTTAACTTTCCTGCTATGTTTGATGAAAATGGATCCAGCGTCTTCCATTGGATGCAGTAACAGACAAATAACTTGGGACTTCAGTTCATGGATATGGATAATGGTTGCTGGAAGGCAATTGTCTGAGGATCTCTGTGTTTCTGCATGTCTCTTGAGCAAAGGCACCGATTGACTTCGTGTTGGACCATTTTTCCAAGGCTGTTTGTATAGTGAACAGCCTCAGAAAGAAGAGATGATGTCTCCCTCTGGAGCAAAATGTGCTTACTGGCCAGTATAAAAGATGTGGAGTTCCCAAGCTTGGATGCTCAGCTGTCACCTGCCCCTCTTTACATCACCCTAAGGGACTCAGAGAACCGGTGCAAGAAGATGCTATTTCAGCTGATATTCTTAATGATACTGATACTCAGGCTACTCGAGTAATAAACTGTGAGTAATAAAGTGGTCTTTGTCCCTGACCCAGGAGTCTTGCGTCTTTTGCCAGCATCTGGGAGTCTGTGACAGGCTTACTTTTTTAGCTTGCAAGTAGAGTAAAAATCTCAGACCCTCCACAGTTCTTGATAATGATGATAATGAGGAGGAAGAAAGAGATGAAGTGGATGATGGTGACTGGGACTTAATGGTTTGACCAAACTCATCAAAGCAGCTTTCAAGGAACTCCAGGCTGGATCTTTCCACCCTGCAAACACTGCTTAGACAACTTCCGAGGGATAAGTCTTCAGTGCTGAGGGCTGGATTTCTCTCTCTCACACACACACACACACACACACACACACACACACACACACATCCCCGGCTATGAAGACAGGCAAGGCACCGAATAGTAACGGGGTGTGGGTGCCCTAACAGATGTCATGAAGGGTATGGGGGGAGCCCCTGGGAGGCCCCAGATCCAGTCCAGCTTCTCCCCATTGTAGTGTTCGTCCCACTCCTGCCTTTGACCTTTTGCTCCTAGTGCTTGAGGGACTGGGGTAGTGTCTGCACTGGAGTCCAGGCTAAAGCTGCTCTCTCCCAGTACCCGGGTGTGGATGCGACACTCACCCACTGCCCAGGGGCCAGAGGCATGCTTCCCCCCAGGGGACAGCTCCAGGTCTTGGGGAAAAGAAGGCTGTACCTAAATGCAGCCTCCCCAGCTGCTCCTCCTCCCCCACCCACACACCTGCCATTGCCTCTGGGCAGACATCGCCACAGGCCACATCCTCTTGTGGTGGCCACAGTCGGAAATCGAGGTCTGGCTGGGCCCTGGGGACCCTCGAGGGATAGGCTGAGCATTCCCAGCTGGTGCAGCTGCAGCTCTGGCTCGCCCAGCTCTGCCTTCTGCCCCCTCCCTGGACTCAGATGTGCCAAGGGCTGGTTTCAGGCCTGGCCAGAGGAGTCTAGTTCCAGCTGTTCGGCTCAGTGGACCTGCTACTCAGTGTCCCTGGCTCCTCTGCATCCTTCCCTGGCCCTTCTTTTCTGGAGCGGAGGGCTGTGTCCCTAATTAGTCACTTCTGCCTGCTCTGTGTCAGAGGGTACCCCCTGCCTCCTGCTGACCAGTCTCCTGCCCACTCTCTATCCCACAGGCCACAGAGACGCTGCCTGTGGCTACTGTGGACTCTTTTCTCTTAGGCCCAGTCTCCCCAGCTCCCCTCTATCCCCAAATTCAACCTGCTGGTCCTTCTCATTTCATCTTGAGCATATCAATGTTGGTGCCTCAGGGTGGGGGTTTGAGGCAGAGGGTGACAAAGTATCTATCTAGGGAGATGATAAAGGTTCTGGAATCTCTTTGAGTTCTGAGTCAAGATCTGGCTCTGTGGCTCCTGAGCCCCCTCTGAGGGGTCCTCAAGAACCCTGAAGATCCCAGATCCTTTAGTAACACAGAAAATGGGGAAAGAATCCTGCTGCTTCTGTAGATATCACAGACTCACCGACTTGGCAGCCATCTTCTAGCTCTTTTACTGATGAGAAACAGGCACAGAGAGGGAGAGTTTCTTTCCTAAGACACACAGCAACTTGGTGTAAAGACTGTGTCCTGGGACTTACCAGGACCAGCCAGAGACCAGGGAGGATCAGTCTTTTTGGACATGGGGTGGGGCCAGCCTAGAATTGGAAAATTTCAACTGCTTTAACACACAACTCTCCCAATCCACTGACTGGAGTGCAGCCCGAAGGAGAGAGTCCAGTAGGGGGCAGCAGAGGCCAGTAGTAGAAGGAGGTGAAGCCTAGGAAAGGGCTGGAGCTCAGAGGTGGAGGCAGGCAGAGACCAGGGAAGGGCTCCACGGGAGGGGTCCAGAGCAGGATGAAGGAGCAGGACTCTGGTTCTACATCTTCCCTGGCACCCACCTCACCCCTGAAACCAGGACCGGGCCTGAGGGGAAGTGAGTGAGGTGAGTTGCGCCCATGTAGGATGGGATCCTGACTTTACTTACAGTTTTGATGTTTTATTCATCATAGAATACTTTTTGCATTAATTTTGATTTCAAAAATATTGCATTGAATATTATTTATGTTGATTAATGAGTTTTGGGAAACCCCTCTTAAATTTTGCATGAAAGGAGAGTGTCTGACTTGCCTCATGCCTCACTCTAGTCCCAGTTACGTCTGGAAAACGTTGAAAACCCTCTCCCTCCAGCCAGGGGAGGTGCGTGGGCTGGAGTAGGGGTGGTCAGTGCACGGCAGTTCCTGCCTCACCAAGTGAGTTTAGATATTTGCATAGCAGAATCCTGTTTTTCAGATCCTTTCCAAAGTCTTAGATTGACACCTGGAAGGGTTATACTTCTATCATCAGGAGACCCTGCCTGACAGGTGGTGGCTTTGTTCCACCAGCAATGCTCAGCCTGGTGGCCTTACCCAGAGAGCCTCAGTGGTCCAGTCTGCCTTATGACATTCGTCGGAAGCGTTCTACCCCGATGGCTATTGAAACTAATGTGATTTCTTTTCAATTCTTATTTTATCATTCCTAAAAGCCAACACATCCTCACATTTATTTATAACTGTACGTGGCATACCATGGTAGCTATTGCATTGCAGGTTGCAAATTAATAACGATCACCTAGTGACTTGTTTTTAAAAAGTGACTATAAAATAGATAAATGACTGCATGAGGTCACCTCATTTTAATGTTGATCTCACTGGAGACATCTCTTAATTTTCTGTGATTTAACGATACTCCTTAAAATGCCCATTAATGCGATATCGTACTTCTACTGACAAATAGAGTCAGACAGGTTCTAAGGAAAGTACGTCTGAAGGATATATTCGACAGTGTAGACTGGCTTTGCCAGTTAGATTACACAGTGGGACTTTTCCATAGATTTAATGATATAAATCGGCAGTCCCAAGTTTTGTAGAAAAAGTATACTCCAAGTACATGACAGCATGAAAGCATTTTCTCAAAAGATATTGGCAAAGAGGCACTACAATTACAGATATTCTAATTTTTCTCAATTTTAAAAAATATATGTCTTACACAGGGGCCCTTAGTGAAGGAGCAGCAGATTTAACTAATAAGTTCTGGTCAAGCCTTCTTGATGTATATCCCAGAAACTGAGAAGGTAGATGACAAATGGCTAGGCGACACCTCTCTGCAGGTGGTTCCCTGGGAAGCTGACTCTGGGATGGAGCCAGCTTGTAGGAGTTTCACTAGGGGGAGTTCTCTTGGACCAACCACTCAGCAAGCCATGGGTCACAAGCAGGGTGGCCCAAAGAGGGAATCAGCTGCAGTACAGGCTCATCTTCAGTGACCCCACGGGGAACTCGGCTGCTGGGCTGGCCTTTCCCAGCTCTCCCAGTTGGGCTGAGAGGATGGATCTTCAGACCCTCACATTGATCAGGCTTTAGAGGCCAGATGCCCAGGGCAGGAACATTGTATAGGGCGAGGTGGTGCTCTTCATTCAGGGAGCTGACAGATGAGGGCAGGGCTGCCTGCGGTCAGCTCTCCCAGCAGATGGGGCCATAAGCCTTTCATTCCAGAAGGTGGTGCATCAAACAATCCACCACCGGAATCCTCTTGAAGTCAGGTGGTCTCCAGTCCTTTGCTTTCAACAAAATGAAAAGAGTATAGTATAGAGCTGCCAAGAGGTAGATCATTAAAAAAAAAATTTTTGACAATCAACGATCAGTAAGTAACACTACTACATTTCAAAACTTCTGTTTGTGAATTTCTGTGTTTGAGACCAAGGTTTTTTTGAGTTTCATATAACAATGAGAGCCAGGACAGAACTGATGCAGGACACTGTTTCGTTCTAGCAGTAAGTCCTATTAATTGGTAGATCCATGAATCAACACTATTTAATAATTACTTATGAAAATTTGAATATGTCTATGTTGTTTTGATCAAATTTTGTCACAAATAATTATAACTCAACGTGGAAGTCATGTTCCACTTAAAACCACAGGATCTAAAACAAATTTCGAAATATAAATTTAACATATATTTTTATGATCAAGATGTAGGACAGGATAATGAATAAGAAACTTTCAGCTCTAAAAACATGTGAGCAGATAAGACTCAGTAAGGGATGTGGGATGGAAACAAGCTCAAAGAGAAGAAAGACAGAGAGAAGAATTCCAAATGTTAGGAGAATTTTTTAAAAGAGTGGACATCAAATAATGATGTATTTGCTTCCCCTTGATATATGGAAAAGAGTGAAGCCAATGTTTTACAAACTTTTGATGAAAACTGTAGGTGTCAACTTCCAAAGCAGCAGGATGTCCTGGTGAATCTCAGTTCTTTTATATGGGGGGTGGGCCATGGTGTTGAGGGCTCAGCTGTCTCCCAGCTCCCTCTCCTCACAAGGAGGCCTTTCTCTCATGAAAATGCTTCCAGCCTCTCTTGGCACAGAAAGATCATAAACTAATAATAAGATTGACCGCCATGAGTCAGAGGCCATCCAAGAGCCAGGCACTTTCTTTTCTTTTCTTTACTTTTCTTTTCTTTTTTTTTTTTGCATGTTGAATCTTTTCAGCAGTGATGAGAGAAGGCAGCGAAGGAGCTGAGCCTGGAGAGGGGACATGGTTGTCCTGGGGCTCAGTTAGCTGGGAGACCTCTGGATCCACAGGTGCTTGTAACTCAGAACGGACCATGTGAGGAAAGCCATTTCTTGTGAGAATATCAGGATTTTCTTCCTCAACGGAAATGTAAAACCTCTTGTGGAGCCAAGTGATTGCTGGAGCATCGGCCGTCCCATTGTCAACCCAGTCCTTTTTGGAATCTCGTTCTGGAGAACACAGCCTTTGGAACATCTGAGATGTATGACCGTGCTTGCTGGGGTAGGTCTTTGCTGCAGAACAGATGTTCTTGAATGTCACCATCATGTACAATAGCTACAAAAATCACATTGATACTGGTGAAATTTTGTACTTATCCATCCTGACAAACAGCTGTTTGCCAGTTTATGATACAGAATGTTCTGACTACATGCTGCACGTGTTGTGTTTTTGTATTGGCTCGTCATACACTGGAATGTGGATCTTTTCATTTTCTCGTTCACATCTGTAGATCAGCTGGTGACTCTGTGATCAGCCACTGACTTGCCATCCCTCCACTCAGAGTCCTAGGGTTTGAATGATCTCCAGTTGGTCAAAAAATGAAAACAGACTCAACAAGTGGACGTGGTCTTATAGTGCACATATACACAGTCCTTTCTTGTGGAACTTTTGTAAAATTTCCATAACCCGAGATTTCGAAGAATTGAGGCTGAGAAATGATGGATTGGAGAGAACCAATGAGCAAATGTTGGTGTGTGCATCTCGAGGATACTGACTAGTTAAAAATTAATCTGTTCTAAGAAAAATAAAATAAAGTAAAAATAATTCATGAGTTCTAGGAGATATTTATAAGGAGCTTGTGCTTTAAAGAGCAATATGAGTCATTATGTAACTGTGGTTTCAGAGAAGGGCTCAGTCTCAAGGGACACAGAGAGGGAGGGGTGGCCCCTACAGACCCCACCCTCAGCTCCAGCTCTCTGGAGGGTTCACACAGCCAGATAGATGTGGGGGACGTCTCTTCCAAGAAACCAGGCGGGCACAGTCCCTGGACCTCCACTGGGCTGGTTCTACCCGAGGAAGAGAATTCCAGCAGGGCTGTCCTATAAGAGCTGGAGCTGCAGCAGCCATCCTGAGATACTTCAACAAGGATGAACAGCCTTTATAGTAGGGTGGTGGAACAGAAAGTGAGAAAGATCGGGAACTTCATGGAATCGGTGAGTATCTGGAGAGCAAGCATCTGGCTCCAGACTTGTTGCAGGAGAAAAATAGGCTATTGTCTGTTCATTCCTCTGACTGACATGCGTGTGTTCTTACATTAAAAAACATTCCTGACTACTGAAGGTAATAATTAGCACGAGTCAATCAATCAATGAATAATGATAGGTAAATAATTGTGTAGCAGTTGGTGACCTGCAGATAATTGGTTGATATCAGACAAGAAATGCCAGGCGGGTACTGTGAAGTGAGGGGCTGCAGGAGGCATCTCTGGAGGTGACTGCAGAGCTGCTGTCAGGATGGGAAGATGGAACCAGTAATAGGTTCCCTGACTCTGTGGGGACAGCAGAGTCAGTGCCCTGTGGGGAGGGTCTGGTTCATCCGATGGTGAACGAACAGTAAAACTAACGTGTCTATGATTCAAAAACAGTTCAGTTCCAATGTGATACTTTCTCCTAAGGACGTTGGGGGCAGGTGTGATGTGTCATCAGGTATGGTAAGCGGGAATTTCTGGGTAACATATCAGGTGCTATGGCAGCCTCTTAGCACATAGAGGGGCCTCCAGGACAATGCCGCTGACACAGGGATGGATTTGATAGAAGGGAGTTCACACCACTTCAGACTATGGCCCCTCCCTAGTTTACCTGGGGGGAAGACACCCCCAGGGCAGTGGTACTAATCCCTTTCCTCCACAGCTGTACCCACTGTGCAGTGATGCCAGAGGTTTATGATGCTGCCTGTGCCTGTGGTGCTTGGCCACGTGTCTAGGGTCCATGCGTCTAGGGTCCACAGGATGCCCCCTGTCCACTGTTTCTAAGACAGAAAGCGGCCAGCGCATTTAAACAGAGAAGGGCAGTTGCTCAATAGGGTGAGTGATGTTCCCAAAGTCACCCGTAGAGCAAGAGGGAAGAGTAGGACCTGGCAGGTCTGAAACTGGAAATAACAATCTCTTTTGAGTGTCAAGGAACCAGACATAGATAAGGGAGGAAAAATGAGGAAATTTAGCCAACACTTCAGGGCTCTCACAGAGACGACTTCCTGTCAGTTCTTCCAGCTGCCTGTGGGGGCGCTGCTGCTCCTTGACGTTAGGCAGGTCAGGCATCTGGGAGGGCAACCAGCTTCCTGCTCCCTTAAGTGCTGATCAAACACTCCAAGGATGAAATACTCCAGATGGAAGTAACTAGAGCGACCTATTCACGATCTTTACGCTGGAAGAATCTGTGAATTATTGCTTAGATCCTCTGGAGTTGGTGCGGAAACTATCGACTATCGCCAGAGTATGATCGAATAGGGTGCTAAGCATGTCGATGGGGACTCTGGAGGAGAATTGCTGTTACCACAGGACTGAGGTAAGCAGGATTATGGATGGAACTCAGGTAAACCCCTCATTACTCCTTGGATCCGTGATTAAAATATTAAACACAACAACAACAACAACAATCCAACTCAGCGGGCCTGATAATGGACCAAAATCTTCCAGAAAGAAGCTTTGGTCACCTCACCTGACAAGAGATCTCGACTAGCTAAGGCATTTGCTAAGGGTAAGGCGGGTAAGGAGTGGGTAGAGGAACGGGGATTACAGATAGTGGTTCTAACCACAGGTCTAGTCGCAGAAATGGGACTATAGGAGTGACAAGTATTTTTCTTCCTTATATTGATTGGTGTGAATATGTTTGGATGCATATTAGTCACGTTTTTATTTGGTTTCCCTGTCTCATCTCGTTGTCATCTAACATTCGATGTATTCCCAGTAGTTCATTTTATATCTCAGTGTTTAAGATATAAAGTATCAAATGAGCTGGAGAGAATAAATCTCACCAGCAGGAAAATAGTATTCTGCATCCTCTTGTGGGAAAAGCTGAGCGTATTGTTGAGAGTTCACGGAATGTGTTTATCACGTTAAGTGGAAGAGTGGCTACCGGTGTTCTATTTCCTCAGAGACCGGGTTATTTGTGGAGATGTGAGTGGTGACAACGGGTGCACTGTGGTGACTCATTAAGTGTCATTGTTGAAAGTCTGAGTTGGAGCTCACAGGATTATTTTCTGTGTGTGTTTCTGGTTAGGGTGGGTGGAAAGACAGATTCCTGTATAGGACGTGGAGGGTAGAAGGAAGCAGCATCCGCTGTGTAGCTCACCCCCTAGCTGAGTGTCTCCTGGGTCACTCTGTAGGAGGAATCGACGGCCCCGATTCCCCTGGACTCACCTTCCACCTTCGGGACCGATCTGAGTCTCCCACTGTCGTTCAGAGCCCAGAGCAGTTAGTGTGTCAGGATATTTTTGTTCTATAAAAATACACGGAACAAGGATACAAGAAATATAAGAAATACAAAGATCTCTCTGGGGACTTTGAGATGTGCACTGGGGACTTAGATGAGAACCAGAGCCCTGTGGGTGTATAGTGGCCTCCTCTGTCCTGATGACCATGTTGGAAACAGCTGACCTCTTAGAATATGCTCCTTGGAAAAACACTCTGAGATGGTGAATTGCCTTGGCAAGACATCAGGAAGCAGGTGAGGAGGTGAGACTGGGTAGAAGGAGGAGGTGACCCCCACGCGGTTACACACGAGGCCTCAGGTTCATCCAGAGAGCTCTCAGGCTGGCAGGTTTGGTCACCTTAATTGAGCCAGGGCCTTGACAACTTGACCCCTGGTGGTCACTACACTGACCACTCTGAGAAGGACATGAACCTGGGGGACCATTTTCTGAACCTACAGCACTTCCCAAAGAGGGCACAGCTGAGAGCCGCCAGGGTCCCCGGGACCT
>NW_006439712.1:7000-7374 GCF_000325575.1 Pteropus alecto | reverse complement strand
GGTCCACCATTGGCAGAGTGGGCTGAGAGCAGAGAGAGAAGGGGTAGCCTAGAATCTCAGATATGTGACCTGGGCCAGACCTGTTCACGGCTTTTTCTGTTGTCCTCCTGGGGCTGGAGGACAGTGTGACACAGACCGGGAAGGTGGTTTGTGTCTCACTTCCCCATCTGCTTGTGTCACTGTGAGCATTACTACTATCCCACACCTGACAGTAATAGTCAGCCTCGTCCTCGGCCCGGGCCCCACTGATGGTCAGGGTGGCTGTGTTCCCTGAGTTGGAGCCTGAGAATCGGTCAGGGATCCCTGAGGGCCGATTGCTATCCCTATAGATGACCAGCACAGGGGCCTGGCATGGCTTCTGCTGGGACCAGTGA
>NW_006439712.1:0-1367 GCF_000325575.1 Pteropus alecto | reverse complement strand
AGTTCTTCACTGTTTTGAATAGTTTCCTATTTGATCTCATTAAGTTCACCAAACTCTTCTTCTGCAGTGTCTAAACAGTTGCGAATCTCAACTGTGCATTTATAAACTTCAACATTACAACTTTCCTCTCTGAAAGGTGAGATGTGGTGGTTTATAAATGTAGTTGAAGTTGGCACTTAACATGTTCAATCATTCCACTAACGCTTTAAACAAAGGGACTACTTGTGCAGTATTCATTTTATGTACTATCTCCCAGTGAACCCTCTGCAGAACAAGTCTGGAGGGCACGGAGGACAAGGCCGCCTGGGGATGTCAGATCTGGGAACCTGGGCCAGATGTGTCATGTCTCACCCTCCTAGGGCTGGAGGAGAATGTGACAGTGACGGGGAAGGGAATCTGTGTCTCACCCGCCCATCTGCCTATGTCACTGTGTGTTTCGTCACTGGCAATAACCCACACCTCACAGTAATAGTCAGCCTGGTCCTCGGCCCGGGTCCTGCTGATGGTCAGGGTGGCATTGTTCCCTGAGATAGAGTCAGAGAATCAGTCAGGGAACCCTGAGGGCTGGTTGCCAAAATAATATGTGACCAGCACATGGGCCTGGCCAGGCTTCTGCTGGTACCAGTGCATATAATTTACATTCTCAGTGATATCTGCAGAACGGATGATACTGGCCCTTTATCTCAGAGCCACAGACAGTGAGGGCAGCTGGGTCAGCTCATAGCAAACCAGGGAGCCTGCAAGAGAAAAGAGGAGAAAGAGCTGAGGATGAAGGGCCCGGTCCCAGGGGTTTCAAATGAGGTCCTGTCTAGGCTGAGACCAGGGTTTGGCAGAGCTCCAGCTCAGGGTCCCATGGGGGATGAGATGTAGGCAGCGCCTCAGGGGCAGCATCTGTGCAGAGAATGAGGAGGGGAAACAGGTACGGGGTCCAGGCCATGGTAGGGTCTCCTCAGAGCTCTTTCTCCTGAGACCTCATTGGCCTCCGCCGACCCCCTCTTATCCCTTTCTCAGTCCTTTGGGGTGGTGATGGTTTAGAGTTTATGCAAATGTACTCATCATCTGGCTTTCTTTTCTTTCTTTATTTTTTCTCTCTTTTTCTCTATGCCTACAGCATTGGTTTCCCTAGGTGGTCTCCCATCCAAGTACTAACAAGGCCAGACCATGCTTAGCTTCCGAGATCAGATGCAATCAGGCTTGTTCATGGTGGCATAGGCGCAGACTCATCTGGGTTTTTTAAGGGAGGATTTAGCAGAGATCATTCTCATCTGTTAGAGGGGGCCGGGCAGGTGCCTGAGGAGGAAGGAGTAAAGGTCCCCAGGTGCTTCTAAGCTCCTTCTAAGAAAATCAGCCATAGACTCTAACTTTTC
>NW_006439711.1:0-1753 GCF_000325575.1 Pteropus alecto | reverse complement strand
TATTATTCTCCCTAAATAATTAAATGGTGGATTTTCTTGAATTTTTTCTGGAGCAACTACTAATCCAAATTGCTGTAAACTCAAAACTAAATGTTGTAAAATCTCTTGTAGTATATGTTTTTGATCATGAGCCAATAAAATATCATCCATGTAATGAATTATATAGGCTGTAGGATATCTTCTCCTAGTATTTATTAATGCCATGTCTACAAACTTTTGACACAGAGTAGGGCTGTTTTTCATACCCTGAGGCAAGACCTTTAAGAGCTGCAGCCGATAGGGCCTTTGTAGATTTGGAGATGGCAAGCTAAATGCAAACCGTCTGCAATCTTTAGGATCAAGAGGAATAGTGAAAAAACAATCCTGTAGATCAATAATTATAATATGATATCCCCTTGGTACCGCAACTGGAGATGGCAGCCCAGGCTGCAAAGCACCCATAGTTTCCATTGTCTTATTAATTGCTCTTAGGTCTTGTAATAATCTCCATTTTCCTGACTTTTTCTTAATTACAAAAATAGGTGTATTCCATGGACTATTAGACTGTTCTATATGTCCTAAAACTAATTGCTCCTTAACTAATTTTTCAGCCGCTTCCAATTTATCTTTGGTTAAAGGCCACTGCTCCACCCACACAGGTTCATCTGTTTTCCACCTAATTGGATCTGCATGATATGGAGCAGTGGCCAAAGCTATAAAAAATCAGGTTCTTTGTCAGGAATTTCTAAAACCATATCCATTTGTGATAATATATCTCTTCCCCATAAGGTAAATGGGAGGGAAGGTATTATATATGGCTGAAAAGTTCCCTCCTTGTTACTATCTTTCCAATGTAATATATTACTACTTTTTGCTATATTAGAGGCTAAACCTAGTCCAATCAGAGTGGAGGCACTCCGAACAGTAGGCCAAGCATTAGGCCAATCTTTTCCTGCTATGCAAGAAACATCTGCTCCTGTGTCTATTAATCCCTCTATCTTTTTTCCTTCTACATATAGTTCTCTCATGGGTCTTTGTGCACTTACTTTTTGTACCCAAGCTATTAGATCAGTAGACCCAGATCCTTGATCCCCTCTTTCCCCTTTTAAGGTAAAATTTGGCAAACTTAAAGAAGGTAAAATCAATAATTGGGCAATCTTCTGTCCGAGATGTATTTGAATAGTTTTTCGTGGAGGTTGAATCATAATTTTTAGCTCCCCAGTATATTCCGAGTCAATTACTCCAGGGATCACTGAGATCCCTGACTTGGAAGTTGAACTTTTTCCTATTATTAATCCCATATACCCTAATGGTAAAGGACCATATACCCCCGTAGATATTAAAGTTACTTCATTTTCAGGTGTTATAATAGAAAATTGAGAAGCTGGTAGATCTATTCCTGCACTCCCCGGGGAGGCTCTTGCCAGTTCATGGATAGTCCGCTTCTCAGGGGCTGAGGTCCCCAATTTGGCGTCGGGGCTTGGGGAGGCCCCCAACTCCCGTTTTTTGACTCATAAGTCGGATAAGGCATTGGTTGAGACCTCTTTAGAGGCTCCACAAGCTTATTTGTTCCCATATCTGGTTCTAATGGAGAGCCATCTCTGTGAAATTTAGATTTACATTCTTTTGCCCAATGAAAACCTTTTTGACAACGGGGACATATAGCAGGTGGCCTAGATTTGGGAGGAGCAGAGTTAGCACTATCACTTTGCCTTTCCTTCTTTGGGCAGTCCCTATTAAAATGCCCATACTCTCCGCAATTATAACATCCTTT
>NW_006439710.1:0-707 GCF_000325575.1 Pteropus alecto | reverse complement strand
GATAAATTATTCTTGGTTGTATATCCTGGATCTTCTTCCTGTCAAATATTTTTTTGCCAAGTCCTTCTGTCCTGCATAGTTTCTTTTGAGAAATCAGCTGCCAGTCTTATGTGTGTTCCTTTGTAGGTAATTATTTGTTTTTCTCTTGCGGCTTTTAATGTTGTTTCTTTGTATTTAACCTTTGGCATTTTAATTATGATGTGTCTTGGTGTGGGCCCTGATTTTTGGAATCCTCTGAGCTTCCTGGGGTTTTATATCCAATTCATTCACCAGGTTAGGGAAGTTTTCCATCATTTCTTCAAACAGCTATTCAACATCTTGATTTTCTTCAGTTACACCAATCAGATGAATATTTGGAACCTCAATAGTGTCCCATATCCTCCTTAAATTATTTTTATAGTCTTGGCATCTTTTTTCTTGCCATTCTGATTGAGTGTCCTTCACTTTCCTGTCCCCTAGATGGGGCATTTGATCCTCTTCTTTATTCACTTTGTTTATTCCATTTAATATACTTCTCATCTCAGATAATATCTTCTTCATTTCAGACTGGTTCCCTTTTATAATTCCCACTTCTATTTTTATGTTTTCTATCTCTTTGTTGATGTTCTCACTGAATTTATTTACACTTTCCAAAAGTTTATTGAGCATCTTTATAATCAGTGTTTCAAACTTTGCATCTGTTAGATTACTTGACTGCATTATATCTG
>NW_006439709.1:0-1217 GCF_000325575.1 Pteropus alecto | reverse complement strand
AACAGTTGGGCTTTGAAGTCAGGTCTGGGATCAACTTGGATGACTTTGAACAAATTACTTAATCTTTAGGCTTCTGTTTTTTTTGTTTTTTTGTTTTTAATAAATATATATACAGAATAAGGACAATGCCTATTTTGTAGGGTTGTAAGGATTATTTTAAAATAAATATTTATAGCGCTGACTCACCCAAGAACCCGTGTGACAAACTGGCAAACCTGTCAAAGACTTTGTCGAAAAGTAGGCATCAACGTGTGCTCCAAACATTAAGAAAACAGCTTACAAAAATGTCAGAAGATACGTACTAATTCTATGTTCAGAGGTTTACCAGGAAGACGACAAGGAATGGGAAGATGTTAAGAATTAGCCTTAGAATAGAAGAAAATACAGGACCCAGTAACTCAGTGAGACACGGCTCCGGCCACAGGTTATAGACACCTGGTGACAGCTTGGACAGCAGGCAAGACAGAACTGGACGTATTAACACAGGGACATAACTCTGCACATTCGAGATGGGATTCGTTGATCAAGATGTAAAACTACACACATACGTCGTTCGAAAGAGAGAGGTCTAACCCGCACGGCAGACAGCACCGGGGCAGGAAGGCACACGTGGGACCTCGCAGACCTGAGGGCCCGGGACAGAGTATTACGGGGCACTGCTGCGTGTTTCCTCAGGTCCAGGCATCGGTGTCTGACCCCACCTGAGGACACACTGGGACAGGTGTGGGGCTGAGGACATGGGACCCGTGGGCATCTCACTTGCCAAAAGGACCACTGCCCCTCGACTAGCAGACAACGCCGCCCCCTAGGTTCACAGAGGGACTGAACGGCTGGTCTTGGGTTAACTGGAACCAGAGAGAGAGTCACTCCGGGACAAGTGGCGGGGCCTGCAGGGGACATAGCTGTGTCCGCCTGCGTTCTCGTGATGACACTGCTGACTGAGGCAGGTCCTGGGGTGGCTTCTCCTACACCCCCTCTTCCTTCCCGCTGAGCTCTGATCGGCTTGGGCCCCTCCCCCACGTGGCTGGGGGCAGTGGCTTTGTCCGAGCCCCAAGCTGAGCCCACGCCCTCTGGTGTGGTTGGTTTAGGGTGGGCCTGGGACCCAGTCCTATCCAAGGGGACATTAGGGCCCCCAGAATCTCCCCAGGTGTCAGCCGTCAGCCCTCTGGGTTTGACCACGGGCTAACTAACTAGCTAACTAACTAACTAACTAACTA
>NW_006439708.1:0-671 GCF_000325575.1 Pteropus alecto | reverse complement strand
CGTCCTTCCCTCTCTCAGCGGACGAAACCCTGAGAAGAGGGGCTCCCCCCCGCCCCTGCTTTGAGCTTACCCTTGGCTGGACCCTGTGGCGAACCGGGCCTCGCGTCCGTCCCCACGCGTCTCTGCTGATTCCTGCTCCTGGGCTCGCAGACTCTTCTCCCGGAGGCAGGGGACCCCTGAAACACAGGTGGACCCTGGAACATCGCAGTCTCTGGCATTCGCGATGCCGTCTTTGACCTTCCGGTTGCTGGTTGCACGGTGTTTTGACCTCAAGCCTGCTTTGTCGGCAGCACGTGGAATTCCTGCCCTGCCCAGTTGAGGGAAGGAGGCAGCCTCGTGAGCACTGGGACGCTGTGCATTTGGTCCGCACCTGTGCCGTGAGGACATCCTTGGGTGGCCTTTTCTCGCTGCGTTAGCTCCACAAACCACTCGCGTTTTGTGTTTAGAATCTGGTCGGTGACCGACTTGTTCTTCAGATTTCATACCTGCCTTGTCCTAGAAACACCTCTGGTTTGCGGTGGGCCCGGGGCCTGCCCGGGGCCAGACGCAGCGCGGCTCTGTGCCGCCCGCCTCTGGACCCTGCCCAGCTTTCCAGTGGGGAAGCCCCTGGGACAGAGGCCCCCTTGCGTTTTGAACGTGCTCTTTAATGGAGCACGTGACAGGCACTGGGG
>NW_006439707.1:0-791 GCF_000325575.1 Pteropus alecto | reverse complement strand
TTTTTTTTGCATGTATCTATCCAATTTTCCCAACATTATTTATTGAAAAGACTCTCCTACCCCATTGTATATTCTTACCTTCTTTGTCATATATTAAGTGAGCGTATAGGCATGGATTTATTTCTAGGCTCTCTGTTCTGTTCCATTGATCAATGTATCTATCTGTTTTTATGCCAGTACCATGCTGTTTTGATTACTGTAGAGTTGTAGTATAGTTTCATATCAGGTAATGTGATACCTCCAACTTAGTTCTTCTTTTTCAAGATTGCATTGGCTATTAAGGTTATTTTGTGGTTCCATATAAAATGTAGGATTATTTATTCCAGCTCTCTGAAAAATGCCTTTGGTATTTTGATAGGGATTGCTCTGAATCTATAGATTGCTTTGTGCCCAAAGTATGGCCATTTTAATGATGTTGATTCTTCCTACCCATGAGCATGGTATATGCTTCCATTTATCTGTATCTTTTTCAATTTCTTTTTTCAATGACTTATAATTTTCCAAGAATAGGTCTTTTAGCTCCTTGGTTATTATTATTATTATTATTATTTTGCAAATTATTGAGGACACTATCCTATTTAGGCACAGTAGGGTAGGCATTTGAGTGTTTTATGAGGATTAACATTTGGATTTATTTTAAAACAACAAGATACTGAACTCCTACTGCCTCATCATAAATAATATGAAGAATATACAATTACTGTTTACTGTATACCTAAAAAGTATATGATGCTGTGACAGGAGCTGCAGAATAGATGGTGGGATTAATGAGTCTGTAAGTTGACAGTTTT
>NW_006439706.1:0-370 GCF_000325575.1 Pteropus alecto | reverse complement strand
TTTTGTACATAAAATATGCAAAAATAGTAGAGTTATGAGAGAGGGAGAGAGAAGAAATGTTAAAGGTAGGTGTGAGTGCGGGCGTGCGCGCGTGTGTGTATGCGCATGTGTACATGTGCATGTGTACATGTGTGTGTGTGCATGTGTGCGCACGTGCGTGCGTGTTTGTATGTGTGTGCATGTGTCCGTGTGCATGTGTGCATATGTGTGTGCGCACGTGCGTGCGTGTTTGTGTGTGTGCATATGTGTGTGCACACGTGTGTGTGCATATGCGTATGCATGTTTGTGTATGCATGTGCGTGCGTGCGTGTTTGTGTGTGCGCACGTGTGTGCATGTGTGTGGAGGAAGCTGTTGCCATGACATGACACT
>NW_006439705.1:0-846 GCF_000325575.1 Pteropus alecto | reverse complement strand
TTTAGGGTGATTACTGAAATATGAGGTTTTCCTATGATCATTTTATCTTTTGTTTTTTGGTAGCTCGGTGTTTCAATTGTTTCTTTGTTCTTGTGTTTCTTCTGTTATTTTTATTTGGTGCTGTTTTGTGGATTTTTTTCTCTGTTCCCTCAAATTTTTTGTTTTTGTTTTTGTTTTTGGCTGTCTCAGCTCTGGATTTATGGAGTGCGATTACCATTAAGTTTATGTATAATTTTATACACACACACACACAGAGTCCATTTTTTTTCTGCATGCATGCACCTAATCTTCATTTTCCTTTGAGGATTTGGATCTTTACTCCCTTCCCTTTTCTGTTTTTCTTGTCTTAAATTATCATTATATATGCTGAACATTCATTTCTAAGTTGCAGTAGCTGTTTTCTTTTTCTCTCTTTAGTATTATTATTATTATTATTATTGCCTTTAGCCATTATCTAATGTTTAAGCTTATACTTTGTTCTTTATAAGAGTTGTGCTTTTCTGCTTCTATCTGCCTGTTAGTTATCTTACTCACAGTTTTGTATTTTTTCTCATTTTGTTTCAGTATTTCCTGTAATGCAGGCCTTCTGGTGGAAAATTCCCTCAGCTTTTGTATGTCTGGAAAGGTCTTTATTTCTTTATCATATTTAAAGAAGAGCTTTGCTGAATATATTATTCTTGGCTGATTCTTTCTTTCAATAGTCTGAATATTTGGTTTCACTCCGTCTTTGCTTGTAAGGTTTGTGCTGAGTAGTTTGATAATAGTTTAATGGGTTTTCCATTGTAAGTTACTATCATATTTTTTCTGGCTGCCTTGAGAATTCTTTTTTAGTCATTAATATTTGAC
>NW_006439704.1:0-737 GCF_000325575.1 Pteropus alecto | reverse complement strand
AAAAAAAATTAAAAGAAATCATGTCTAAAAAGCTAAAGAAAATTATGTGAACAATGTTTCAACACATATAGAATATAAATGAAGAGACAGAAATTGTTAAAAGGATGAATTCAATTTTTTTAATTGAAAAGTTCGACAGAAAAATTCACTAGCGGGGCCATAGCAGATTTGAGCAGGCACAATAAAGAATCAGAAAACTTATAGATTGACCTTATCTAGTCTAAGGAATAGAAAGAAAAGAAATGAAGAAGAATTAACAAAGCCTCAAAAGCCTTTGGGCATCATCAGGCATAAGTAACATCAGCAAAACAGGAGTCCCGGGAAAAAGGAAAGAAAAAACAGGAAGACGATTTGAAGATGGATAATGGATAATGATGGGAAACTGCCAAACTTAACAAAAACGGTGATGCGCACGTCCACGAAGTGCAATGAATTCCAAGTAGGATAAATTCAAAGACATTCATACCTAGATGCAGCAATAGTTAATAGTAGAAAAACAAGGAAAAAGAGAGAAAAATGAAAGTAGCAAGAAAGAAGTCACTCATCACATATACACAGAATCCTCAGTCATATTAAATGCTGATTTCCTATCATAAACCATGGGAGCCAGAAGGCAAAAAGGCCACATAATAAAAGTATGGGGAAAAAAATCTACCAGAAATTTTATGTCCATCAAAATAACCTTCAAATTTGAAAGACAAATTAAGACAGAGAGAGAGAGAGAGAGAGAGAGAGAG
>NW_006439703.1:0-508 GCF_000325575.1 Pteropus alecto | reverse complement strand
ATGTATGTGGGCAGTAGCAAAGGCATATCTACTGTTAGTATAGATGTTTACTGTTTTATCCTTTCCCCACTGTAAAGCTTGTGTTAGAGTTATAAGTTTAGCCCTCTGTGTCGATGTCCTATGGCTTAGGGCCTGTGCCCATATCACATCCCTGACTGTTACTACGGCTCTCCCGGCATACCTTACTCCGTCGGATACAAAACTGCTTTCATTGGTAAATAATACTGCATCCAGATTAGGCCACGGCTCATCCTTCAAGTCTGGCCGTAGTCCAGTTATCTGTTCAAGGTGTTGAACACACAGTGATGCAATGGAGCCTGCGGGTCATCATCCGGGAGCAGCGTGGCAGGGTTCAAGGCTGCAGTTTTTGAAAACTGGGTCTGTGGGGGGTTAAGCAATAGTACCTGGTACTGAGTAATTCGGGCGTTGGAAATCCATCTTGTAGGAGGGCTGCGCAGCATGGCTTCAACTGTATGTGGAGCCACAATTTTAATATTTTGGCCCAAGG
>NW_006439702.1:0-265 GCF_000325575.1 Pteropus alecto | reverse complement strand
CGACGTGGGGGGCTTGTGCACAAGGTCATGACCTATGGGTGGATGGAGGGGGTCTTTCCGCTTGGGCCATGACCCCTGCCGCTAACCTCCTTCCACTTGACCCCTGAACTCAACTGAAGTAAATCTGGCATAAGCATAATGTCAACAACAGCCCACAAGAGGAGAGGGTGCTAGAAACCTGGCGTCAATCAGTTTACCACAGCCCATGCCAGTTTGTCGTAGTCCATGTCCGTTTGGGTCTATGTATTAGTAGCAGCACAAGACT
>NW_006439701.1:0-337 GCF_000325575.1 Pteropus alecto | reverse complement strand
GTCCTAGTCTATGGTTTATCTTATGCCAAGATTTCTCTTTAGAAATATGAGCAGTAGTAGTGGCTGGAGGTTATGACTTGGTCAGGCTTGTTATCCTTTCTTGTGTTCTTCCTTTTTTAAATGTTTGATCAGATCAACGAATTGTTGGCAAACAGACTTACCCAGTGCTTAAAAATACTTAGATTAACATGACTACAGTATGTTTGGTAAATATCAAAATGTACGGTAAACGCCTAATAGTGTATAACGTGCATGTTAATTCTCCAATAGTGAAGACATGGTCTCTATCTCCAAAGAGCATTAAACCAAGATAAAAAATTGGAATATACATTAATAA
>NW_006439700.1:0-317 GCF_000325575.1 Pteropus alecto | reverse complement strand
ATGAAGGAAACTTCATCTGTATTTGCAGCCGCTCCTCAATGCTAGCATCACTGCCTCAGCTTCACCTCAGGTCATCAGGCATTGGATTCTCATAGGGGCACCGGTCCCTAAAACCAAAAAGATTGGGGATGGCGGCATGTAATACTTATCTGCACTTCAAATCCAGGTAGTGATTATTGATGCTCTGCCCATGTTTATGGTGGTAGATGTTAAAGGAACCATATCAGAGCCAGATAAAATGTGATTCTCTGACCCCATTGACAGGAAAAGAAGCTTGTCAGTGACAAATGACTCATCTTTGATGTGTTTCAACTTTA
>NW_006439699.1:336-811 GCF_000325575.1 Pteropus alecto | reverse complement strand
TTGTTATATATGGCCTTTATTATATTAAGGTACTTCCTTCTATACTGATTTTTTAAGTGTTTTGATCATAAATGGGTATTGTACCTTGTTGAAGGCTTTTTCTGCATCTACTAATATGATCATATGATTCTCATTTTTTATTTAGTGTATGTGGTGTATGACATTAATCAATTTGCGTATATTGAAGCATCCCTTTGCCCCTGGGATGAAGCCCAATTGATCATGTTGTATAATCTTTTTCATAGTATTCTTGTATGATCCTTTGTATTTCTGCAATGTCAGTCATAATTTCCACTTTTTCATTCCCGATTTTATTTGTGTCCTTTCTCTTTTTTCTTTAGTGAGTCTAGCCAGGGGGTTGTCAATTTTATTAACCTTCTCAATGAACCAGCTCTTCATTGCATTTATTTTTTCTATTTTTTTGTCTCCAATTTCATTTATTTCTACTCTAATTTTGATTATTTCTTTCCTTCTG
>NW_006439699.1:0-300 GCF_000325575.1 Pteropus alecto | reverse complement strand
TATTGTTTTTTTTTTTTTTTAAGATGAAGCGTTACGTTGTTTAGGCTCGTTCTTGTTTTTGGAGATAGGCTTGTAATGATACGAACTTTCCTCTTATGATCGTGTTTGCTGTGTCCCCCCAAAATTTATATGTTGTATTATCATTATCATTCATTTCCATGTATCTCTTGATCTCTCTTTTTATTTCTTCCCTGACCCAGTTCTTCTTCAGTAGCATGTTGTTTAATCTCCATGTACTTATGGTTCTTCCTGGTTTCTTTTTGCTCAGTTGATCTCTAGTTTCATAGCATTATGATCAGA
>NW_006439698.1:0-598 GCF_000325575.1 Pteropus alecto | reverse complement strand
TGCAAGTATATGTCATGAAAATTTATTGTTCTGCTTCCATCTGATGGGCTTTCGGATATATAACCACAGCTCATATCATAGATAGTTATTTCTGCTGCTCTGTGCAGTAGGAAGTAACACCTAAGAGCTGGTCGTTAAGAGGAGGTTTCGTCCTTGGCCATTTCGTGTGTATCTAGGAATAAACACAGGAGTGCATGTCATGAAAAATTATTCTCTGCTGCCATTTCATGGGCATTTTGATAATAATATGCAAGTGTATGTAAATATAATTTTTTCAGCTGCCATTTGGTGGGCATTTAGGAAGAACATTGAGTGTAGGTCACCATGAATAGTCATTCACTGCTGTCATCTAGTGGGTATTTTGGCCGTAACACCACAAAGCATGTCATAAAAAGTTAATTCTGCTGCTATCTCATGTGTGCTTGATTATAACCTAAGGTCATGTTGTCATGAAAAGTTGTCCGCTGCCAGTCATGTGCGTCTTGAGAAAAATAAGGAATGCCTGTTATGAAAAATTATTCTCTGCTGCCACCTCGTGGACATTTTGAAAATAACACGTAGGCGTATGTCATCCTAAAAATGTATTTTCTGCTGCCAT
>NW_006439697.1:0-488 GCF_000325575.1 Pteropus alecto | reverse complement strand
TTAGGTAATATGGTCATTTTACCTATGTTGATTCTCCCAATCCAAGAACGAAGAATATCTTTTCATTTCTTTGTATCTTCTTTGATTTCTTTTAATAGGGTTTTGTAGTTTTTATTATATAGGTCTTTTACATGTTTCATTAGATTTATTCTTAGGTATTTTATTCTTTTTTGCAATTGCAAAAAGAATTATTTTTTCCACTTCTATTTCTGATGCTTCCTTATTAGAGTAAAGAAACGCTATGGATTTTTTAATGTTGATTTTGAATCCAGAGACTTTATTGTATTTGCTCATTGTTTCTAGGAGTGTTCTTGTGGAGTCTGTAAGATTTTCTATATAGAGAATCATGTCATCCATGAATAGTGACAGTTTGACTTCTTCACTTCTTATTTAGATGCTTTTATATCTTTCTCTTGTCTGATTGCACTTGCTAGGACCTCTAATGTTATACTGATTAACAGTGGCAATAGTGGGCAGCCTTGCCTTGT
>NW_006439696.1:0-1035 GCF_000325575.1 Pteropus alecto | reverse complement strand
GTTGATCTCTAGTTTCAAAGCATTATGATCAAAGATTATTTTTGGTATGATTTCAAATATTATATTTGTTGAGGCTATTTCTATGTCCCAGTATATAATTGATTCTTAAGAATGTTCCATGTGCACTAGAAAAGAATGTATAAGCCACTGTTTGGGGATGGAAGGCTCTCTAAATGTCAATTATGTCCAGTTGGTCTAATGTGTCATTTAAGGATGTTATTTTTTATTGATTTTCTGTTTGGAAGATTTGTCCATATCCAACAGTGGAGTATTTAGGTCTCCTAGTACGATAATGTTTCGGTCTGTTTCTCCCTTTAGTTCTGCTAGTAATTGCTTTACATATTTTGGGACTCAATGATTAGGAGCATAGACATTAATAAGTGTTATGCCTTCTTGGTGCATAATTCCCTTTATCAGTTTAAACTGTTCCTCAGTATTTTCCTTTACCTTTTTTAGGCCATTTGTCTTTGGTGCCGAGATGTGTCTCTTGGAGGCAGCATATGGATGTTTTATTTTTGTGCGTTTTTTTTTCTTTTTTTTTTTTTATCCATTCTACAACTCTGTTCCTTTTTATTGGTGAGTTTTATCCATTTACATTTAAGGTAATTATTGAAATATGAGGTCTTCTTATAGCCATTTTATCTTTTGCTTTCTGATAGCTCAGTATTTCCATTACTTCCATGTCCTTGAGTTTCTGTTTTCTTTATTTTGGTTGGCTTTTGTGGGTTTTGCCTCTGGTTTTTCTTGTTTTATGTTATATTCTTCAATTCTGAATCTTTGGTGTATGGTTATCATTAAGAATATGAAAAGGATAGTTATATATATATACTGTCGTCCATTTTCTTCTACATGTGCATTATCTCCTTTCCGCTTTGCGAATTTGGATCTTTGAATCCTCCCTTTTTCAGTTATTGTTGTCTCAATTTGTTCCCTTGCTATGCTGAACATTCATTACTATCTTGCTATAGCCATTTTCTTCTTATTAATTAAGCTTATAACTCCCTGTTCTTAGTAAAGGTTGCACTCCTCTGCTTC
>NW_006439695.1:0-782 GCF_000325575.1 Pteropus alecto | reverse complement strand
AACTTCTTTTTTCTAAGAATGATTTACCTAAGCCAGTCACAGGACAAATGCTGCGTGACTCCACTTATACGAGGTATCCAAAAGAGCAAACACAAGAAGATTCCTTAATTTCAAATGCGTAAAAGGAACTGCAAAATTCTTATTCCGTGGAGCATTTGAGATCTTGCTCCCTACCATATATATTGTCAGTTTAGCTCAAATAAACTCATAAAAATCCTCTACGAGTTTGGATATTTCTTACATTGACATCTACATTTTACTTTTGTATTGACTTTGTAGTCAATGAATTTCTCAATTCACTTATCTAATTATTTATCTGTTCATTTATTTGGATATTATTATACAGCTGTGATATACGCAAATAACTTTTCCCTCTTCTAATCTTTACACTTTTTCCTAAAAATTTATTGTGCTAGTTAGGACCACCAGTACGTGTTAAATAGAAATGCTGATAGCCAATATTCTACGTCTTTCCTAATCTTAACTGGAAAGCTTTATTTTTTTAATATAAAAATTTCATCAAAATACCTTCATATATTCAAGTAATACACATTCTTGGAATTTTTTTCTCTAAATACTTTTAGATTTTCATATTCCTTGTTTTATAATCTAACCTTTTTACTTAATATATTATAAGCATTGCCATTACATATTATGTAATTAAATACTGGTCTATATTTTAATACCTATGCAGTATTCCAACATCTGCTTAAACTGAACTTTATTTAACCAATCTCCTAGTAGTTTTTCTATTACCTCTGAGTCTGTGACAAATTAATCAC
>NW_006439694.1:0-1331 GCF_000325575.1 Pteropus alecto | reverse complement strand
AGATAAAGTGCTAAAGCAGAAGGTAGCAAAGCAAACGGGAGGCTGGGGAGATGCAGGGGGTGCCGGAGACGGGCGCCGGGCACTGAGGTAGGCACGGTGTGCGGGCCCGTTGGTCTCTGCGCCGACTGGCTAGTGACACCCGCGGGAGTGACTTGGCGTACCCCACCACCCCCAGGGAGGGCCTCGCCCCCGGACCGTGCGACTGCCAAGCGGTAGGTTAAAGACGCATCAGGAAAATAGAAATCGAATTTGCCTAGAAGCTGGCGTAGCATGGGGGAGAAAGAGAAGATGCACACACACATACACACACATATACACACATACACACACGCATATACACATATCCATGCATACACACATGCATATACACACATACACATGTGCACATACACACACGCATATACACGCATACACATGTGTACATACACATGCACATGTGCGCACATGCACATACACACATGCATATACATACATACGCACACATACACACGCACATATACACACATGCACACACGCATATACACACATACACATGTGCACATACGCATACGCATGTGCAGACATGCACATGCATACATGCATATGCACACATGCACACATGCATGCGGATGCGCATGCGCATGCATGCGCAAACACCCATGCACACATGTGTGCATGCATACATGCATGCACACGTGTGCGCGCATGCAACACGTGCACACATGTGTGTGTGCATGCGCACGTATGCACGCACACGTATGCACGCACATGCCCACGTGTGCGCACATAAGCACGCATGCACACATGCATGCGTGCATGCGTGTGTGCACACAAATACACACATACGCACACATACATGCATAAGCAAACACATACATATGCAAACGCGCATACGCACATGCGCATATACACATACACACGTGCACACGCATACGCGCAAGCACACACATACACACATACGCATGTGCACATGCACACGCACACATACACATACATATGCACACACATACATACGCACATGCACACACGCATACACACAGGAAAACCACATAAGACACGGTCTTTTCAGCTAACACACACGGAGCTGGAGAAACCGTTAAACGTGAGAACGCCTCACGCCGTCCGTGAGCAGTCACCACGCTTTGCGAGCCAGACGAACAAGGGCCTCTTGGCGTGTGACTGGAGAAGAGGAAACGGCTGCGATCAGCGTTTTTTTCCGTTAATTCCGCGTGAAGTAGCTGACAGCATGCCAAGCCTTCCCTTTTCAGCATCCATCTTCCCCACGCCCTTAACGGAAAGATCCCGCAGCCCGCTCCTCTGCAGCCTGCGGCAAAGCAGTTATTTATTTTCAC
>NW_006439693.1:0-405 GCF_000325575.1 Pteropus alecto | reverse complement strand
GTCTGTTTTTCTGCCAATACCATGCCTTTTTTATTACTGCCTTTTTGTAGTATAATTTAGTCAGGCAGGTTCTTTTTTCTCAGGATGGCTTTAGCAATTCGGGGTCTTTTGTGCTTCCATACGAATGCTTCCATACAAATTTAATGATTGTTTAAAAAATGTCGATGGGCTTTTGATGGGGATTGCGTTAAATCTGTATAATGCTTTAGGTAATAAGGTCATTTTAACTATGTTGATTCTTCCAATCTAAGAACATGGAGTATCTTTCCATTTCTTAACATCTTCTTCAATTTCTTCTAATAGGGTCTTGTAATTTCCATGATATAGGTCCTTCACATGTTTCGTTAGATTTTTTTCTATGTATTTTATCCAATTGCAAAAGGAATTGTTTTTTCCACTTCTTTT
>NW_006439692.1:0-2246 GCF_000325575.1 Pteropus alecto | reverse complement strand
GGAGTCCTTCTAAACAGTACACCTTGACTTGTCCTTTTATAGGCTCTATCAAGATCTTCAGAAGCAGCAAGTTTCTCCTCACCACAGGGCAGTATTTAAAGCAAAAGGCAAATGGTGCTAAATATCATGTAAACAATTACTCTCTTTTTCTCTACATCCCACCTCATACCCCATTTCTGTCATCAGAAGCAACCACCATCAATTCTCAGCTGTTTCTTCTGCTGGGTATATGCCTGTTTTTTGTTTTATTTGATTTGTTTTCAGAATAACAGACATATACTGTTGCCTCTTGAGCTACTAATTTTAGACGTTGCTTCTTGACTTAAAAAACAAAATTCAACTGAGTAAAATTTGAAGATCTTATTGGCTTTATTCAATAATTCATAAACTGAGCAGCATCCAAACTAGCTGATAGAAAACAGCCCCTAGGAGCTGTACAAAAAAAAAGACTTAAAGGCAGAAGGGAACAAGAACAAGGAAGTTACATTAGGTGAAAAATCGGATTATTGCAAGGTTATTTTCCTTTAGGGGATGACAGAGGTCTGTCAAGCAGATTATTTAATTAGTGCTGATCAGGCAATTCCTCATTGGTTTAATTCTATTTCTGGGAAAACTAAAACTGTAATTAAGTCTTGGTTTGGTGATGTGGGGTTTAATATAAGCAACTCCATTTTGGAGTCCTGTCTTGTCTTATTTTTAATACGAACATGCTGGATGAGGGTGCTCTCTCTCTTACATCCCTCTTCCACGTGGCCTTCTTCCCTATGTGATTGCATCACAATATTGTTCTGAGCCAAGCTGAGTTCTATGGTTACATTTACTACCATGCAAAACTATTTTCCTAGAGTTAAAATGTGCCTCATTTTAATACCATTTTTACTTTTTCTATTTTTAAATTTATGAAATATTTGACATGTAAAAGAATATATGGAACATATATTCCTGAAGCATAATAAAAAAATAACTACCCCAACGCAATATACTAAACAGTCCTTGATTTGTTCTGTTAACTTTATTCCCTGAGAGCACCTCTCGAATCCCATCCCCCACCTCCCTGACCCCAGAAGTAACCACTCTCCTGAAGTTGGGATTGCCTGCCCAGTATCACTCTGTTTTGATTAATGTGGCTTACTTAATCTCGTAAGGAATGTCTTCTCTATTTATTCTTTTTTCTCCATTTTACTCAGATATTCATGGATCTTATTTCTCCATGTAATATTAAAATAACTTTATGAAGTTCCTTAAAAGATTCTGCTGGAATTTTGATGGAATTTGCATTAAATTGTTGGATATATTTAGAGAGAAATAACATCTTGACCATATTACAATGCATCAATTGAATTTCTTTCCATTTGCTTAATCTCTTTAAGTCCTTAAAAAACTTTAAACTTTTTTCTCTATCAAGATCATTTTTTATGTTGGTCCCTAGGCACCTTCTATAATTTTGTTGCTACCGTATCTTACTTTTACATTTACTGGTTGGTTATTGCTGGTAAAAAGGAATACTAGTTTGTAAATTGATTTTATTTAGAGCGACCTCTCCAAACTCTATTTTAGTTCTAATTATTTATATATTGGTGTTGATTCTCTTAGGTTTTTCTATATAGAAAAGCACATCATCAGCAAATACTGTTTTCTCTCATCCCCTCTATGTTAGTGTTCAGTTTCTTGGTGAGTAACACAGACTCCCAAAAGAGTACCTTGAACAAGAAAGAATTTAATTTTCTCTTCAAATGAAGGAAGCTGGAAGAGAGGAAAATCTCTGGGTGTTTCATGGTGTCAGACTGCTACTGTGGCTATGCATGGCCACTAGCACATAGCTGAAGCCAACTACTTCATGTGTGTATCTTTTCCCAATTCCATCTTCAGTGACTTCAAGTTGGTAGCTTGAAATCAGCCATGGTAGGAGTATCTACACCACAGAAATGGGCAGATGATACAAATCAGGCTCCAGGCTCCCCAACACCACCCCAAGAACTTGTTAAACACTAACAGCACACCTCTTCTTCCGTTCTCGCATGAGGATGGTTGCTGAGTTATAGCCATTATCTCCGCGCTCTGGTAGCAGGAAAGAGAAAGCGGAATGGAGAAAGTTGCTCTATATCTTTTAAAGAGAAGTCTCAGACTTACTTTACACAGGCTTAGAGTACTTTCATACGCATATAGTTATAATATTTTCACTTCAACCTGAACTTAGTCACATAGCCATACTGAGCATCAGGGGAGTCTGGGAAATATAGTCTTAG
>NW_006439691.1:0-604 GCF_000325575.1 Pteropus alecto | reverse complement strand
CGGATACCTCATCAAACTGGGTAATAGAGGTTGCTTCGCCCAGAAGATTCCCTGAAACTCTGCGGCCCTATCCAAGCCACATCCAGTTGTGTCCTTGGGAATTTGGTGCGCCATGCTGAGCAGTGCCAAGACTCACACTGAAGGCAGCTGGCCTCGGCTTCTGGCATGGCTTCTTGAAGCAACTATCAGCACAATATCTGTGGATTGCTTGCTGAATCTTAAGAAGTGGCCCCAGAGGGGCACTGACTGGGGCTAAACTTGACCTGCAGCTGAAGCCTTCTCGAAACTGTGTCACTGGACACCTACACACACAAAGCCACACTAACAAGACCGTAAGACTTAAGAGCTTTGCTTAGTACATAGAAACAGACACAGAAAGGCAGCCAAAATGAAAAGACAAAGCGGAAACCATATGAAAGAAGAGAACAGAGATCCAGGAATAATGGACTCGAGCAAACTAACAGATGTGGAGTTCAAAACACTGGTTATAAAGATGCTCAATGAACTTAGGGTAAGTGTACATGAACTCAGTGAGAACTTTAACAAAGAGATAAAAAATGTAAAAGTAAAAATGGAAAGTATAAAAGGGAACCAGTCAGAAATG
>NW_006439690.1:0-675 GCF_000325575.1 Pteropus alecto | reverse complement strand
TCAGGAAGGAGATCTAGTGTGGGGACTTTGAAATGCTGCACGTAGTAGTAACTGCAGCCACGTGATCTGGAGTGATTGAAGCTATCCAGGGAGAGAATGCAGAATGTAAAGTCAACCTGGTGACTCACATTTAGGGGATGAGGGTGGCCAAAGAGGTCAGAGGGCAGGACAGGCAGAAAGAGGGCGGTGGGTGAGGATGAAAGAACTTTCCAAGAAGAGAGCGATGCAGGAGGTCGAATGCTGCTGACAGGCAGTAACACGATTTCTAGAAATGACACAATCGAACATACCAACTGGAAGGTCACAGGTGACCCTGACATAATGGAAAAGCTGGTTAAATAGAGTGGTGGGAGGAGGAGTCGAGCTGAGAGGAAGTAGGGATGCCGAATGAAGCCTTTTCTCCCCAAGTGTGTGGTCGTGAAAAAAAAGAAAAGAAAAGAAGAAGAAAAAGAAGAAGAAAAGTGAGACTTTGGCTTGAGAGGGCATAAGATTTATATGGATTGTTTTTTTTAAAGAAGAGGGAGTCTAAATTCTGACATGAAAGATCTAGTTGAAAACAGAAAGAGGTGAAAGGCTATAGATAAATGAAAGGATAATTGATGGCATGGGGTCTCTAACAGGTCATGAAATGATGGAATTCAAGGCACTGGTGATAAGCCTTTTATGTACAAACAG
>NW_006439689.1:0-571 GCF_000325575.1 Pteropus alecto | reverse complement strand
CTAAATTGTGTAGATGCAAATATGAGATCCATTTCTTTTAAGTATATATTTTTGCTCTGTTTCTTCAAAAGTATTCCAACTACAAACAACTTTTTTTCTTGCCAAAGTTTCAAAACCATGCAATTTTTTCTGCTATTACTTTTATGTTATCTAAATATTTATGATTGCAGATATACCTGTATATGTATTTTAAATGTATACTAATAAATATTTTCTTAATGTCTCTGTAACTACATTTTATAGTTAAAATGTCAGCATTAGGAACAGGAGAAGAAAAAGAAGCAAAATCATCTAGGGATTCTGAGGTACTATCTTTCATTATTATTTTTTCATGTTAATATCAGCATTGAGTGATGTTAAAACATAAAAGGCATGATTTGACTTTACTTTCTCACCTCTGCATTTGCCCATAAGAATATTTTCTTATATTTTAACCTACAATTAATACAATAAATAAAAAAACACTGCATAGGACCTTTCTCCTAATTTTTAAGATTCCCTTAATGAAGTCAGTGTAATATAGTATAAGAAACTCGACATCAGTTTGAGTTCTGAAGTTCAGTTTATCTAA
>NW_006439688.1:0-1121 GCF_000325575.1 Pteropus alecto | reverse complement strand
CGTGTGCTGCCATGCGCTCTCCTTGGAAAGGTCCCAATCACTTAGACTTTGTGTAATCGGTTCCCTTCTGAGTAGAGCAGCGCTCAGCAAAGACACCTCCGTTGGTCGACTTTGGAGAATTTTGGCAGGATATGCTTGCGTGCTTAGCTGAGTGCCTTGAATACAGGGACCCTTAGAGCCAACAGAATCTCTGGCAGCCTGAGGTGAGTTTAGTGATTACTGGTAAGTGTGTGAATAGCACAGGAAATGGAAATTAGAGATGCACTTGGGTCAAGGAGAAGAGAGCCTGAAGCTTGTCATTTTCCTGTCTTCATTTTTTCTCCGTCAATAGAAACGGGGTTTGATTCCCTCAGACTGATGGTAAGGGTTTTTCGGTCGAGTGTTCAAATAGTCATTGTTTATGCTATTATTTTACAAAGCGATTGCTGCTGTCGAGAGAGCAATATAAACGATATGTGTGATTTCACCACATGCTGGGGAAGTCATATATATGGAACCACCGCACTGTGCGATGGTGTACTCTGAATGGGGCCAGGTTTCTTACTGTGAGTGATGCCTGAGCCCTTCTGAGTATAGCAGTGCTCAGTATGAACATCATTGGCGTTGGCTCCATGGCTTTGGGGGTAGACACGCACGAGTCCTCCATTGCCAGCCTTCCACTCGGGATGGCCCGGCTTCCATCTAAATCTTCCACTCTTTGAGATGATTTTAGTGTTCCTTTACTAATATTGTGAACACCAACAGAGGGGAGAAAATAAAGACACCCTAGGATAAGAGAGAGCAGAGGTGAAAGCTTGATCTCTTTGCATTGTCCTGATCCTCCAGGTGAACAAAATAGGTGAGAAACTGTCCTCCCACTGATTGCAGTTTGCTAGTGGAGGGTAGAGTTTTCATAGATCTTGGTTCGTTCAGATATTTTGGATAGTTTTCTTATGTCATGAGGATTGGAATGAAAACCTTACTTGAGATTTCAGTAGAGGCTCACTGGTCCGTCTCTGCTCACAGGTCTAACCAGCATGTAGTGGGTGCCTTAATTAGATAGGTGCCGATCCATGCTCTATATGTAATTTCTGCGATTCGCACTAAAGCAAGGATCAGAAAGGTAACCGTGCCTTGAGAAT
>NW_006439687.1:0-334 GCF_000325575.1 Pteropus alecto | reverse complement strand
TCTAGAGTGTGCCAGGTTCGGTGGTCCTCCAGCCCATAAATGCTGAGGTGAATGGATTGCGTGCTCACCCTCACAGAGCTTACAAATACACAAACAGACCATTGTACGCGGCATGACACTGCTGGGAATGCCACCTCGGTGACATGCCCTGGAATTGGTGTGTGTTTCCTGGTAAGCAGTTGATTTTTCTAGACTATACGCCAAGCAGAGCATGACCCCTGGCAGGCTAGGCCGCTAGGCAGAGCCCAGACCGTGAAAACCTTACACGCCGCGGCCTGGACTTCAACCAAAGGGGCAAAAGAGGTGTCATAGAAAGATAGTCTCTGTTTTAAAA
>NW_006439685.1:0-331 GCF_000325575.1 Pteropus alecto | reverse complement strand
AATATAGCACTCTGCCTACTGACCCTGTAACTTTAATCCCAATCTCTAGAAAATCATTATTATCTCCTTTAATGATTCTTTTGTGAAAGAAGCAGACTTCAGAGTTGTATCTGGACATAGGAATTGGACTTGAAGCTCCAGGATGTCCTCCCTTGTAAATGCAACCTACCAATCTCAACTAAATATTCTTTAAAATTTTGAAAATCACCTCAACTGAGAAAAATGGAATGGCCATATTCAGAACAGCATATTATCATTCAAGGAAGCGAGAGAAAAAAAGGAGTTCAATAAGAAGTAAAGAATTTTATTTTTTCACCATTAAGTATAATTT
>NW_006439684.1:0-954 GCF_000325575.1 Pteropus alecto | reverse complement strand
CAAATCCACATAATAACCCTGAAACTGTTCACTCACCTCCTGTGGCTTTTGATAAGGATCATCGGACCACCATGACGGAATAGCCCTAGTCAAAGCAGGGTCCTTAGTGTCTGAGAACGGAGAGGAATTCAGGCCAAAGGTTTTTTATTCTTTCAGAAATATACCAACCCAGCCTATTCTCCTTTCCTGATTTCTTTGTTAAAACAATAGTAGAAAGTCATACCTAGATGATTGAGATAACAAGATTGTATCTTCTTTTCTTTCTAAAGTGATTGGGGCAGACTTCAGCAGAAACCCACGGTACCCGGCATGAGTGAGGCAAAAAGGGATACAGCTGCGTGAAACCTCAACAGATAGGGACGATGACCCCTCTCAGCTGAAAGCAGATACAGAAGAACAGACCTCCCATCCCTCAACATCGCTACTAAGAAGAAGCGAGTTCATGGCTCTTAGAAAAGAGTTAAGCAGGAAAGATAGATCGGGGCTTTAGGGTCTGCCTGAGAAGACACCGAGGTCGTCCTGTTGGAAGAAGGGTCTGCCCATGCCCGCCCACTGTCAAGCAAGCGAGAAGGCAATTTGTGGCTAAAGGTAACGCATAGCAGTAAACAAGAAGGCAGAAAATTGGGTAGGGGTTTTAGCCAGTCAATTGCACCGTGCAATGAAGTCCTCAATGACCTTCAACTCACATGAACCCCATTATACCATGATCATAAGGCGAGGCGTATGCCCAGAAGTTCATTAAGTCCATTATAACAGGCTGAATTCTGGGAAGGAACATGCGCAGAAAGCAAATGATGAATCACGGAGTCCTGCCATTCTTAATTTTCAATCAAGAATCCTCAGTGCCTCGGTCCAGCCATGACCGGATCCAGGGGTGCCCGAAGGTGGGCAAGGTATTGGCGCGAGAGACAGTCGACTGCACAACTCAGAGGCGGTGTGACACTGTTCCGTTTT
>NW_006439683.1:0-1256 GCF_000325575.1 Pteropus alecto | reverse complement strand
CTGACAAGGGACAGAAGTGGTTCGGAGGCTGCGGGCACGTCCTCCCTCTGGCGAGCAGGACCAATGGTAAACGGCGGGCGAGGCGGCCAGGACTCGGGAGGCCTCAGCTCGCCGGACATCGGACGACAGCGTGACCCGGAATGGCGGGGATGTGCCGCCCGGGCTCTGGGCTCCCCGTGCACCCGTCACGGGCGCAGACCCCGTGTGCGATGGTTCGTGCTGCGGTAGCAAAATAGAGTCAGAGACGCAGTTGCCAGTACAGGTGCTTCCTGTCCGTCAGGTGACTCACCTGTGGAAAGGAGGTTTGTGCTCTCACCTTTCCATGGTCACATCGGGACCGTGTCACCATCCTCCCCCGGCCCTCGGTCTCCGGGTGTCGGAACGCAGCTGGGGCTGTCACGGCCCCGCAGACGGTGGCGCCTGGGGCCCGTTGCTGAGCTCCGTGTGGTGCCTGTTCGGCCGCCTTGGCCCCTCCGCGTGGATTCGGCCACGTCACTGTCTTATGCTCAGCCCTGGGGTGCTCTGTGGAATCTGCGGCCGGAACTCGGGTTGTGAGGGGTCACCAGGGGAACAGCGGGCGTGGGTGCCGTCTGTGGTGGTCTCTGTCGGAGGCAGGCTTGGGATGCATCAGCGTTCGGTTCGTTGGCTGATTTGCTCGGAGAGTGGATTCTCGGGTTCGGTGACGACATCGCCGCCAGCTAACTGTGTGTGACATAGAGGTGACGTTCCTTCTCCCGAGCCGGGGCTGTCCTGTCTGCACACACTGGCCTCCCAGGCGACCCGTCGCTGGGAAGGACCCTGGCTGGGCTTATGATGAGCTGCTTCCTGAGCACGATGAAGGTGGCACGTGAGTGCTCTGAAGTCCGGCCAGGGTGTCAGTCCGGGGACTCGGGGCCCATCCTCCGAGCTCCGCCGCCCCCTGCGTGTGCCCGCTGCCGTCTCCCTTTGTCCTCCTCACCGTGCACATCCGGTGACAGCTTCAGGGGACTTGGATCCGCTGTGTTTTTCCCCGTTGCTAGGATCCCTCAGCTCCCGCTCTGTGCCACGGTTCACTGAGACCGTGTCCCCGACTTCCGTGGCTCGGGTCCCGTGATGCCACGCGTGATGACCGCCGCCTGCTGGAGACGCCGCTTCGGCATGAGACGAGACTGACGGGCGTTTTTCGCGTGCACTCAGTGCTCTCGTGTTTCTTAGTTGCCTGTCTTCTGTGTGTCGGCAAGGCACAGCTGGAGACTTCGGAGTGTTCACACCGATTC
>NW_006439682.1:0-735 GCF_000325575.1 Pteropus alecto | reverse complement strand
CTCAGCACATTTCTAGAGGCTACTTTAGGGTTTATGTGTTTATCGGCCCTACTTGGGATAGGTGATGGCTTGTTGGGAATGACATTGGAACATCCTTTATCCATGATTGGTCGACACAACAGATGTGCCCGGAAGAGAGCTCAACCGAGAATGCCAGTCATAGATAATATCTGCTTTCCCTCCAGAAGCACGCAGCGGCCTCTTGCTCCTTGCTCCTCCCCAACACACACACTTGTTTTCAGTAGTAATCATAAGAGATTGCTCTGGGGGCATCGTCTGACTTGAAATGTCAAGCTTATCATTTTTTTTCCTTATGTTATGAACATGGGTCTGTGTCCTCATCTATTCTTTTCCATTGGCATAGTGTCATTCCCTGATTTAATTGTTAAATCGAGAGCCTAGATGTTCATACATCATAGGGAAAGTCCACTATCGTTATTCCCAAATGCATTTCTTCCGTGAACTGAATAATCGGCTCGTTCATGGCAAACTTCTCTTGGCATTCATGACTATATTTGCACCGAATGCATAGATTCATTTCTTACTTCATACCTCATTCTTTGAGGAATATATAACATCTTCTTTTGCATGTTTAAGTTGTAGCTATACTTTTTGCAAATTTTCTGGTAATTGACTTGCTTATTCTATAGAGACGTGCACTTACGGCAGCTGTCCAATTGTAATATGTAACTAAGTTCCAGTGTATCAAGAATAGGAGATGAAATTGGACAGGAG
>NW_006439681.1:0-751 GCF_000325575.1 Pteropus alecto | reverse complement strand
GACAGAAATCTAGAAATAAATCAGAAAAAAAAGAAAGAAACAGAAAAATAAAAAAAAAAATAAAGAGAAATACAAGAACTATCTGATATCACCAGGAGAGGACTCATAAGAATAATAGACATTATCAAATGCAAGGAAAAGGAGCAGGGATTAGAGAGCATTTATAGACAAAGAGTAGACAAGAACATCCCAAATCTAAGGAATGAACTGGATCTTGGAATTCAAAAAGTCAACAGAACACCCAATTATCTAAAACCAAAAATGCCTTCACCAAGACACATTATATTAAAATTATCAAAAATTAACGACAAAGAATTCTCAAGGCAAAAAGAACACCCAATTATATCAACCCAAAAGGCCTTCACCAAGACACATTGTATTAAAGTTATCAAAAATCAATGACAAAGATAGAATTCTCAGGGCAGCCAGGGAGAACAAAAATGTAACTTAAAAAGGAAAACCCATTAGACTATCCTCGGACTTCTCAGCACAAACCTTACAAGCCAGAAAGGAATGGAATCATATATTCAGAATATTAAGTGAAAGGAACTACCAACCTAGAATAATGTATCCAGCTAAGCTCTCCTTTAGATGTGAAGGAGAAATTAAGACCTTTTCAGGCATACAGAAATTGAGGTAATTCTCCACCATGAGGCCTGCACTATGGGAAATACTGAAGGGGGTCAACTCACCTAAAACAAAATGACAGAAAAAAAAAAAACGTAATTAGGAGTAAAGTGACTATCAGGCA
>NW_006439680.1:596-896 GCF_000325575.1 Pteropus alecto | reverse complement strand
CAAAAAAACAGGCAGAGGACCTGAACAGACACTTCCCACCAGAGGACATACAAATGGCCAACAGATATATGAAAAGGTGCTCAACATCACTAGCTATTAGGGAAATCCAAATCAAAACCACAATGAGATATCATCTCATACCTGTTAGAATAGCTAGAATCAACAGGCAAGTAATAAATGCTGGAGAGGATGCAGAGAAAAAGGAACCCTCATACATTGGTGATAAGACTGCAAATTGGTACAGCCACTATGGAAAACAGTATGGAGGTTCCTCAAAAAACTAAGAATTGATCTACCATA
>NW_006439680.1:0-334 GCF_000325575.1 Pteropus alecto | reverse complement strand
GCCAGAAAGAAAAAGTGGAAAATCACATGATATCACTTATATGTGAGATATAAACCTAAAAGCAAGAAATGAACAGGACAAACAGAGACTTAGGGAAATGGCCAATGTACTAGTGGTTACTAGAGGGTAGGGGGTAGGGGAGGAGGGGAGATGTAGACTGGGTAAAGGGGGTCAAATAAAGAGGGGTAGGGGGAGGGTGAAGTGGGTAAAGGGATCAAATATATGGTAGCTGAAGGAAACTGGACTTTGGGTGGTAATCACACAGTAGAACATATAGATGTCAAACTATAATGTACACTTGAAAACTATATAATTGTGTTAACCAATGTTACCC
>NW_006439679.1:0-1016 GCF_000325575.1 Pteropus alecto | reverse complement strand
GTTAGATCGTGTCCTCTAGTGCTTATTTGAAATTAAGATTATTTCCAAGTGTAATCAAGTTAAGATGAGGTCAATAGGATGAGGCCTAACTCAGTATAACTAGTGTCCTTATGAAAAGGTGAAATTTGGACACAGAGACAGACCCACACAGAGGGAAGACGATGTGAGGAGAAGTAGGGAGACTATGTGGGAGTTAGGATATCTAGCTCCAGTTTTTCATCTGTCAAGAATGTGCCCATGTGGGGCTATGAAAGGTGGGTCTGGCCAACAGGAGGGGTGTTGAGATGCTTTTCCCAACCAGCAGTACTACTTCTAGAAAGGCTCCTTGTGACATGGCAGAGGTGAGTGCGCATTAGGCTCCTCTTTAAAGCCACCTCTTCTGCTCCCAAAGTTCAGTGTAGCTAATGCCGCTGGGCCTCACTCACGCATTAAAAAGTTGTGTGAACACGGTATTTTACTATTAAATTTTTAGGCATATCATAACAACTTATTAAATTGCAGTGGCAATTATCTACACAAGAGCTACAAGTGTCATGAAATCACATTAAAGCTAGGTTTTTAAAATCGCTTACATTTTACGCATTTCACTATTTTTTTTCTGGAAACTACACAGAGTAGTTATGAGCTGTGGCCTCCAGTAAGGTGTTGTTTATCTGTGTAAAGAACATTTTTACGCTTTAAAGAACAAAAGTTGCAAATTTATTTCTTTCTCTTTGAGGCGAAGATATAGTCCTTATTTTATCATATTATTATTTTCTATTACCTCTGTTGCATATAAAGGGAAAGGTAGAGTGATTTGGAGAATCAAATTCTAGACAAGATATGTAGACATCCCTGCAAGGGTCAGTAAGCGGTCATGGAAAGGTAAAGAAAAGAAACGAAATGGTAATACAGCAGGCGGAACTAGCCTCTGAGAGACCAATGTCTCGTGTGGTTTAGACCCTACGTAGAAATTCATCAGCCTAGAACATCAAACTAAAGTACTAGGCCCTAAGTAGGAAGATCAGAATTTGAAC
>NW_006439678.1:0-336 GCF_000325575.1 Pteropus alecto | reverse complement strand
TCACATTCTTATGCTTCTTAAGGTGTCACTGTCAGGCCTAAGTGCTATGAAATGATAGTAAGATCTGATGGATTTTTCCGTTGTCTTAAAAACCCAGCTTGGGAAGATGGATTGATTTAGGTAGATGTTTCCAACAGCTTGTTTTAAACAATGATGATTAAGCATTCAGTTGCTTTGTCAGCAGTTTCAGTACTCATGTATAGTTTTAAATTTCTTCTCTCCCACCTTTCCTTTCCTTGTACTAGTTTCAGATATTAGATTGAAGATGTCCTTTGAAGAACTGTTGCTTTCAGGAGTTCTATAGTGGGGAAAGGAGGAGACAAAGACTTTCATCTG
>NW_006439677.1:0-738 GCF_000325575.1 Pteropus alecto | reverse complement strand
TTTATGGAATTCTAGCAATGGCAAAAATACCACTAGTGTGAAATATCATTAAATTTCAAGCTAGTGCTAGTAGACTAATTTCTGAAATGTGATTATGTAGTAATTCTAAAGAAGAATTTCAGATAAACCAAGGTTTATAAAGTGTGAATTTTACATTATAAATCTTATCACCTGCATGGGAGAATTTAATATTATAATTGAGAATCTGGAATTGAGTTTATGTTTTCATTCTGCCACTTTGAAGAATGTCTGTTCTTGAAAAAGAGTTATATTTTCTTGGCATCGGTTTCATCAAATAAGAGATAAAACCATATACAAGTTATGGTTATTGTAAGTATAAAAATTTGCCAACATTCAAAATCAAGTAGATTGCACAGCCAAGCAGAAGCATTATATAATACATGGTAACATGTTAGTCACCTTCCAGCAGATATGAGTTGATCATTTATTTGGAATTTATTTAGTCTATGTCCAAAACTGGTTTGATATAATTGAGCTCTGAGATACATCAACAGTAGCAAAATAAGCATCAGCTATCTTCCAAAGGCAACATAACTGACTTGAAGTTGATCGTCAATAAGTCAAAATTCTTTATAACCTCTAAAGATCTATAAATATGCACCAATGTTTTATAGTTATTATTATTATAACTTTTGTTTCATGACTCCTCCACTAATAGGATAATGGGCTACCCAGATTCTTACATAATTTCTCCCTAAATTATTTCTGGAATGACTT
>NW_006439676.1:0-315 GCF_000325575.1 Pteropus alecto | reverse complement strand
CCAATAAAAATAAATGAATAGGAGTAGGAAAGCTTCTCCTTACAATAGAATGGCCACTAATAAATGTATATGTATATGATTTTCATGATTTAGTGTTTGTGGGGGAGGGGAGGAGAGAGACATGGAGGGAAAGGAAGAGAGATGGAGAGAGAGATACAGAGAACACAAACCTGGGTTGTATCGAACAGCCTTCAGTGTAGCTGATAAAATTTAAAGCCATGAGAAAGGGGCCACTAGTTTTAGGAAGCTATTTAAAAAAAATGTAAAAATATGTTTTTTAAAAAATTTGAACTAAAAATGTTCAGTAAAAATGGG
>NW_006439675.1:0-461 GCF_000325575.1 Pteropus alecto | reverse complement strand
TTTCCAGGCTCCAGTCGCAGGGATTGTGGGGCGGGCTGCGGGTCTCCAGTGCGCTCCTGGCGCCCCCTTCCTGCAGCCTGAGGCCGGGCCCGCGGCTGCCCTTGCGTGACCCCGACGCTGTTGAGCCGCGGGGCGGGGACGGGCTCTGTTGTCGCTGCTGGTTTAGTTGCGATGCGGCTGGACGTCGTTTCCCGGCCCCTTCGCTGTCTGCTGAGCGAGGGTCTTGCTGTCTGGTGGCCACAGGGGCGTAGGCGGGCGGACGCCTGCGTTCGCGTCTGGCGACCTTGGCAGCGCTGCGACACTTCCGCGCCTGTCGTTTCCGCGTCCCAGGCCCTTCCGAGGCTCAAGACGCCAAGCGCCTGGCGGGTCCCCGCTCCCGCCGTAGCCCTCCAGACCCGTTTGCGGATGGGCGTCTGGACACGTTGGCGCGCGGGCTGCGGCCCCCGCGCTGGCCGGGGCCC
>NW_006439674.1:0-577 GCF_000325575.1 Pteropus alecto | reverse complement strand
TGGTGTTGGGAAAATTGGACAGATATATGCAAAAATAGAAGTTGGACCACCTTCTTACACCATATACAAGAATAGACTCAAAATAGACGTAAATGTAAGACCTGAAACTATAAAACTTCTAGAAGAAAACATAGGCAGTACACTCTCTGATATTATTAATAGGAATTTCTTTTCAGATTTATCTCCTTGGACAAGAGAAACAACAAAAAAATAAACAAATGGGACTACATCAAACTAAAAAGTTTTTACACAGCAAAGGAAACCATCAACAAAACAAAAGGACAACCAACTGTTTGAGAGAAGATATTCGTTAAGGATACAACTGATATGGGGTTAATATCCAAAATATGGAACTTATACAACTCAACAAAAAAAAAGCAAACACACAATCCAATTAAAAAATAGGCAGAAGACCTGAATAGATACTTCTCCAAAGAGGAAATATAGATGGCTAATAGACATATGAAAAGATGCTCAAGGTCGCTAATCATCAGAAAAATGCAAATTAAAACCACAATGAGATATCACCTCATACCTGTCTAAATGGCTATCATCAATAAATCAAAAACAAGTGTTG
>NW_006439673.1:0-1254 GCF_000325575.1 Pteropus alecto | reverse complement strand
CTCCTTGCAGGAGCCCAGCCAGCCCCGCGGGAGCACACAGTGACACCGGCAGGGGCCTGGCTTCGTCCTGCCGTGCATCCCCGCGGTGCCAGGCACCGTGCTGGCAGCCAGCGGGCCTCGGTCCACATCCAGCCACCAGTCAAGCCGGCTCAGCCTGCAGTCACGTTTCCAGCTGCATGTTTTAGAACGTCCCTCCTCTGTCTTTAACAAAATCCTTCCTTTAAGGCCCAACGGAATTCTTACCTCCTCCAAGAAGCCACCACCCACTTGGCTCACACAGGGCTTTCTCTCCTGTGAGCATCCACGGCACATACAATCTGTATTTCCCAACCAAACAAATTCCATCTTCTGGCCTTTGGCTTCTCTCGTTTAGTGCATCATTGTCGGGGGAAGGATGACGGATGATGGGCAATCTGAGTCTTCAAGCCACCCAAGACCCCTTCACATCCTAGAACCGTGCAAAGGCCTGGCTCGCACTCTTGGGGCATCCGCCTGGCCCTGTGGGCATGTGAGCCCGGGGCCCTGATGCACACGGGACATTCGCTGGTCACTTGCAGAGCGGCGCTGTTTGTGTGTATATGTGACAGCGACGCTGATAACAGCAGATGACATTACTGCGCGCTGTGCCGAGTGCTTCACGCGCATCCCCCCGCTCACTCCGACAACCGCCCTACGAAACGGGGGCTGTTATTAGTCCCATCACCAGCGAGGAAACCGAGGCCCATGAAGGAAAGTAACACACATACGGTCACACACAGTTGGTGGAGGGGCCGGGATGCAAAGCCAGACCCTCGGGTCCGAGAGCCTGCGGTCCCCACGACGTTGGAGGGCCACTACGTATGCATGCCGCGTCTTCCCACGCGACGGTCACCTCCCTGAAAGTGGTCCGCAGCTCAAGGTCACCTGGCTCCAACTCACTGCTCCACTCCACACCTGCACCCATGGGTCTGCAACCAGAGGGGGCACCTATTCCCCAAGACCTGCGGGTGGCTCATCTCCAGCCCCAGGAGGGGCCTGGGCATGGAGAAAGGCGCACGAATGTTGATTAAATGAATATTCTCTGACTTTTATTATAATCACAAGGTGACGAGTCGCCTCCCCTACTGAGATGCAGTCGCTGCCACTGATGACAATTGGCTCAATCACGGGTCATCTACCTGCTGAGCACACCTGCACTGTAAGGCACAGTGGGGGACACAAGGACGAGCCAGACATGCCCCGCCCGCCGGGAGCTCACAGACCAGCCAGCAGGAC
>NW_006439672.1:0-784 GCF_000325575.1 Pteropus alecto | reverse complement strand
GAATATGTAAAGGATAGTTATATATATATATACAGCCGTCCCTTTTCTTCTGCAAGTTTATTATCTCCATTCCCCTTTGCGAATTTGGATCTTCGAATTCCCCTCTTTTCAGTCATTGTTATCTCAATTTGTTCCTATGTATGCTGAATGTTCATTACTATCTTGTTATAATAATTCTCTTATTATTATTTAAGCTTGTAATACCCTGTTCTTAGTAAGGGTCGCACTTCTCTGCTTTAATTTTCCTGATAGTCACCTTACTCTTAATTATGATTTTTTTTGACATTTTGTTTTAGGTGAGCTGACCCTTTTCAGTATTCCTGTAGTGCAAGCCTCGTAGTGGAGAATTCCCTCAATTTTTGTATGTCTGGAAGATCTTTATTTCTCCTTCATATCTAAAGGAGACCTTTGCTGGATACATTATTCTTGGCTGGTAGGTCCTTTCATTTAATAGTTTGAATATTTGATTCCATTTCTTTCTGGCTTATAAGATTTGTGCTGAGAAGTCTGATGATAATCTAATGGGTTTTCCTTTATAGATTACCGTCTTCTTTTTCCTGGCTGCCTTGAGAATTCTGACTTTGTCATTGATTTTTTATAACTTCAATGCAATGTGTCTTGGTGAAGGCCTTTTTGGGTTGAGATAATTGTGTGTTCTGTTGACCTCTTGATTTCCAAGCTCCAGCTCATTCCTTAGATTTGGAAAATTCTCATCCACTATTGGTCTGAAAATGCTTTCTAGTCTCTGTTCTTTTTCCTCGCCTTTGATAATGCCCATTATTCT
>NW_006439671.1:0-1639 GCF_000325575.1 Pteropus alecto | reverse complement strand
GGAAGCCCTACGACTAAGGACGAAAATAACAGGTCATCTTAGGATGGTAGGAGGAGTGATCAAGAATCAAGAGGGCTATCTTGGCTACAGAGCTCCCTTTCTCACCTGAGGAGTGAGGGGTCTGGACTGCACATGGGGCTCTCTAGCCCAGCGTTCCAGTGGTGGGAAGAAAAGTCCCCACAACCTGTGGCTGTGAAAACCAGTAGAGTTGCGGCTAAGTGAGATGGAGGCTGCAGGAAGCCCTTTTGAAGGGCCCACGCCCAGCCTTACTTGCTGACGGACTCACTTGCTCTGAGCTCCAGACTGGGGCAGCTGCTCCAGGGTTACCAGGGATATACAGGGAGGTGCTGAGCTGTTGGGCTTCAGGGTGAGGGCTGGAGAAGCGGCTTTCTCCCAGACAGAGGTGCAGGCAGAAACCATTGTTCCTTTGTTTAGCCTGCCCCACTCCCAGACTATAGATGCAGGCGCCATCAACCTGGATAACACAGATCGCTCTGTCCAAGGGATTCCCTGAGACTCCATCTCTCCCAACTCATGGGCTCACCCAAGCTGCCTCCAGTGATTTAGTTTTCTTGGCTCCTGCTGCAAACTATCATGAAATCTCTCAGAAGCTCACAAAATGCAGAGAAGCAGCATCTGGCCTTGGTGTTCCCTGTACCTCTTGTTAGCCCCAAGTTGGCATATAAGTAGCCCCAAGACCCACCCTAGTGGCAGCCAGCCTCGGTTTCTGATTTGGCTCCTCGAGGCACCTATAAGACCAGCACAGATGGAAGCCTTGGTTACACTTACCAGATGGTCCCAGAGGTGCACAGGCTACAACTAAACTTGGCCTGAGCTGGACCCCTCTCAGGACTGTGCCACTGGGCCCCACAGCACACCTACTAAAGCCACTCTACTAAGATCAGAAGACTAAATGGCCTTACCTAAATACATAGAAACAGATACAGGGAGGCAGCCAAGAAGGAGAGACAAAGAAACATGCCCCACATGAAAAAAAAGAATTGGCTAGAATGGAGACAAGCAATTTAACAGATGCACAGTTCAAAACACTGGTTATAAGGATGCTCAAAGAACCCAGGGGAAAAGTAGATGAACTCAGTGAGAACTTTAACCGATAGAAAATATAAAAATGGAGATGGAAAACATAATAGGGAGCCAGTCAGAAAATAAGAATAAAATATCTGAGATGAAGAGTACATTAGAGGGAATCAACAGAGTTGATGAAGTAGAAGATTGAATCAGTGACATAGAGGATGGGACATCAACAAGAAAAAGAATCCAAAAAATGAGTTTAAGGAACCTCTGGGACCTCAAGCATAACAACATTTGCATCATGGGGTACCAGAAGGTGAAGAGAGAGAGCAAGGAATCGAAAACATATTTGAAGAAATAATGACTGAAAACTTCCCTTACCTGGTGAGGGAAATAGACATACAACCTCAGAAAGTCCAGAGAGTCCCAAACAAGATGAACCCAAAGTGGCCCACACCAAGACACATCATAATTAAAATGCCACAGATTAAAGACAAAAAGAAAATCTTAAAAGCAGCAAGAGAAAAGCAATTAGTTACCAACAAGGGAGCTCCCATAAGACTGTCAGTCATTTTCTCAACAGAAACTTTATAGGCCGGAAGGTCTT
>NW_006439670.1:0-1649 GCF_000325575.1 Pteropus alecto | reverse complement strand
GCATGCACACATAGGCATACACATAGGTGTACACACACAAGTGTACACATAGGTGCACACACAGGTGTGCACACACAGGCGTACACACGGGCGTGCACACACAGGCATGCACACGGGCCAGCCCTCCGTCCCCTGGTTCTCTGTCCAAGCCTGGCAACATCAGGACAGACCACCCGCCTTCCCCGCGATGCTGCCCGATTTCGCCACCTTCGAATTCAGCGCGCAGCTTCTTCCCTGCCAAGTGGAACTGCCAGGCGCTGGGCGGTTAATGAGCTGGCAGCCCAGAGTGTCATTAGGGGCCCGGAGCTCGGAGGCTGGGGCTGCTCAGGTGCGCAGAACAGTGAGCCTCCCGGGGGCCGCGGCTTCCCTCTCACTCATCCCCCCGAAGTGGCATTAAAAGTAGGCGCCTAATGATAATGAATTGAATTGTTCCTTCTGAAGCAGACTGGCTGGCAGAATTCTGGAAGCCGAGAGATCCCCAAAGCTGGCTAGGAAAACAAAAGTAATTGGATTACACAAAGAAAATGGGATAAACATTCATTAAGATTACAGTAACAGGCTGTGATTAACGAGCTGGCGAGCGCCAGGCCGCTGCGGCCCCAGCACCGCGCCCGCCCGCTCCGGGAGAGGCGCGCGCTAATCCTGCGGCTTCTTTTCTGCCTCTTCTTTTTTATGATTAGTTTTTGGAAATGTTTTCACGGGGTGCAGACCTTCCGGGTGGAAAATGCCTTTTCATCCTCGTGATTCGGAATCTCGCTTTCGGACCCTAACGGAGCTGGGAACCTCGCAGGCAAAGGCCACCCCCCGCCCCCGTCACTTCTCTGCGTGTTCCCACGGGACTCGAGATTTTGTGCAGCATGTGCACACCGACGGCATCCATCCCGCATTTAAGGTGACGCGTTGGACAGTCCCCGGGTGGCAGTGAGGCCCCAGTGGGTCCTGGGCGTCCCCAGTTTTGGGAAGGCCTCTGCTGGCCGGCGTCACCTCTGGATGACTGCCCGCCCTTCCCCAACTTCACTGACACAAGCGCATGAGTTAAAGTGAATAGCACGGGGCACGCCGCTAGCACGGGACACACCGCTAGGCTGGCGGGAGGGACTGCTAGACAAAAATGCCCGCGTTGCCATCGATTTCGCTCAGCTCTGGACGGAGCCCGTGACCTCCTCAAGCACACTGTCCTGAGGTCCGCAGCTGGCTCCTCTCAGATTAGGCAGGGCTGCTGTCCAAGGCTCCAGGAGGTCAGCACAGTGTCCCTGTCACAGAGACTGAAGTGGGTGCCACTCCCTGGGCGTCAGCACAACAAGCATCAGACATGCCGCCCCATCCCGCCCTGCAGGCCCCAGGGGTGTGGCGGCCGGCCTTGGTGGGGGCTAGCAGGTGCTCTGTGGGTCTGTCTGCCTCCCCGGAGCTGTCCTGTGGGCGGTGTGGCACTTGGGAACAGAGCTGCCCTTCCCATGGTGACGGCTGCTCCTTCTCAGTTTCTCCTGGAGTCTCGAGAGGCCTCTGCCCAGCCCTGGCCTGCATGGCCAGCGTCTGCTCTGCTCCTGGCAGGCCCACGGTCCCCCACGCGCTGTAGGTCACAGAGCCCTGCCCTCTGCTGTCTCACATGGCAATTCACGAATCCATCACAGGGCTTCCTTTCTCACCAC
>NW_006439669.1:0-646 GCF_000325575.1 Pteropus alecto | reverse complement strand
TATCCGAGAAGGATGAGAGTGCTCTCTTCCCCACAGAGCCTACATGTCCTGGGCCACCATGTCCCTTAGTGACTGGACCCCACAGCCACCCAAGGGAACCCTGGGAACAAGGACCGCGAAGGCAAGAGGCAAAACTACCTCAACAGCCAATGTCCTGATGTCGTCAAGAAGATTCACAGGAGGACAACGAGGAGAGCTAATGAATTCATTCCAAAGTACCCGCTAGCTGCAGAGATCGACTGTAACCAATATCTACCTTTAAGGCAAGTCCATCTCCAAAGCAACGGTGTGTCATTCCTTATTACGGAACAGAAGGGCAGTCTGTAGTTTTACAAGTCTTGAGCATCTGGCGTGGTAAATTTGACAACTCCAAACAAAATGTGTCTAATGAAAGACATTTGATACCTATTGAACTGTTCCAAGGTCCCAGGCACGGTGCTCAAACTGTGACCTCTGTTTCATTACTGACTTACTTGGAAACTAAGCAGAGGGTCCGGCTTCAGAACAAAAGATGACTGCGAGGCCAGGCATAAAGAGCAAGAGCCATGGCACAGCCATCCCAATCCATCCTAGTCTTGTGGGCCATCCTCCCAAAGCACCGATTCCCATCACCACCTACATCCACCTGCTCCTAAGGAATGCATGT
>NW_006439668.1:0-1392 GCF_000325575.1 Pteropus alecto | reverse complement strand
GCACGCACGCGCACAACGTCCCACATCGCTTCGTCGGCGAAGTCTACGAAATATTTTAGAAGAATCGGCGATTTCACGGACACTCGCAAAAATAAGGGGAGGAGAAAACGCTTCCTGGTTCTCTCCTTGGGGACAGGATGGCTGTGACGTCGTCCCAGGCGGGGACGCCACAGGAAAGCAGAGGCAAAGCCCGTCACGAACTCGCGCACCCACACCCTCAGCACGACGCGGCAAAGCGGCCTCAGCGACACACGGAGAGGGCCGTGTGTCACGGCCAGCGACACACACGCAGTTAGCTCACGATTCGGGGATGAAGAGCCCGCGTGAGCAGCTTCTAGAAGGCAAGGGCCCGTCTGTGATCCGCGGGGACATCGCCTTAGGACAGGGCGTTTTAGGACAGCGGCCGGGCGGGGCCGAGAGCCCAGCGTCTCTGGGACCAGGTGTAGCGCCCGTGAGTGACTCATTTTCCTCACGTGGGTGGCAAGAGCGTTCGGCAATGCAGAGACCACAATTTCACGGTCTCTGAGCTCGTGAGACGCAGTGACATGTGCAGAAAACGTGATGCAGGACATTCACGCTCCAAGCACTTCTTGCAGCTCGAATCCGTACGTACGTCAGGTAAGCGACTTTGACTCCACAATCTACGTACGGAAAGTGACACTTGGTAGAACTCCAGAGGAACATATTTTAAACTATGTCATCAAAAGCAGGGTTTTCAGCAGAGAATGGGTACGGGTCCTTGAAAGCGTGGTGAACGTGTCACCCCAGGTGAGGCCCAGCGGAAGGGTGACTGATCCATCCAAGGCTATTGTACAGGGGACGAGCTCAGTCATATTTTTATGGCATAAGCTAATGAGTCATGTGGTTTATAGGGACGTGTTTGGGTTGAACATTAACACTAAAAAGTGTAGCCAAAGGTGGCTTTTAATGATGACGGTCATTCACGCTCTTACACGTACACAGAGAAGTAAGGAAATCCACTTCTGACATCTCGAGAGCTCCTTGTAGCACACTGATCGGAAGCAGGCTTTTAAGAAACAGAAGACGCAGAAAGAAGCTTTGGCCCTCCGCCTTTCCTGCCCCAGACATTCAGACAGAGAGGCCTGGTCCAGGAACGAACGCCAGCTCAGCCGCCCGAGCCTAAGCCGAATCGAGGATGGTGGGTGGGAGGCTGCAGGCAGGTGCCTCCCTGCTGGACCAGCCCACGTCTCACTGAAGCAGGAAGGCACCTGCCATGCCTGTTCTGTCTTCCCCAATTACCTGTCACCGGCCCCTTTCCACTTGTGAAGTCGAAGACCCCATCCCTGCCTTTCCTCTTTGTCCCAAATGTCAGGGACACCCAATGTCACCTCAGTGCCTTTGGAAATCCCGTGCGTATGTGAACTCACCGTG
>NW_006439667.1:0-372 GCF_000325575.1 Pteropus alecto | reverse complement strand
GCCGAAGGTGCACCCTCAGCGGTGCTATCCTTTGAAAAGTTAAATTTTCTGATCATCACCTGAAGACGCTGCATCACCTGGCGACTTCCTGCCAACCAGGCTGTCACGGCACCTGTGTCGCCCCTGGGTTCACAGTGGTGTTGGCGCTCCTCACTCTGCCTTAACGGATGCAGGCAGACGACTTGATACACATAATGAAGTCAAGCTGAGCAAAGGGTCAGATGACGTCGCCGAGCACTGTGAACGGAAGTGTCACAGAGTTCAGATAGAGGACTCTGATGGGACGGCTGAGCCGCCCGAGACGGGGCAGTGACCGGGGGCCGCACTCTCCAGGGCCCGGCCTGGCCACTGGCACCACGACCCATTCATTTC
>NW_006439666.1:0-1411 GCF_000325575.1 Pteropus alecto | reverse complement strand
TTTGGATGTTTGGTAGAATTCACTAGTGAAGCCATGTGGACCTGGACATTACTTTTTCTTACTGATGATCAATCTATTTAGATTTTCCAGCACTTTGTGATTCCTTCTAGGAAGGTTGTATATTTCTAAGAACTCGCTTATTTCTTCTAGGTTATGGAATTTGGTGGCCTGTTATCTTTTATAGTATTCTTGTATGATACTTCGTATTTTGGTGGTATCTGTCATAACGTCTCCTTTTTTATTTCTGATTTTTTTATTTGTGTCCTTTCTCCTTTTTCCCTCAGCGAGTCTAGCCAGGGGTTTGTCAATTTTATTGATCTTTTCAAAGAACCAAATATTTGTTGCATTATTTTTTTCTATTGTCTTTTTGTTCTCAATTTCATTTAATTCTGCTCTAATTTTTATCATTTCCTTCCTTCTGTTGACTTTGGCCTTCATTTGTTCTTCTTTTTCTAGTTTTTAAAGTTGTACACTTGAAACCTATGTAATTTTATTAACTGATGTCACCCCCAATAAGTTCAATAAAGTATAAATAAATAAATAAGATTATACATCATGATCAAATGGGATTGATTCCTGGGGTACAAAGTTGATTCAGTCTCCACAAATCAATTAATGTGAAACACCATATAAGTAAATTGAAATATAAAAATCATATGATCATATCAATAGATGCAGAAAAAGCATTTGACAAAATCCATTTATTTATGGCAAAATAAATAAAAACTCTCAGCAAATTGGGAATAGAAGGAACATACCTCAACATCATACAGACCACATATGACAAACCCACAGCTTACACCATACTCAACAGGGAAAAGCTAAAAGCATTTTTCTTAAGATCAGGGACAAGACAAGGATATCCACTTTCACCACTTGTATTCAATATAGTTTTAGAAGTTTTTAGCCTCAGCAAGCAGGCAAGAAAAAGAAATAAAAGGCATCCAAATTGGAAAGGATTAAATAAAACTCATTATTTGCAGATGACATCATACTCTATAGAGAGAGAATCCTAATGATTGCACCCCCCCCCCAAAAAAAAGTGAGAACTGATAAATGAACTCAGTAAAGTAGCAGGATAGAAAAATTAATATTCAGAAATTGGTTGGTCTACGGCCGTGCCACCCTGAACAAGCCCGATCCCGTCTGATCTCAGAAGCTAAGCAGGGTCGGGCCTGGTTAGTACTTGGATGGGAGACCACCTAAGAAGACCGGGTGCTGTAGGCATAAAAAAAAAAAGAAAAAAAGAAATTGGTTGCATTTTTATACACCAATGATGAACTAGCAGAAAGAGAAACTAAGAAGACAATCCCACTTACAATTGCATCCAAAACAATAAAATATCTAGGAAAAAAAAAAATCAACCAAGCTGGTAAAAGAGCTATATTCAGAAAATTATAAGTCACTGAAG
>NW_006439665.1:0-597 GCF_000325575.1 Pteropus alecto | reverse complement strand
CCTCAGGGCACATGCCATTCCACACCTTCCCTGTGTCCTATGCTGTCAAATTCTTCCAGCCACCTGAAATGACACCTTGCTAGGTCTCTTCCAAGTTCTTTCTTTTTAGATTTTGCAGATTATTTTCATCTTTGCTTTCTGTCTTGATGGGTAGAAAACTGTAATATTTCATTCTACCAAAACATGAAGAATCACAATTTTGTTTTGACAACTTGCACATCTAATTTCATTTGCTGCTCACTTTAATGTCATCGTGAATCTCCCAGCCCGAAACACAAAGTTATTACATTATGTGGTGGGGAGAGGCACCTGGAGTGTTCTGTGCCTCCTAACCCTTGGGGTACAGGGAGGTGTGTACCTCCTGAGGACGTCTCCCTGTCCCCCTGGTTTGTCTTATCCTGCCATTTCCCACCCAGGTACATGCAAGGCCACCACCTTGGCCATAGTATTAACGGCAGCCTTCCCGTGTGCCCCAAGAGTTGGCTTGTGAATCTGAGTTCTGTTTTCCCTCAGGCTTAGACCCCAGGGCTGGTGTTTGTGACAAGGGATGGAAGGAGGGCCCTATGCCCCATCCGGCCATGACTGTGACTGTGACTC
>NW_006439664.1:0-314 GCF_000325575.1 Pteropus alecto | reverse complement strand
AGGGTACAAATTCCCAGTTATAAGATGAATAAGTTTTGGGGATCTACTGTACAGAACGGAGACTAAAGTTAATAATACTGTATCGTATACCTGAAGTTTGCTGAGAATAGATCTTAAGTGTTCCCACCACACACATGCACAAGTGCACGTGCACACACACACACACACACGCACACACACAACACATACATGCACATAAAGGTATGTGAGTGATGGATGTACGAGTTAACTTGATTGTGGTAGAGATTTCACAGTGTATATGTATATTAAATCATCACGTTGCACAACTTAAATATATACAATTCTGTTTTTCA
>NW_006439663.1:0-1120 GCF_000325575.1 Pteropus alecto | reverse complement strand
ATATACTGGGGCTTTCTTGCTCCTAGAGGGTTAATGGCTTCATATTAGCAAATAGCATGTTGCTATCTTGAGCCTTGCCAGACGGTTCACTGCTGCGGCACGTCCCTCTCATCCTGGGAGTTAGCTACCATGAGACACGTTCACGGCTGGCGAAAATAAAAATACAGTCCGAGCTTAACATGCGTGAAAGGAAGATACGGGAGACGGAGACAGCATTTTTGTTTAAGGCGCGTCGTGAAACATCTTCACCATCAAGGCGGCAGGTGGGAAGCAAACGTCTCATGAGCCGTGGACTGGGCCGGCCAGGTCACCCACTGAGAAGAGGGTGACTCCAGGAGAGGCAGGACTGAGGACAAGGCCGTCCCCGGGCGCGACCGCAAAATCGCAGGGATGATCGGAATTCGGGTCACAGCGAGGGGACCAGGAGGACGGGGCTCTCTGATGTCCCCACCCCTCTTGTCTCCTCTGAGACTCCTCCCAACACTGCCACCCAGCACACAGCATCCCAGGGTCGCCCCACATCACGGCTTTACCTGGCCTCGCCCCAGGTCTGTCTCGTGCTGCGTCCCGTGCTGCTTACCGGTTAACGATGCCCCAGGGGGCCACCACTCGGCCTTCTCTGGGAGGCAGCCTCGGAAGCCAGGGAGGCCTGCCAAAACGTCCTCCGATGCCATCTGACATCGAGCTACAGCTGCAAAGCAGACCCTGTCTCTCACCGTGCTGGAGTCAGGTAAATGCCACCTCCTTAAATCAGGGTGACTTAACACCAGGGGACCATGAGTTGCCTGGGAGACATCCCCACACTGGATAGATCAACTTGGCAATTTTAATTTGTTTTAGAGGAAGACAACTTGCAGCCTTGACAAAGCGCACCGTGGACTCGCCCGTCTCCATCTTCATGCGGTTTCTCAGTCTGCACACCCTGTCTCTGTGGCTGCTGGGGCACAAAGGACCTGCTCTCTAGAGACACACAGACTCGGAAGGGACTTACAGCTTAAGCCCCACCGACGAGGCCTTGGACAGTATTTTTAAACTTTATAAAATGTAGAAAGCAAGAGATGCATCGCAGGCTTTTTTGTGCGTGCGAATTACGTGAACTCAAGTTCGCTGGGTGTCTGGC
>NW_006439662.1:0-587 GCF_000325575.1 Pteropus alecto | reverse complement strand
AAAAGAAAATAGAAATAACAAATACGAATAATAAAGTTGTAAAGTTTCAGTAACTATGTACCTATCAGTAATCAGTTTAAATGTAAATGAATTAAATGCTCCAATTAAAAGATATAAGGTAGCCAAATGGATAAGAAAACAAGACCCATGCATATGCTGTCTATAAGAGACCCACTTCAGATCAAATGGCACTCATAGACTGAAAGTAAAGGGATGGAAAAAGATATTTCATGCAAATGGAAATGGGGGAAAAAAAAAAAAGCCGGGATAGTGATACTTATATCAGATAAAATGGACTTTAAAACAAAGGCTATAATAAGAGACATAAAAGGGCATTACATAATGATAAAGGAATTGATAAATCAAGAGGACATAACCCTAGTAAATATGTATGCACCAAACATAGGAGCATCTACATACATAAAAGGAGAGATCAATAGTAATACACTAATAGTAGGAGACTTTAATACCCCATTGACGCCAATGAATAGATCTTCCAGGCAAAGAATCAACAAAGAAACAATAGGCCTAAAAGACACACTAGACCAGATTGACTTAATAGATATTTTCAGAGCATTTTACCCCAA
>NW_006439661.1:0-249 GCF_000325575.1 Pteropus alecto | reverse complement strand
GACACTATTAAATGTAGAAATATCCATGTTATAGGAGTACCTGAAGGAAAACGAGACATTGAGCAGCTCTTTGAAGAAATAATGATGGAAAACTTCCCTAAACTGGTGAAGGAAATAAACATACATCCCCAGGAAGCTCAGAGAAAACCCCAAACCAGGAATCCAAAAATGGCCCACACCAAGACACATCATAATTTAATGCCAAAGGTTAAACACAAAGAGAATCTTAAAAGCAGCAAGAGTAAAGCA
>NW_006439660.1:0-493 GCF_000325575.1 Pteropus alecto | reverse complement strand
TGGTGAAGCCATCTGATCCTGGACTTTTATGTTTTGGAAGGTTTTTGTTGATTGTTTTAATTTCCATACTGCTAATCAGTCTATTTAGATTTTCCAGATCTTCTTGATTCAGTCTAGGAAGGTTGTATTTTTCTAAGTACTGGTTCATTTCTTCTAGGTTATTAAATTTGGTGTTATATACGTCTTCATAGTATTCTTGTGTGATCCTTTGTATTTTTGTTGTGTCTGTTGTAATTTCCCCTCTTTCACCCATGATTTTGTTTATTTGTGTCCTTTCTCTTTTTTCTCTAGTGAGTCTAGCCAGGGGTTTGTCAATTTTATTAACCTTCTCAAAGAACCAGCTTTTTGTTGCATTTATTTTTTTCAAATTTTTTTTCAAATTCACATATTTCTGCTCGAATTTTGATTATTTTTTTGCTTGTGCTGACTTTAGGCTTTACTCATTCTTCCTTTTCTAGTTTTTTAAGGTGAAACATTAGGTTGTTTATTTGGG
>NW_006439659.1:0-744 GCF_000325575.1 Pteropus alecto | reverse complement strand
AAAAAAAAAAAATTATATATATATATGTGTATATATATCTCTCTCTGATTCAGCAGCAGATTGCTTGCAGTGGGGCACTTCTCTTTTAACAGCGGGGAGAAGAGAGAATTCGCACCTCCCCCTCTCTGCTAGGAGGAAGACCGAAACAAAGTGGCTTTGAAGATGTGCTCATTCCGATTGTTTTCACTTTCCTTGCAGTAACAATTATTCTTGGCTAATAATGTTGGTTTTTAAAGCAGATAATTAGTGCTTCCGACACTCTAATTGAATTTCCTGAAACCGAAGGCCTGCGGTGTGCAATCCCAGAGATGTGACCACAAACTGAATGTCAGGGACAAGAGGCAAGGACTCCCCGACGTTTGCTTTAGCCGGGCCACACGTGCTGGGAGGTCTGGCGCTCAAGAGACCAGTTTCGGGGGGACACTGATGAATGGAGCTGCCTCCAAGGGCAGGAGACCAAGTCGGTGAGCAGGTGTGTAAACCATGTCTTAAGACAAAGCCCTGGAGAGACAGAGTCTTCAGTCTGGAGAAGGGTGTGGAATTTTAAATCTTCAAGTCTGTGTTTTATGTGAAATCGTCTCTGAAGAGCAGAAGAACTGCTTCTGAAGAAAGAATATCTTTAACCAGGGAGACACCTGCTCCAAGAATTTGCCACGCCTCCACGGCGAACCATGGAGAAAGAATGTCCTCGCGATTTGTTTTGAGGCGCCCTCCGGCCCTGCTCCCTACAGGGTCACGTGCAAG
>NW_006439658.1:0-551 GCF_000325575.1 Pteropus alecto | reverse complement strand
GATATTTAATCAGGCTCACTACCCTCAGTTTCAGTGCCTGTCAGTATTAGCGACAGTTTCAGTTGTGTTTGCTCAGATTTCCCTGGGGCTCCGCAGTGATCGGTCTTGGAGAGTTTGGATGAAGGGGCCATCTGGGTTGGATAATGGAGGCTGCGGCTCAGCCTCGGTTTTCCAACTGCGGACAGTAAAATACAACTATTTTCTGCCATCCCATTTCTCTGCTTTCTCCCCTGATGACTGGGCCCTGCCACTGGCTATGTGGAACTCACAGCTATCCCAGGCAGGACTGCTCAGGGAACTCTCCTTTCCCCCTCCTCCTACAGGGAGCTCTGGAGGCTGCAAGAGGCAGTTCTTTATTTCTCCAAGTCCACCGCCTGACACCCAGGATTCTGACCTGTGATAGCTCTTATGCGCAGATCGCATGCTCAGACATGCTGATGTGCAGTTTGGGTGTTTTTTATTGAGTTTTAGATGACCAGCTTATTGTTGTTTCAAGAAGAAAGATCTGGGAACTTGTCTCACTCTGCCATGTTTCTGAATTTATTCCCAGA
>NW_006439657.1:0-287 GCF_000325575.1 Pteropus alecto | reverse complement strand
ACTTGAAATGTTTTATAAAAAGTTTTATTTTAAACTTATTTAAATTTTGTCATATTGTAGATATCTTGTTAGACATATTACTTTTCTCTTTTGAGATTTTGTTATTTATGTTGATACATTTTGGTTTAATTTATTCATTTTAATTGCTATATGCATTATCATATCCATTAAAATAAATATTAATTATCGATGTTTGTTTTGGTTGTTGACTCCTCCAATTTCTCTATAAGTAAGATCCCCAGAAAGAGATATAGCACATCCATTCTCTCCTGAAATTTATGGTTGCC
>NW_006439656.1:0-1439 GCF_000325575.1 Pteropus alecto | reverse complement strand
CGGCAGCACCCCTCACTCTGGGGGAGCTGGCCCACCGGACCTTGGCTGCATGGAGAAGTAAAATTCTAGACAATTCCTTGGAGTGCACTTGACTCTCAGGGTTGCCACAGGATGTCACTACCCTGCCTGGAACTCTAAACAGTGGCATGTGCCTACGTGAACTCGTCACTTGGGAATGGCAGGCAGTGCAGGCCCTCTCTGGGGAAAACCAGCAGCGGTGGGCACCACGGAGCAGGAGCGTGCGTCTGCCTGCTGTCCCGTGTCACGGACTGTCGCGGCTGAGTCGAAATCTGAGACGAGGGGCACACGTGGGCACTGCAGAGGCGGCACGGGCCACCGGTGAGCGTGGTCTCTGCTCCAGAGCCCTCTGACCCCCGTCCCGCAGGGGCCGGGGGGCGCAGCAGTCCTCTACGCGGTGGCTGTCCCCCCACTTTCCCGCCGCTGTCCCGCCCGACTACGACCTGTGGAAGATACCTGGGCGAAGAAAAAGGGTCAAGTTCCTGTCTGACAAGATGACCGCATTTGCACAAAAATACCATTTTCTGCCCCCCCTCCTCAAAAAAAGCAATGACATGCTGAGTGAGAGCCGTCATCTCAAGCCCCTCGGTGGGGGCATGTCTTGGGGACCCAGCTTCAGCCCGTTCCCATCGGGACGCTAGGGCTGGCCCTGGTCCGAGTTAATAATAAGCAAATATTTATTCAAGTCGTACAGAAGGCTCAGTTGTATGAGAGCCACAGAATATTTCCGTCCCCTAGGGGCCTGGGGACACGTCCCCTCAGGACAGAAATGGCTCTGAGCCCTGGCAGATCTCAGTGGTGGGCCCGGCCTCGGGAGCTGCCCTTCACTCCAGCCCCACAGGGCAGTGCTGGGGGTGCTGATGAGGGGGGGAGGCCTGGTGGCAGAGCTGCCTGGCGTGGACACACACACGCTGCTGGGGTTTCCGGGGTGTTGGGCAGAGCCGTCTTCCCGGGGGAGCAGCCCAGGCAGCCCCCCGGCCTCACAGGGATGAAATCTCCAAGATTCCATTGAGTCCATGCTCTCCAGGGGACAGAGGCCTCAAGAGCTGGGACATGCCCATGGAGGGCTCCCAGGGGCTCCTAGGGGCTCCGCGGGCTGCAGCGGGTGCTCTGTCTGGGGGGACAGGGACCGAGGTGGAGGAGCGGGGGCAGCAGGAGGCCCCAGTCACGAGCCGTGTCCCAGGACTGAGGCGAGGTTTATGAATGTGGGTGCAGAAACCCCTTTCTGACCTCGAGAGGAAGAGGGGGCTCCTTTCGCTCACCCCACAGAGCTGTGGGGTTGATGTGCTGAAGGACACACTCAGGGATTCTGGTGGCCCTCGTGTGAGCAAGGAGGCACGAAGAAGGCCTGGGCCGTTAGGCGCCACGGCGGAGAGGCACACGGCAGGTGCAGCTGTGCGCCCCGTGTGTTCCGTGTGTGT
>NW_006439655.1:0-1044 GCF_000325575.1 Pteropus alecto | reverse complement strand
AGCGCCGGGTGCAAGCCTTGCCCTGGGACGCGAGGCGTCACCTGGACACTGCCTTCCACACAGGTCCACTGATGGACTGAGTGGCGGATCCTCATGACCACAGCACCGCTGAAGGGCCAGCCCAGGCTGCCCTGCCACCCAGTGGCCGCACAGGAGGGTGGGTCCTCGCGACAGGTGGCTGACGCCTCTAAACCACCGGCCGTGAGCGGGGCGATCGCGTCTGAGGTCACGGCCCCCGGGCCAGGCACCGAGCCTGCATAGACCAGCCCCTTCCCTCCGGACCTCTGCTGGGCGGGGGTTCCCGGTCTCTGCGTCCTGGGACCCTCGCGGGGGCCACCCTGAGCCGGGCCCCAGCACCTACCTGTCACGGGGCCCCATGCCGCGGGCACTCCCTCTGATTTCTCGAGAAGTCACACCTTCACTTTTGAGGAAGAGGCTCCGTCATGGCTAATGAGCTCAGCGGCATGAAGTGACACTCCTGGAAAGTGTGACGGCTCCGCCACGGGGCAGGGTGGGCTGAGGCGGCGTCCTCGCCTGCCAGGCCTGACGGGGACACAAGTTCCAGAGGACCTGCTTTTTGTACGTCAGAGGAGGGCCAAGATATTTAGGCCTGTGTTTATGCTCACCTGTGTCCAGCAAAGGCCTAACACTCACTCGCCTGCCAGGCCTGACGGGGACACAAGTTCCAGAAGGACCTGCTTCTTGTACGTCAGAGGAGGGCCAAGGTGTTTAGGCCTGTGTTCATGCTCACCTGTGTCCAGCAAAGGCCTAACACTCAACTGTACCGCACTCACCTGTATCCAGGTTCACACTCACCTGTATCATACTCATCTATATCCAGGTTCACACTTACCTGTATCCAGGTTCACACTCACCTGTATCACACTCACCTGTATCCAGGTTCACACTCACCTGCATTCCGACCCCCGTTTATGATGCTGCTGAGCCACTGGGCGACTGGGTGACCTTCCTGAGCCCAGCGGGCTGCCGGGGGCTGAGCCGGCCTGTCCCGCAGGGCCCGGCACAGAGCTGCCCCTGCATGAG
>NW_006439654.1:0-318 GCF_000325575.1 Pteropus alecto | reverse complement strand
TCTAGGAATAAATTTAATGAAACATATGAAGGACCTCTTTAATGAAAACTATAAGACTCTATTGAAAGAAATTGAAGAAGATGCAAAGAAATGGAAAGATATTTCCTGTTCTTAGATTGGAAGAATCAACATAGTTAAAATGATCCTATTACCCAAAGCATTATACATATTTAATGCAATCCTCATCAAAATCCCTTTGGCATTTTTAAAGAAATAAAACAAACAAACAAAAAATCAGATTTCTATGAAAGCACCAAAAAACCCCAGAATCACCAAAGTCATCCCGAGAAAAAAGAATGAGAGGCTGGAGGCATCACT
>NW_006439653.1:0-538 GCF_000325575.1 Pteropus alecto | reverse complement strand
GATTACTGTATGAGCGTGGTATGTGAGAAGCAAAGTAAGGAAACATCCCTGGATGGAATGGAGTGTGTATTAGGGAGACCAGTTAGAAACAAGGTTGGAAAAGAAGTTAGAGCTAGATGCTTAACCACAGTCAAGACTGATTGTGTCACGCTTACTATGTGACTAGAAATAGGACAGTGTGGAATTCCACAGGTGAATGATAAACAGATGGATTAACTGACTGATGGGCAGGCAGATAAATACATAAATTTCAGAGGCAACAGGTGGTCTCGGTTGGTGAGAAGGTAAGATTTTAGGATTGCAGAGTGCCATAAACCTGAAGCTTTTTCAGAAACTGAATTAGCTGAGGTTTAAGTAGCCTAAATCAAGCCAGATACAAAGAGCATCTTCATGAAAACCAAAGGTGAACCAGATACATTTGTAAAACCATCTTCAGCTTCCTGTTTATTTTTCACTTTTGTACCTGCATAGATTTGTGTTGTTTGAAGAACAAATGGCACAGGTAACCTAAGGCCATACACAAGTACATGAATGATGG
>NW_006439652.1:0-290 GCF_000325575.1 Pteropus alecto | reverse complement strand
CAAAATCAACAACGCTCCTTAGATTAATCAGAAGAGTGAGGTCACGGGGCAAATCATTGTCCCCAAAGCTGGAAAGGCAGATGGGCAGATGCAGAGAATAACAATTCACTGGAGGAGAAGTCCAAGAGCAGAAATCTCTGCAGAAACCAGTACCCAGGTAGGAACACCTGAACTGTCATTGACCTATCTCTTGAGGCTCCTTGTGTAAAAGAGATAAAAATTCCAGGGGGCATCCATACTTCTGTGAATTTTATGTCTTGGCACTGTACCGGGTTGTCAATGTGAGGATC
>NW_006439651.1:0-403 GCF_000325575.1 Pteropus alecto | reverse complement strand
GGTTATCACTCCCATGTTGAATCCTTTAATATATATGCTGAGAAATTTGGAGATGAAAAATCTCTTTCATAATAAGTTAACTATAAGTATAGCAAGAATGTCTTAATCATACTAAACTCATTTGGTACTGATTCTGAACCAACGAAGAGGCTGTAAATTCTAAAATTAATTATTTATTTAATGCAATGGATTCTCTAGGGGTTCTTTTATTTGTACAAGGCATCAAAAATGTGGAATCAATTGTCCTTTGAGATCAGATTCAGTCTAACACAGAAATTTTTGAGGATAAATAAAAGTACAGGTATTTGTCATATTTCAAGAAAAAGTGAACAAAGTTCACCTCGATAGTTTGTTTTTTCTCAGTTTAGATTAAATTGGAATGTGAGAAGAAAGAGTTCTTTTC
>NW_006439650.1:0-722 GCF_000325575.1 Pteropus alecto | reverse complement strand
CTGGGCCTCTGGAACATTCCTCGAATGCATTAAACCCAGGAGAAGCCCCCAGGTCGAGGGGGCACTGGCGCTACTGTGGTCTCTTGAGAATCCTTCACTCTTCGGACTCTGCCAGGGAACAGAAGACCTTGAAGGGACTTTTGTGCAGCTTTCTCCATGTCCTGAGGCAATTCAGTATTTAGATGGGTGCTCACATATGGAAGTGGGTGTGATGCTACCTGAAATTGATCTTTCACAAGATATTGAAAAGGTCATGGAGGCAGAAGTGAAGTGATGTGACAGGAGTCACCTGGCCTGTGTCCCCTGCCCCGGTCCCAGCATCTGCAGGACAACACCCAACAAGAACTAACAGTGAGGGTGGAGGGTAGATAATGCTCATGATGGGATGAATTCGGGAAAAATGTTGTGTCTTTCCTCTCCACCTGGACGCCGAATCCCCCAGCCCTGTGGTTGGCATGCAATTGTCCAATTTCCAAGTCCAGGGTCGGAGCCTGTGATGTCTAAACCAAATCAGACCATCCTGTTTCTGTTTGCCACGGTGGTATCGGGAGAGATGGTGTGAGTGATCGTGTCTGGTCATCCTGAAAGCCGGGTTTTCTAACCAATGGGCCAAGGAGGGCGAATCTCTAATTCTGGAGGGTTTGCTGAGTGGATGGATGCCTGGAACCGCAGAGGCATTCTCTCCCGAGGTGGGAAATCAGGCCGGGACACCATATTTTGGT
>NW_006439649.1:0-318 GCF_000325575.1 Pteropus alecto | reverse complement strand
CAGAATGCAACAATCCCCTAGGTCAACCATCCCCAATCTTTTTGGAATCAGGGATCGGTGTTCCTATGAGAATCTAATGCCTGATAATCTGAGGGGGAGCTGAGACGGTGATGTTGGTGCTGGGGAGCGGCTGCAAATACAGATGAAGCTTTGCTCGCTTGCCTGCTGCTCACCTCCTGCTCTGCGGCCTGGTTCCCAACAGGCCATGGACTGGTACCAGTCTGTGGCCCAGAGTTTGAGGACCCCTGCCCTAGGTCGCCACTACAAAGAGTCCTGCTCTTAGACCCTCTCTAATGAACTATCTTCCTTCCTCACAGA
>NW_006439648.1:0-1262 GCF_000325575.1 Pteropus alecto | reverse complement strand
CACAGTGAGAGGACATTGCTCCCAAGCATCTTCGCTTCAGTGTGCGATGTCCTCAGCCACTGTGTCATAAATCACGGCGCGTTTTCATAAGACTTGTAACGTTCTCACTGCCAGCTGCTTGTATAACCAGAAAGAATTATTCACTTAAAGCAGGTCCACAGGACATGCAAAAGTGTCTCTCAGATGCATCTTGTAAAACGAGAAAAGGAACACCTGAGGTCACTGATGGATTGTGACTCTTTCGTTTAATCCTCCTTAAAAACATTATCATATGGATGGCTTTGATTACTAATTAATAGTGCAAAGGGTTTAGAGTTATATTCCTCGGTGCAGACCTGAAGAATAAATGTCGTCAAGGGAGGCTAGGATGGCCAGCTCTTAAAGGACAGTTTACAAGGATTCTAAGCGCAAGCCTGAATTGTGGATAGTCTCACCTCCTCCCAGATGTTGGGTGAATTCATTAATTTTCTTTTCTCACAGAAGCCCAAAGTAAATATCATACAATTTAACATTTTATCAAGACTTTGTAAGCACCCTGAATTGGGGTGTTTATACAGCCCTGTATATACAGAGCTAGAGATATAAACTAAGCACATAATTATTATTACAGATTTCTCAGGGCTAAGTCATCGACATAAGATAAACAGCCTCAACCAAGAAGCTCTTTTCGACTTATCCGCAGATATCACTAGAATCCTCCCGATTTTTACATTTCAAAACTTTACGGTTTCGTGCAACTTCTTCTTCAGCTTGCGTCCCTAACTCTTCATCTCCATCTAGTCTGTTTTGGCAAAGTTTTCGTTTCTCACATCGATCACCGCAGCGCTCGCTGGCCTGCCTCGTCGGTCCCAGTCTAAACGCTTTCTACCTCCCATAGTCTTCCATGGCCAGCCTGAGCTTTAGTCACCCGCGCGTTTTCATTACGATCGTCTTAAACGTGACTTTAACATGTAACATTCATGTTTTAAAACCCATGCTGTGCCCTCAAGCTTCTTATGTGAAATTTCAACTGCTTGGCTCCATCTTTAATTCTCTTCCATGATCCTTTCAACACTTCCTAGGCTGCTTTTTGAGACGTAATCACCGCAGCCATTCGCAGAAATGACGCTTCACCCTACAGTGTGCCGACATCTGGTCCATTGCCTTTGCTTACATCACGCCGTGATCCGAGGCTGTCTTGCCGCTTCCTGTCCATTTTGTCTCCTTATTCGTGAATGGACACGACAATGGACACAGAGCCGGAGTCACTCATGAAACCTTTG
>NW_006439647.1:0-336 GCF_000325575.1 Pteropus alecto | reverse complement strand
AGCCATGGACACCCCTTCTTTCCCCAGGAACTGGCCCTGTCTTGGGTCTGAGCCTAGGTCGGCACTGCCTGTGCAGCTCTGAGCAACTACTGTGCGCCCAGCTTTCCGCGTGAGCGGGAAGTTTGAGTATTAGTGGATTACTTATACATTGAGTGATTTCTTGAACAAAGGATTTCCCTCTTTTTTAACGAAAAATCATCATTTGTTGAGGAATAACTCTCTCAAACACTGTCTGAAGCACTTGATTTTCACGGTGTCATTTAACTGTCACTACAGCCCCATGGTTGGTCACAATCAATGCCCCCGTGTTTCAGGGGAGGAGCCCGAGGCCAGGAG
>NW_006439646.1:0-635 GCF_000325575.1 Pteropus alecto | reverse complement strand
TGGGGCCTTGCTCTAGTTCTGTGATAGCAAACTTGTCACAATCTTCCTGGGCGTCAGTAAAAGACGAGCATTGAACCAAGTGACCTTTAAAGTCGATCTCTGATCTGAGGAAGTCCTGTAATTCTTGGCCCAAACTCTTACCTACCCAGTTTTCCTTTTCACGTAACACAGCTGTACACGGCCACACCCCTCTCAACCACGGCAGCAATGTGAGATGTAAGACGTGCCATCAGGAAGATGGCTGTCTTTGAGTGGCTCTGTCCTGACATGTCATAACCTCCCCTGTCCCACCTCCCCATCCTCTGTGGGGTAGATGGGATTATAGGCATCTTCTACCAAGAGTAGGGCCGACTGTAGACCAAGACCTTGAAAACTGTTGGGCATCAGAAGAATAAATAGAAGGAATCCTGCTCTTCGAAAGCACCGATACTTCAAATGATGTCACTTTGACATCTATAAAACGTTATACTTAAGGTGTTAAGAATATCTTCGGTGGTTCAGGTGATATCACTTTCTGTCACTGAATAGGATGAGGTCCAAATGAAGATAATGTTAACACAGACAAAGGTGTCACTGAGAATCATATTCACAGAGACTCCTGGCCAAATCAGAAAAGGAGTGTATCCTTCACAACG
>NW_006439645.1:0-219 GCF_000325575.1 Pteropus alecto | reverse complement strand
CTAACTGTAACCCTAATCATAACTCTAACCCTAAAACGAACCCCTTATCCTAACCCCAACCATAACCCTAACTCTAACACTAAAGCCTAACAGTAAACATAACCCTAATCCTAAACCTAAAACAAATGCTAATCCTAACACAAATTCTAAACCTATCTCTAACGATAACCCTTAACCTAAATTTTAATCTAACACTAACTCTAACCCTAACCCTAACCC
>NW_006439644.1:0-532 GCF_000325575.1 Pteropus alecto | reverse complement strand
GAAAATTGGACAGATATACGCAAAAAAAAAAAAAAAAGAAGCTGGACCACTTTCTTACACTGTATACAAGAATAGACTCAAAATGGATTAAAGACTTAAATATAAGACCTGAAACCATAAAATTTCTAGAAGAAAACATAGGCAGTAAACTCTCTGATATTACTAACAGTAATTTCTTTACAGATATATCTCTCTGGGCATGGAAAACAAAAGAAAAAATAAACAAATGGGACTAAGTCAGACTAAAAAGTTTTTGCATAGCAAAGGAAATCATCAACAAAACAAAAAGACAGCTCACTGATTGGAATAAGATATTTGCTAATGATACATCCAATAAGATGTTAATATCCAAAGTACATAAAGAACTCAAACAATTCAACAACAACAACAACAAAAAATCCAATTAAAAAATGGGCAGAAGACCTGAACAGATACTCTTCCAAAGAGGAAGTACAGATGGCCAATAGACATATGAAAAAATGCTCAAGGTTACTAATTATGAGGGAAATGCAAATTAAAACCACAATGAGAT
>NW_006439643.1:0-292 GCF_000325575.1 Pteropus alecto | reverse complement strand
AGAAAATACTACGAGCAATTATATGCCAACAGATTTGGCAATCTGGAAGAATTGGACACATTCCTAGAAACATACAATCTCCCAAGACTGAGTCAAGAAGAAACAGAAAATCTAAACGGACTGATTACCACCAATGGAATAGAATCAGTAACCAAAAACCTCCCAAAAAACAAAAGACCTGGAACAGATGGCTTCATAGGCAAATTTAACCAAATATTCAAAAAAAGAATTATCACCAATTCTTCTCAAACTTTTCCAAAAATTCAAGAAGGAAGGCTCCCTAACTCCTTTT
>NW_006439642.1:0-896 GCF_000325575.1 Pteropus alecto | reverse complement strand
TGTGTCTGGCATTAAACCTTCTGTTGGACTTCAGATACACCTCCCTCCACCACTTTGCAAGGATGCGTGACCTACGTACAGTCCTACTGATGCCTAATTCCAGGAGCAAACTTCAGATCTTTTTTAAGGTAGCACATTTTATTGTAATTTTTAAATATTTATTAACCATTTCGCATATGTAAAACTATGCTACCGTTTTTATTATAGTTCTCTCTCTTTTTTGTTTACGTCTCTGTCAAGGTTTTGAGTGTTTTTTCTTTCAATCGCTGTGGTTTTCACTGCACAGTGTATTACTTTTCTATTGCTGTTGTCAGAAATAACCTGGCTTCCTAAAACAATCCAGATGTGGACTTCATGTCAACATGAAGGAGTAGGTAAACTCTGTACCCACCTCCTCTCATGATCGCATCGAGATCTACAACTAAGTTATAGAATAACCATCACTGAGACTAGATGAGCAGAATTCTGATAACTAAGGATATAAAGAACAAACCATAACGAGAATGGTAGGAGGGGCGGAGACGCAAAACAAGCAGGTCTCAGACCCAGAGTGTGTGGAGAAAGAATCAAGAGGGATGGAAGGCACGGAATCAGACGATCACATAACAAACCGCTGGGTGCCCTGTCCTATCACCTTTGTCAGTGGTTCTAATCCTACCAATGTCAGTCAACGTGTCATATTGGGTTCAAGAGAGGCTCTGCATCTCTCCACCACCTCATGTCAGTAACCTGACTCAAATCGGAACTGTGAATTGGTCCCTACTGAGACTCTCTTCCAACCCTTTATGAGAAGGAAATATTTGAATACTAGCACGGTGTTACAGTCCGTTATAGGGTGCCCTTCGTGAACAGGTATGAGAATTCTTAAGCCAGGGAACTGTGCTGTGGGTCCAGGG
>NW_006439641.1:0-345 GCF_000325575.1 Pteropus alecto | reverse complement strand
CCTTTTAAAGTCTCTGCTCTTCATTCGTTCGTGCATCCAAACCTTTAAGCGCCTGCTAAACGCCAAGCACATAAACCGTGTGTATCTGTGTGCTTGTGTGTACGTATGTACATGTGTGTGTCTACACACACACGCACACACATCTGTGCACACGCATTCATCGGGCCACGATGTGAAACATAGTTCTTCTTTTGGGAAATGGCTGAAATTTAGAAAAGCCACTGCTCTGCGAGTGGCAGAGCCCCTGGTGGGAAGGGAGGTTGAGCTGAGTGTCCTCCACTGCAGTGACCACCACTAATGGCTGTGCCTGAAGGGACAGGCACAGGCTTCCTCTCCCTCATTCAG
>NW_006439640.1:0-738 GCF_000325575.1 Pteropus alecto | reverse complement strand
CTAACCATAAAACCTAAATTTAACTCCAACATGAACACTAACGCGAAACCTAATCCTTACACTAACACTAAGCTAACTGTATACCTAAACATAATCCTAATTCTAAACATAAGCTAACCTTAATGCTAATCCTACCTAATTCTTAACCTCAACCTCAACCTAAACTAATTCTAACCCTAAACCACCACTAACCCTAACCTTAAACCTAACACGAACCCTAAACCTAACACCTTACCACAGGATTTCCACCTCTAACCTCACCCTGACCCTAAACCTAAACATAACTGTAACCATAACGTGAACCATAACGCTAAACCTACCCCTAACACTAACTCTAAACCTAATGCTAACCTTAATCCTAACCCAACCCCAACACTAACCTAACCTTACCCTAAAAAAATCTAACCGTAACCCTAATCTAAAACTAACCATTCTCCTAATTGTAACTCTAATTTAAACCTAAACCTAATCCTACCACTAACTCTACCTAACACTAACCCTAACCCTAACCTTAAACCAAAAACTAAACCTAAAGCTAACACTAACCCTAGCCCTAAACCAATCCCTTACGTTAAACCTCACGCTCACACTCTAAAACTAACCATAACACTAACCTTATCTAAAACATAAACGTAACTCTAACCCTTACCCTAAATAAAAACTAACCCAAACCCTATCATTAACCTCTACCCTAACCTAAATCGAACCCTATCTCTATTGCTAATCCTAACACTAATC
>NW_006439639.1:0-587 GCF_000325575.1 Pteropus alecto | reverse complement strand
TTATTTCACTTAGCATAATACCCGCTAGGTCCATCAATATTGTTGCAGATGGCGATATTTCATTATATTTTATGGCTGAGTAATATTCTATTACATATATGTACCATTTCTTTATCCATTCATCTACTGATGGACACAGGATGCTTCCATATCTTGGCTATTGTAAATGATGCTGCAATGAACATATGGATGCATATGTCTTTTTGAATTAGTGTCTTGGGTTTCTTTGGGTAAATACCTAGAAGTGGAATTACTGGGTCCTTGTCTCTTGTTATAGTCTTTTTTAAAAAGTATTTTGTCTAGTATAAGTATTGCTATCCCAGCTTTTTTGTTGTTGGAATTTCTATTTTTATTAAATAACTTTTTCCATCCCTTTACTTTCAGTCTGTGTGTCTTTCAGTTTGAAGTGAGTCTCTCGTAGGCAGCATAAGTAAGGGTCTTGTTTTCTTATCCATTCAGCCACTCTATATCTGTTGATTGGAGCATTTAATCCATTTACATAGTTGTTGCCATTTTACTATTCTATTTTTTATTTTTTTCTTTTTATTTATTTTTTAAATATTTATTTATTCATTCATTCATTCATT
>NW_006439638.1:0-316 GCF_000325575.1 Pteropus alecto | reverse complement strand
TTACATTGTACAATTCGATGAGGTTTTTTTTCAGTGATAATTGGTATACAACATACCAGCCTCAGCTGTACAGCATATTGATCAGAGATCCATACAACTCGCAAAGCTCTCACCTGACCAAATCTAGCACTCCCCCACCCCACCACACACTCATTCCAATATTATTAACCATCTTCCCTCTGCTATACTCTACATCCCCATGTCTGCTCTGCAACCGTCCACCTGCACCTCTCAATCCCTTTGCCCTCTTTCACTCCCCAACCCCTTCCCCTCTAGTATCTCTCAGAATATTCTCTGTATCTATGAGTTTATTTCT
>NW_006439637.1:0-746 GCF_000325575.1 Pteropus alecto | reverse complement strand
TTGTTTACTTTATATTTCTAATAAAAACTTGTCCAGCATAAATGAATTAGTAACTAGATGCTGAATCTGACTAAAAATTCCATTATAGTAACAAAAGTGATTTCCCTCACCCTGACCCAGCAAATACTAAATATTCAGTTCTGGAAGCCTCCTCCTCCTCTCATAGGGATATTTTCATAACATTTCTTCTAAATTAATGCATCCTACTTTCATCTTTCAGTCATAATTATTGCCTTATTAGAATCTCTTCCCACTGTTCTGTACCATCCAAGACCTGTATTCCATGTCCTACCTTAGGTAAACCCAAATCAACTTTAAAATCATAAATAATTATGATTTCCCTAAGAGCTATATCCATGATAAAAGACATTTATAGTGTATCATATTTCCTCAAGCAGTTCAATTAGACATACAATTAGTAATTGTAACTAGGTGAATCATTTAAGTTTTGTCTACCCATCATGGTTCACTGAGAGTAGAATTGTTTGTGAGCCTGTAGAAATAAGTCCAGAGCTAACACCTTCTCCACAATTCTTTGTTTCACCTACCGTTTACAGCTTAGTTGTCCTCTGTTTCTTCCTTGTAATAAGCTGGATGCCCTGGCATGATATGTGTAGTCAGAAAATAGTTAATAGATATTTAATAAAATATTAAATATGCAATAAATGAATGAATGTTAATTCTGTTAAAACAGTTTGCAAAGAAATTATAAAGGCCTTTTTCTAGCACTTCAACAGCCAAACATT
>NW_006439636.1:0-1453 GCF_000325575.1 Pteropus alecto | reverse complement strand
TAACTTTAGGCTTAGTTTGGATAATATCTTAATAGAGACATTTTCTAGACATGTTTCTACTTGATATAAGTTTAAAATGATAAAGATGTACAGAGAACTATAGAAAATAATTGTCCTGTGCTAGGTTAGTAGTGGAAAATGTAAATACCCTTCCTCAGTTCCTCATGTATTTCTTTGGTGATAGATACACCTATGGGAAACCTGTCCCAGGACTTGCAACTGTGCGTATGTGCAGAAAATTATTTCATTCTTTTCAATGTCAAATTCAAGAGCTTTGTAAAGAATTTAGTCAACAGGTTAGTATACAGTGTTCTTCCTAGAAGCTATCATTGTTGACAACCAGTCAACTACCACATTTTACCAACCTGTAAAAAGACATCAAAGTAAACTTATCCCAAAATATTCCCCACCAAAAATGGAATTTTTATTCTTAGTCAATAAAATTCTCATTTCAATGACTAACTATAGAGATTACAGATCAAATATGAATATTAAGTTCCTAAAGGTCAATTACCATGTTTAACCCAAAGAAGTTGTCTTGGTAGCAGAAAGAAAATAGTAGATTTAGTAACTATTAGTCTTAATCAGTATGACATTTATCAACGTTTGTATTCTTCTCAGCTCAACAGCAATGGCTGCATCACCCAAAAAGTAAACACAAACTCGTTCTAGATTAACAATATAGGTTATGAAATGAAACGTCAAGTGGAAGCCAAGATCAGGGAAGAAGGAACAGGTTTGAGTATTAAATTAACATGGGAGATAAAACAATAAACATTTATTTGTTTCCATAACAAAATAAAGTTCATAATGGAGGTGGTAGGAAATGAAGTTTAGGATTAAAGTAACTTCTAAGAATACTTACTCTTTTCTACATATTTTTCAGACCTAGTACTCACTGGAAATGGGGCAAGTGAAATCACAAACATTGCAACCAGACTCAAGTTTGTGAAAGTGAATTCACACTTTAGATGAGGAATACCCTTCTTTGGACAGGTAAAGTATATTGCAATTCACAGGTAAATGAAGTATCCAATTGTACCTAATTCTAGGACACAATAATGTAGCCCATAACTAGTTAGTGTTATCAATTAATTAATATGACCAAAATCATGAAACCAAACAAAAGTAGAAACTTTATTTTGCATATATCACTACTAAAATGTACAAACACACACTATAGTTTCATCAGAATAAGAAGTACTATTTCTTTTTTGAACATATGGCTAATAAAGTTGTTTAATGTTAAATAAGTTAGTTATTATATTAAACCTCTTCTCTTACCCATTTTATAATAAATAAATACATTTCTGCCATTATCCATCCAGCATCAGAATTTTAAGAGAGTTTCTCACAAGTGACTCTCAATTTATGGCTGTCAAGATCCTTCTTTATATCTCTTGTTCTTTTTAACAAATGGTTTTAATTTTAGACATATGAATTATAATAGTGT
>NW_006439635.1:0-279 GCF_000325575.1 Pteropus alecto | reverse complement strand
GTTAACAATGAGATCAAGGAAGAAATCAAAAGATTTCTTGAGACAAATGAAAATGAAAATACAACAACCCCAAATCTATGGGACACAGTGAAAACAGTCCTAAGAAGGAAATTCATAACAGTACAGGCCTACCTACAGAAACAAGAAAAATCTCAAATAAGCAACCTAATCCTACACCTAAAGGAACTAGAAAAAGACAGCAAACAAAGTCTAAAGTGAATAGAAGGAAAAAAATAATAAATATCACAGCAGAAATAAACTAAATAGTGTCTAAAAAAA
>NW_006439634.1:0-258 GCF_000325575.1 Pteropus alecto | reverse complement strand
TTCACCAGAAAGACTCATGGAGGCCATTGAATGCTATGATGCTCACAGACACATTCATTCTAGGCAATGGATAAAAAACAGAACCAGCCAAAAGCAGAGAGGCATAAAGAAGGGTTGGTATGAATCTTAAGTGAAGTTTCTGGTTATCCTGTCTCTGGAATCATGGAGAGCATCAGCTTCTCTTATCTACAGTGTGTGATGACAGCCACAGACTATTGCCAACGAGAGTTCGCCCCGGCTACGATGTCTAGAGAGAGG
>NW_006439633.1:0-479 GCF_000325575.1 Pteropus alecto | reverse complement strand
ATATACATAGAAACGAATGATAATGATAGTAAAACTATCAAAATTTTGGGGACATGGCAAAACCAGTCATAAGAGAAAAGTTCATATCATTACAGGTCTTACTCCAAAAACAAGAACAAGCCAAAATAAACAACTTAACACTTCATTTTAAAAACCTAGAAAAGGAAGAACAAATGAATCTTAAAGTCAGGAGAAGGAAAGAAATCATCAAAATTAGAGCAGAAATAAATGAAATTGAAAACAATAAAACAATAGAAAAAATAAATGCAGCAAAGAGCTGGTTCCTTGTGAAAGTGAATAAAATTGACAAACCTCTGGCTAGTCTCACTAAAGAAAAAAGAGAAGGGACACAAATAAACAAAATCAGAGATTAAAGAAGGATAATGATGACAGACACAGCAGAAACACAAAGTATCATACAAAAATACATGAAAAAGTATATAACACCAAATTTAACAACTTAGAAGAAATGGACCAGT
>NW_006439632.1:0-368 GCF_000325575.1 Pteropus alecto | reverse complement strand
CCCAAGGTCTCTAGCTGGTCTGCCTTCTGAGCTTTACCTGTTAGAGTCTTCTTATGTTTGTTTTATATATAATTATTATGGGTTTTAGCTGTACTTAGTGGGAAGTATAGGAAAAAGTGTATCTATCTCATCTTCAGTTCATTCTTTTGCTGAGTAATACTCCATCGTATAGAAATACTACAATTTTTTTTACATGTGGGTGCATATTTAGATTGTTTGCCATTTTTGGCTTTGTGAAAAATGCTGCTTTGAACATGATTCACTACTTCTATGAACATGCATCAGGTCTTTTAAAAGATATTTTAAAAAATTTTGAATTACATTTGTCATTCAATATTATATTAGTTTTATTTTTACAGCATAGAGTA
>NW_006439631.1:0-356 GCF_000325575.1 Pteropus alecto | reverse complement strand
CCCACTCATTCACACACACATGCGATCACTCACAGACTCCCACACAGACACGCGCACTCACACGCACTCACACGCACTCACACACACACACACTCACGCACACACACACATGCTCACACGCATGCACTCACACAGACACACATACATGCTCACACGCATGCACTCACACAGACACGCACACTCACAAACATCACACACACTCACACACACATGCTCACACACATGCACACACTCACACACACTCACACTCACACAGACACACACACATGCTCACACACATACACACTCACACACTCATTCGCACGCACTCACACGCTGCGGGTACTGGTCTGCACGACGAGTAGCCGTGAGGGTTG
>NW_006439630.1:0-548 GCF_000325575.1 Pteropus alecto | reverse complement strand
TAACCCTAACCCTAAACATAACTGTGACCCTAACACAAACCATAAAGGTAAACCTAATCCTAACCCAAAACATAACTCTAACTCTAACTTAACCCCAACTCTACCATAACCATAACAATAATCCTAACTCTAAACTCTTACCCAAACCCTAACACTAAACTTAACCCTAACCTAAAGCTAACCCTTACCCTAACCCTAAACTAATCCTATCTTAACACTAATTCTAACTCTAACTTCTTACCCTACCCCTAACACTAAACATAACTGTAACCCTAGCACAAACCATAATGCTAACCCTAACCCTAACCCTAACTCTAACATAACCCAAGCCCTAACCCTAATGCTAACATTTTCCTAATTCTAATCTCTTACCCTAACCCTAAATTTAAATATAACTGTGCCCTAACCCAAACTATAACACTAAAACTAAGCCTAATTCTAAATCATAAACCTAAAACTAAAGCTAACCCTAACCCTAAACCTAACCATAACCCTAACTATGACCCCTAGCCTTGACCCTAACCCTAACCTAAAGCCAACGCTAACTC
>NW_006439629.1:0-375 GCF_000325575.1 Pteropus alecto | reverse complement strand
TGAATCCAGCTAAGCTCTCCTTTAGATATGAAAGACAAATAAAGACCTTTCCAAACATATAAAAATTGAGAGAATTCTCCATTACAAGGCCGGTATTATAGGAAATACTGAAAGGGGTCAGCTCACCTAAAACAAAATGACAAAAAAAAGCCATAATTAAGGAAGCACAGGACATTATAAGCATAAACAATAAGAAGAGGTTTGCTATAGCAAGATATTACTGAACCTTCAGCATACATAGGGACAAATTGAGACAACAATGACTGAAAAGGGGAGGATTCAAAGATCCAAATTTGCAAAGGAGAATGGAGATAAAGCATACGCAGAAGAAAATGAAGCAATGTGTATGTACATATATATATATATATACACACA
>NW_006439628.1:0-1557 GCF_000325575.1 Pteropus alecto | reverse complement strand
CTATCATCTATGTATCTATGTATCTATCTATCTATCTCTCGTCTAGCTATCTAATCAATCATCTATGGGGTAATTTGTCCCGAGGGAATGTGACTTTCAATGGGATTCCTGACGATGTCTGGGACATTTTTGGCCGTCGCAGTAGAAGGGCTGCTCCTGGCACCTGGTGGGTGGGACGAGGGACGCTGATGAACACTGGGCCGAGCCCAGGACGTCCCCCTTCGGAGAAGGAGCCTACCGCGGATATCCGTGCTGCCCGGGGTGGGGAGCTGGGGTAGCCAATCCTATCATTCCCTGTGGCTTGTACATTTTTCAGATATTCTTGACACAGACGTGTGAAGCAGCGGCTGTCGCATGTGGCCGCCGGCTCGTGTCCGCCGCGGGGAGGTGGCGCTGGTGATGTGTCATGCGCAGGGACGGCCCACGCTCCGCGGGGCGCATTGGTGCCCACCGGACCTTGTCCAAGCAGAGCACTGTCCTTTCCTCTGCCCCGAGACGCCCGGGGACACTTTGGCCAGCGGTCATTTTGGGGCTACAGTGTCACCATGAGCCATTTTTTCCCCTCAAATACCCAAGGCACGTCCTGAAAGCAGATCCTGTGCGTTTATCGAGGGCCGCGAAGTATCCAGTGAACCCTCCGCGGGGACGGTTCACTGTCACCTACGCCGCGCTTGTCCCGTGTCGTCAACGGCACGAAACCGCTGGGCGTAGCGCCCTGGCTTCGGCACTTATGAAAACTTGCGCGGAAAGAATTTCAAAGCCATGAGGAAGGTGAGGGGAGCAGAGCGGACCTCCCCGTTCCCGCATGGGGGGCGACTGGGGCGTCTGCATCCAGTGCCCGCACCCCGTGTCCCTCTCCCCCCCACACGGGGCGGAGGGGCTTTGAGGCGAAGCTGGATGTCGGCTGGGTGGCAGCGTCAGAACCTCCTGCCTCGTTTCCGCCGTAGGTCAGGGTGCAAACCCGCATCCTGGGAAGGCAGGAGGGAGCCTGTCGGGGTGCCGCGTGCCTCCCGGGGAGCTGAGCGTGTGTGCGGGTGCACGGTGCGAGGGGAAGCCACAGGGCTCCGCGCTGGGCAGGGAGACGTGCCCGCTTGGTGCCAAAGCCCACGGCCCCGTTGGAAGCGTCACATCTGGAAACGTGGTGTGTGGACGTGGCGTCCGGGGGCTTAGTAGGCGGCCCCCTGAGGGGCCCCTCCGCCTGACTCCCCGGACTGCGGGCACAGGGACGGATCGTGTGCTGCTGGCTCACAGGGGACCGTGACGCAATGATGTGGGACATCGTTTAGCTTTGAATCACTGCTCCATGGTGCAGCCTCCCCCCCCACCCCTAACCTTTCTCTAAACCGCAACTAATACCTGTGTTTCTTTTGATGAGATTGATGCCAAAGCCCAAATTAGGTGGAGGCCAGGCCGGGGTGGACGGCAAGGGCTCGGCTTAGCCGGGAACACGAAGGGGGCAGCGGCCGTAATCCTCGTTCCTGGAAAATCAGGGTGCCCTCTGCAGCCGGCACGGTCGGTACCCGCAGTGAGCCAGAGGCCGTCCCCACCCAGCGTCTC
>NW_006439627.1:0-557 GCF_000325575.1 Pteropus alecto | reverse complement strand
AAGGGAGAAACAGACCAAAACACTATTGTAGAACGGGATCAAAATATCCCACTGTCAGATATGGACAGATCATCCAAACAGAAAATCAATAAGGAAATAACATCCTTAAATGACACAGTAGACCAAATGGACATAACTGGCATTTACAGAAACTTCCATCCCAAAACACCTGCTTATACGTTCTTCACTAGTGCACATGGAACATTCTCAAGAACTGGCCACATACTGTGACACAGAGATAGCCTCAACAAATAAAAGAGGGTTGAAATCCTACCAACCATATTCTCTGATCATAATGCTTTGAAACTAGAGATCAACTGCAGAAAGAACTACAAGCTACTGAAGAATAACTGGGTCAGAGAAGAAATAAAAAGATCAAGAGATACATAGAAATGAATAATAATGATAGTACAACATATCAAAACTTTTGAGACACAGCAAAAATGGTCATAAAAGGAAATTTCGTATCATTACAGGCCTAACTCAAAGAAACGAAAACGAGCCCAAATGAACAACATATGACTTCATCTTAAAAAAACTAGAAAAAGAAAAACAAA
>NW_006439626.1:0-355 GCF_000325575.1 Pteropus alecto | reverse complement strand
GAAATACATTTAATGAAACATGTGAAGGACCTATAATGAAACATATAATGAAAACTACAAGACCCTATTAAAAGAAATTGAAGAAGATACGAAGAAATGGAAAGATATTCTGTGTTCTTGAATTAGAAGAATCAACATAGTTAAAATAACCTTATTACCTAAAGCATTATACAGATGCAATGCAATCCGCATAAAAATCCCATCTTCATTTTTTAAAGAAATAGAACAAAAAATCATGAGATTTGTAGGGAGGCACACAAGACTCCAAATTGCCGAAGCCATACTGAGAAAAAAGAAGAAAGCTGAAGGCATCACTCTGACTGACTTCAAACTATACTACAAAGCGACAGTAATC
>NW_006439625.1:342-607 GCF_000325575.1 Pteropus alecto | reverse complement strand
AAATAAGATACTAGTGAACCGAATACAGCAACACACTAAAAGGATTATATTTTTGAATGACACGATTTTCTATATAGAAAACCCTAAAGACTCCATAAAAACACTACTAGAAACAATAAGGAGATATAGTAAAGTCTCTGGATACAGGTTCAATGTTCAAAAATCCATAACGTTCCTATACTCTAATAAGGAAACGTCAGAAAAAGAAGTGGAAAAAATAATTCCTTTTGCAATTGCAACAAAAAGAATAAAATACCTAGGAATA
>NW_006439625.1:0-299 GCF_000325575.1 Pteropus alecto | reverse complement strand
AATTTAAACTATAAGACCCTATTAAAAGAAATCAAAGAAGATACAAAGAAATGGAAAGATATTCCATGTTCTTGGATTAGACGAATCAACATAGTTAAAATGACCATATTACCTAAAGCATTATACAGATTTAATGCAAAAATAAATGAATGGGACTACATCAAACTAAAAAGCTTCTGTCAGCAAAAGAAATCATCAACAAGGTAAGGAGAAAACCATCTAAACAGGATATAGTTTTGCAAGCAACATCTCCAATAAGGGCTGAATATCTAAAATATACAAAGAACTCATAGAACTCA
>NW_006439624.1:0-938 GCF_000325575.1 Pteropus alecto | reverse complement strand
GTGGATCAGCTGGGTTGTCTGACCCTCTCTCCAGATGCACTTCCATCTCAGGCTTCTTCACCACATGGAGTCTCGGCGTGGTGCTCCCACAGAGCAAAAGCAGATGTCGTCAGCCCTCATGAATCCAAGATTTTTAAACATGTTTGAGGTCACTTCTACCACATGCTATTAGTCAGAGCAAGCACAAGCTCAGCCCACATTCAAGCGGGGAGAGGGATAAATTCAGTCCTCAATGGAAGGTGTGGCAATGTCACATGAGGAGGGGCATGGACACAGGGAAGCATGATTCAGGAGATCACTATATAATGATCTATCACAGCTATAAACAGTATTTCATGTAAGAAAGGCACAGAAGAAACCACGACCAATAGCCGGGGTCCAGAGCTTAGGGCCAAGAAGCAGTGAGTACTCCCACATACTAAGTCAGCAGACAGGCCTCTCAGTAACTGTAATTACCCCATCCATGGAAGCAAGAGGAGCAGGAGGACAAAAGTGAGAATCACTGGAGCCAGGAGCTGTGGGCTTACGAGGGATGCTGTGGCTTTCCTCAGCCCCTTTCCGAAAGCCAGTTGAGAATCTCTGGCTCTAAGAGAATCGCCTGCAGAGTCTGGGGGTGTCTGCATAAAAGGAACACTGGAAACTCATATTCTAGTGCACATCGAATTAGGACACAGGCTAGTCGATCTTTCCAAAGTGCATGTGAACTGTATAATGATGGCAGGGCACCATGAGTTGAGTCAGCTATCACTTCTGCTTCAATGAGAACATTCGTTTCCAGTAGGCCAAGTGAGCAAAGAGAGAAATAGCTGGGCTTGTGCCATCACGTTAACACCAACACAGAAAGCTAATTTCTCAGTGAAAAAAACCCAGCAACACTCGTCCACAGGACACACCACTATACCTGAGAGCTGAGGGGGTTGGGACAGGCTAAGCAGGGC
>NW_006439623.1:0-409 GCF_000325575.1 Pteropus alecto | reverse complement strand
TGAAAAAAATTTGTGCCGGGTGTTTAAAAGCCATGCAGATAGATGATAGATAAACATGTTCTCACTGTTTTAAATAATTCATCAATTTAGGTGGCATAAACATAGCCTCAGAGAGAGGACATAATTTTAATAGCCATGGTTGAATGTCATCCATTTTCACAGACAATAATGATAACCCACACTTTAAAAAAATTTCGATAAGAATTAAAATAACTGATATTGCCAGCTACCTACTTTGTGTCTACTTGGTGCCAATTATTGAGCTAGTAGTCCCTTTATGCTCACAGCCACTCTTTGGGCCGATTATCTTCATTCTAAAGTAAATAGTCGAGAGTTTCAGAGGCTGAACACATTTTATAGAATTACCTTTATCATTATTTCAATGCAAGGCAAGGTGTGCAGCCTACTG
>NW_006439622.1:0-246 GCF_000325575.1 Pteropus alecto | reverse complement strand
AGGATAGGCTGGATCAAGTACAATTTGATGATGATATAGCTAATGCGTATTGTGTATTACATGCTAAGAGCTTTACATGAGGTTCTATGGATTGTAACCACGATCATCCCCATTTGACGGATGTGGTTGCTGAGGTCTGGGGGAGCTTGGCAACTGATCCAGGGTTGTGCAGTAGGTCAGTGGTGGAGTCTGAATCCAAATCCAGGTTGTTGACCACCCCGTATCCTCATTTCTGTTCGGTGTTCT
>NW_006439621.1:0-294 GCF_000325575.1 Pteropus alecto | reverse complement strand
TGGGCACTAGAAACTTAGACGGAGATAGAGAGCTTGCGGAGTGAAAGCTAGAGGCAAGACTCTCTCACAGAGAGAAATATGTGGATGCAGCACCGCCATAGCTGAGATATCAGCAAACAAGATAACATAGGTCACTCTATTCAGAGGACTCCCTGAAACTCTGCATCCCCCAATTTGTGACCCCACCCAAGCCACATCCAGTTGTATCCTTGAAAAATTAGGAGTTTCTTGGTCAGCAGGGACAAGATTCATACTAGTGGCACTTGGCTTTGGTTTCTGGTATGTTTTCTTGAG
>NW_006439620.1:0-579 GCF_000325575.1 Pteropus alecto | reverse complement strand
ACGTGGGGGGCACCCTGGAGCCGGCACTGTGCCTGACGCAAAGGGACAAACTGGTGGCAGGTGCCAGAGAGAACCCGCACGTGACACCAAACGGCAGCCAGCAGCATGGGCCACGTGCCTGGGGACGCGAGGGCACAGGGCTGCAAGCCGGGGGGGCCGTCTCCATGCGTTTGAACTTCCGTCCCTCTGTCGTGTGAGGGCGGAAAGCTCCACGCCGTGTCCCCCGGCCTCAAGCTTTGTGCCACCATGGTAATCTTGGAAAGAAAGCGCCGGGCTGAGGAGGAAGGGGCACTGTGTGTCCTGTCTGTGCAGCACCTGTGGGCACTGGCGACATTCTGTCCTTTCCTTGGAGGAAGCGAACTGTGAGCCGGGCAGAGGAAGGTGGGGTGCAGGCCCCCCTCAGCTCCTGTGCGCTCTGCAGGCCCCGGGCGGGGCTGGTCTCCCGAGCAGCCTGTGCGCGTCCCTCCTCCCCGCAAAGCTACAGCACACGCACAGGTGGACAGAATTTTAAAAACTGGTGAAATTTCTCCCCACCCCGCCTCCCTCCCAGCGACCCCCCAGCCCCGCCTGCAGGCCGGC
>NW_006439619.1:0-268 GCF_000325575.1 Pteropus alecto | reverse complement strand
ATTGTTCAGGTTCATCCAAGTTGTTGTAAAGGGAAAGATTTCCTTTTTTAGACTGAAATATGCGTGTGTGTGTGTGTGTGTGTGTGTGTGTGTGTGATCACATTTTATTTCATCTTAGTCACCAGAGAAACTATACTGAGGTACCACTTCGTATTTATATTTCTTAGAATGTATAAACTTCAAAAAAACTGATAACACCAAATTTCAGTGAGTTCATGATAGAATTAGAAATGTTACATATTCCTGATGAGAGTGGAAAACTGACAGT
>NW_006439618.1:0-923 GCF_000325575.1 Pteropus alecto | reverse complement strand
AAAGCTTCTGCTCAGCAAAAGAAACTGTCAATAAGTTAGAGATAACCATGTGAATTGCAAAATATATTTGCAAGCAATGCCTCTGATAAGGGCCTAATATACAAAATATACGAAGAACTCATATGACTCAATAACAACAAAAATACAAATGATCCAATCAAAAAATGGGCAGTGACCTGAGCAGACACTTCTCCCTAGAGGACATACAAATGGCCAACATATATTGACAGATGCTCAACATCGCTAGCTATTAGGGAAATGGAAATCAAAACCACAGTGAGATACCACCTCACACCTGTTAGAATAGCTATAATCAACTGGACAATTAATAACAAATGCTGGATAGGATGCGAAGAAAAGGGAGCCCTCATGCACTGCTGGTGGATCTGCAAATTGTTAAAACCACTGTGGAAAACAGTATGGAGGTTCCTCAAAAAAGTACGGATTGATTTACCATATGATCCAGCAATCCGTCTACTGGGTATTTACCCCAGCGACTTGAAACTCATATCCGAAAAGATATTTGCACACTGATGTTAATAGTAGCATTATTCATTGGTGGCCAGGACATGGAAGCAAGCAAAATGTCCTACGATAGAGTTTTGGCTAAAGAAGCAGTGGTACATATACAACGGAATCGTACTCAGCCGTAAGAAGAGATGAAACACTGCCATTTGCAACATGGATGGACCTCGAGAAAATCATGCTAAGCGAAATGAGCCAGATAGAAAAAGTTGAAAATCACATGATATCACTTATATGTGGGATATAAACCTAAAAACAACAAATGAACAGGACAAACAGAGACTCATTGACTGGAGAATAGACTAGTGGTTACCAGAGGGGAGGGGGTCGGGGATCGGGGGGAGGCGGAGGTAGATGGAGTAAGTGGGATCAAATATGTGGTGACAGAAAGAAATCTA
>NW_006439617.1:0-320 GCF_000325575.1 Pteropus alecto | reverse complement strand
GGAATAGAGATAGAAAAATTATAAAAAGCAGGCACAAGAACTCAAAGAATTAAATCATCTGGAGTAAAACCATCTTATTACCAGGAAAGCAGCCTTACTCTCCTGCACCTGACTTGCCCTGTGGTGGGATACGGGATGAAAATTGGGAAGAGATGGCGCCTTGACCTCTTGCGAATGCTCAAAGTCTGGGAAGCAGCATCTGGTCCTTCCTTTTACTCTCTTTTCTTTTTCTTCCTTTCTTCTCCTCTTCATTGCATAAAGGAACTAAGGTAGCTTATTAAAACACACACAGTGAAACAGAGTTTAAAATGTCATAACCA
>NW_006439616.1:0-285 GCF_000325575.1 Pteropus alecto | reverse complement strand
TCCCAACACATTTTATGAGGCCAATATTACTCTGAAATCAAAACCTCGTAAAGATAACACAAAAAAGAAACCTACAGACCAATATCTCTCATGAACACAGATGCAAAAATCCTAAATAAGATACTCGCGAACTGAATACAACATATTAAAAAGATTATATACCATGATCAAGTGGGCTGGAATGGTTCGACACACACAAATCAAATAATATGATGCACCAAATAAACAAATTAAAAAATAAGAATCATGATCCTATCGATAGATGCAGAAAAAGCCTTTGACAAG
>NW_006439615.1:0-1363 GCF_000325575.1 Pteropus alecto | reverse complement strand
CACCTGACGTCTACCGCCTGCCAACAAATGCGCAAGGAGGCCATCGTTAGCCAGATGCCCAGGACCTAGGAGGGAGGCGGGAGCAGAATTACAGCACCATCAAGAAAGAACCCATTTCTTCCAAGTTTTGTAATGTGCCTGACCGTGCCAAGTGCTAGTGCACGCATTATTCAATACCAATCTGTGGCAGAAGCACGGAAGATGCTATTGTTCTCATTTGAAACAGGAGGAAATGTGTTCTTTTTATTGCTACATTCAATTCTTACCCTCAAGGTTTCTCAGCCTTTAAGACCAAGAGAGCAGCACAGAGAAAATCTGTTTGCCAGGGTGGGTTAGGGCTTTGTGTTGCTGTGTGCGCATCCACTGCCTATCACAATCGGAAGGACACTCGAAAATGATCTGTCACCGCCCACAAAAAGTTCTCTTCGTTTTTTTTAGAAGACATTTTTAAGTGTTTGACAGCAGATGGAGCCTCTCTTTCTCCAGCGATAAGACAGAAGAAGATGAGAATGCTGGAAGCAATCATTGTTTAAGCCGACAGTAAAAATTAGGTGTGTGAGATTCACGGTGAATCCTGCGTTTCCGGTCGTGTCAGTTAAGTGGAAGTTTAGACAGAGCCTGACGGAAGTAAATTCTTCAAATGAGGGGGAAAAATCATTCATGAAAGGCATTCCGCTGTCCTGAATTCCACCTTCGCCTACTCTCCAACTTCGTCACGATCTCGATCCGGGCAAGCTCTCTTCTTACGCCGTTGGCCAGCCAGTCGGCCTGCGAGCACTGTGCTAGGTGACGGAAATGGAGAAGAGCGTAGGGCGAAGTGCGCGGAAGTCGAAGTTACGTCCCTTGTCAAAATGAGTGGGGGAGTTAACGTAACGTACTGAGAGCGCGCCCGCTTCCACGCATTGTACGAGGCCCACGGGCGTGCATTACACGATTGAACCGTCACAGGACCTCCTTGTAGAATAAATTATATCTCTTATTACTTACTTTGCACCTGAGGCGCATAGACTGTTAGGATGTGTCCAGTTTCCCTTAAGCAGCGAGCGGCAGAACCAAGACTTTGGCTCACATCTGCTGACCCCTGACCCCAGGTCCTCACATGGGCTGCGCTGTCTGCTACCTGCGGGGCGCACTCACGCGGGCCCCCCGAGTGCCTTGCGCTCCATACCCTAAGTCCCAGGAGAGGAGATCGCCCTTTCCAGACCCTCAGAGAAGACAACCTGAGCCCCATTTCCATCTTCCCTGTGCGCTCAGGTCAGAGAACTCATGGGCTCCTGGCAGAACAGCCATTTCCAGCAACCAGAATGAGACGCTTCCCTGCCCCACTTCACACACACATGCACACACATGCACACACATGCAC
>NW_006439614.1:0-390 GCF_000325575.1 Pteropus alecto | reverse complement strand
TTTTATGTTATATATTTCAGTTCTGAATCTTCTATGTGTGGTTATCATTACAAATATGTAAAGCATAGTTATATATATGTTCATCCATTTTCTTTTGCACGCACCATATCTCCATTCCCCTTTGCGAATCTGAATTTTTGAATCCTCCCCTTTTCAGTCATTGTTGTCTCAATTTGTCCCTCTGTATGCTGAACATTCATTGCTATCTTGCTGTAGCAGTCCTCTTCTTATTGTTTAAGCTTTTAATGCCCTGTTCTTAGTAAGGGTTGCACTCCTCTGCTTTGATTTGCCTGATTATGGTTTTTTGCTTTTTGTTTGTTCGTTTGTTTTTGTTTTTGTCATTTGTTTTAGATACCTGACCCCTTTCAGTATATCCTGTAGTGCAGGCCT
>NW_006439613.1:0-528 GCF_000325575.1 Pteropus alecto | reverse complement strand
CTAGAAGATTTGACTTTGGGTTGTGATCACACAATGAAATATATATATATTTATATATCAATGTAATAAAAAAAACACCAGAATCTCACAATGTAAAAAAATAGCCCAGAAATATATATATATCTCAATGTAATACAATAGCCCAGAAATAAACCCACACCTATACGGTCCATCAATCTGACAAAGGAGACCAGAATATACAATGCATATTGTAAAGAGATGGTAGAGAGCCTCTTCGATAAGAGACGCTGGGAAAACAGGGCAGACACATGCAAAAAAATAAATAAATAAATAAACCAACTTCTTACAGTATATACAAAAATAAATTCCAAGTGAATTAAAGACTTAAATTTAAGACCTGAAACCACAAAACTCCTAGAATAAAATACAGGCTGTAAACGCTTTAGCGTTAGTCTTAGCAACAAAAGAAATATCTCTATGAGCAAAGGCAACAAACGAAACAAAAGAAACAAATGGCACTCCATCGAACTACAAAGCTCTACACAGTGAAGAAACCATCAACAAAAT
>NW_006439612.1:0-861 GCF_000325575.1 Pteropus alecto | reverse complement strand
ATTGCAAAGGACATGTATTTTTTTCTGTCTACCACACATCTCATAAGGAATCCCCTAATCACTTTCGAAGCTGTAGACCGTATTAGCATTCTAGGGTTGCCGTAACAAATTAGCACATACTGGGTGGCTTAAAATGACAGAACACTCTCTTACAGTTCAGGAGGCCAAAAGTCCAAAACCAAGTTGTCAGCAGGATTGATTCACTCTAAAGGCTTTGAGGAAAAATCTGTCCCATGCCTTTCTCCTAGCTTCTTGTGGTTGCCAACAATCTTGGTATTCTTGGCTTGCTACTGCATCACTCTAGCTTTTGCCTCCATTTTCACATGGCTGTCTTCCTATGAGTCTATGTATCTCTGAATATCTAAATCCCTCTCTCCTAATATAATGATCCTTAACCATAAGATTTAGGGCCCACCCTAACCTAGTATAACCTTATCTTAAAATGATTACATCTGTAAATGGCCCATTTATAAATATATATGTAGATATACATATATTTGCTTAACAGAGAAATCAAATGTTCTGATTATCATTAGAGATATAAGCTTATAAATTCATAAAATACATAAAATCCCAATCTATAAACAAGTATGTAGGAAAAAGTGGAAATGCCCATTAACATGAAAATTAAGCTTCCTTCACTTCCTTTTTGCCCTCCATATCTGTGTTCCCTTGCCAAACCCAAGGATTGCTTTTTTTAAACTTACATTTAAACTTCTTTTGCAAATCTGTCAATGAAAACTCCTAACCCATCTCCCAATTAGTTTGCCATTATAGTACACACATTGTGACTTATTGTCAAATTTTTGTATCGTAATTTTAGACTTTCTCCTTTATAGATGATCAAAGTCCCAAATAGCT
>NW_006439611.1:0-277 GCF_000325575.1 Pteropus alecto | reverse complement strand
CTTTTGCGCTTCCATACAAATCTGATGATTTTTTGATATCAAAAATGCCAATGAGATTTTGATGGAGATTGCATTGAATCTGTATAATGTTTTAGGTAATATGATCATTTTAACTATGTTGATTCTCCTAATGCAAGAACACAGAATATCTTTCCATTTCTTTGTATTTTATTTGATTTCATTTAATAGGGTCTATAGTTTTCAATATATAGGTCTTCAATTGTTTCATTAAATATATTCCCAGATATTTTATTATTTTTGTTGCAATTGCAAAAGG
>NW_006439610.1:0-1268 GCF_000325575.1 Pteropus alecto | reverse complement strand
AATATACAATAAGATGATCTCAAATGGCAGCCACCCCTATGGGGAAAAGGAAACAGGGCTACGGGATTGAAAGTGGGTGGAAGCTAGCGGGAAGCCACTGTGGGGACCCGGAAGAGGGTGGTGACATGGGCACGAATGGTGGGGGTGCTGGAAATGGGGAGAGGGGGATGTTTTGACCAGTATTATGGTTGCGGTAGTGGCTGGATTTGACGATGAGTTGGTTGGGGGGTGGGGAGGCGTCAAAGCTGCGGAAGTTGCCTCTGAAGTTTTCATCCTGTTTGTAGGTACAGCTGATGATGCCATCGACCAAGCCGAGGAAGAAGAAAGAGGAACAACTTTGGTGGGATGTTATGGGCTGAATTGCCTTCCCCCAAAATTCCTATGTGAAAGTCCTTACCCCCAGGACATCACAATGTGACCCAGTTAGGGGACGGGATCTTTGCGGAGGTAATAAACTAAAGCGCAGTCATGCGGGGCTGAGGGGACAGTGCCAATATGACCAGTGTCCTTATACGAAGAGGAGATTAGGACGCAGAAGCGTACAGAGAGAAGACCATGCGAAGACAGAGGAGAGACAGCCATCTACGAGCGAGAGACAGCGGCCTCGGAGGCGATCGCCCCCAGACTTCTAGCCTCCAGAAGTGGAGGAAAGTAAGTCTTATTGTTTAAGTCTGTGGTTCTTTGTCACAGCAGTCCTCGCAAATCAATACAGGGGGGATCCAGATTCCTGACACAGGGACAGGACTCCAGAGGCCGGGATGAGCCTGTCACTTTGTCTGTCCCAGGAATGGCAGGTCAGGGCACACACTGCTGGGATGGTGCTTGATGCGGACGGAGGAGGAGCCAGGGCAGATGCGATGCACAGTGAAGGCCGCAGAGCAGGCACTCGGTGGGGGAAGGAAAGGGACGATGCCCACAGAGCTGCAGAGATACAATGCCACATGGCTTCCAGGGGACAGCGCTGCTTCAGCTTGCGATGACTTCTGTTCTGTCCGGTCTGAGTCCTGATTCACAGAGGTCCAGGTCTCCTTCCTGCTTTGGGGTGGGGGTTCCACTGTGAACTGGCTGTGTTCACGGCCCCTCCTTGCGTCTGCACCCTTTGCTGTACAACTCGTAGTGACTTCCCACTCTGGACACGGTGTCCCGCTCCGCCCTTGACTCTGGGCTCAGTTCCGAGACTTGGATGGGGGATGCTGGCACGTGATGCAGTCGAAGCTCAAGAAAGTGCTTGAGCATTTCCTTGTCCGCTGTTGCTCCTCAACAAGCCC
>NW_006439609.1:0-511 GCF_000325575.1 Pteropus alecto | reverse complement strand
ATTAAAAAGATTATACACCACAATCGAGTGGGCTTAATCTCAGGGGCACAAGGATGATTCAACATATGCAAATCGATTAATGTGACACACCACATAAACAAATTAAAAAAATAAGAATCATATGATCATATCAATAGATGCAGAAAAAGGCTTCAACAAGATACAGCTTCCATTTATGATCAACACTCTTAACAAAATTAGTATAGAAGGAAAGTAGCTTAACATAAAAAAGTCCATCTATGGCAAATCCTCAGCCGACATTATACTGAATGGTGAAAACCTAAAAACCTTCCCTCTAAGATCAGGAACAAGGCAAGGCTGTCCAATATTACCACTGTTAATTCAATATAACATTGGAGGTTCTAGCAAGTGCAATCGGTCAAGAGAAAGATATAAAAGGCATCTAAATATGAAAGGAAGAAGTCAAATTGTCACTCTTTGCGGATGACATGATTCTCTATATAAAAAATTCTAGGCTCCAAAAGAACACTACTAGAAACAATAAGCAAAT
>NW_006439608.1:0-861 GCF_000325575.1 Pteropus alecto | reverse complement strand
CTGCAACAGTTCAACATCTTGATTTTCTTCTGTTTCGCCGATCAGACGGATGTTTGGACCCTTGATAGTGTCCCATATCCTCCTTAAATTATTTTTAGATAGGGCATTTGATCCTTTTCTTTATTCACTTTGTTTATTTCTTTGTTTATTCCATTTAATATACTTCTCTTCTCAGATAATGTGTTCTTCATTTTAGATTGGTTCCCTTTTATAAGTTTCATTTTTATGGTTTTTATCTCTTCGTTGAAGTTCTCACTGAATTTATCTACACTTCCCAACAGTTCATTGGGCCTCTTTATAACCAGTGTTTCGAACTCTGCATTTGTTAGATTACTTGACTCCATTATATATGGATCTCTATTCTGTTCTCTCATATGGTTTCTGCTTCTTTGTCTTCCCATTTTGGCTGACTTTCCATGTCTGTTTCTATGTTCTAAGCAAAGCTCCTAAGTCTCATTAGTGTAGATTTGTGAAGTATGTGTCCAGTGGCACAGTCCTGAGAGGGGTACAGCTGCAGGCCAAACTTAGCCCAAAGCTCCTGGTCTTATTAGTGTGGATTTGTGAAGTCAGTGTCCAGTGGCACAGTCCTGAGAGGGGTTCAGCTGCAGGTCAAATTTAGCCCCAGCCTGTGCCCCTCCAGGGCCACCTGTTAAGTTTCAACAAGTAATCCACAGATGCTGTGCTTATAGTTGCCTCAAAAGGCCACACCAGAAACCGAGGCCAGCTGCCACCAGTGTGAGTCTCAGCAAAGAGCACCCGACTCACTGAGGATACACCTGGATATGGCTTGAGCGGTGTCGTGAGTCGAGAGAGGTGGGGTTTCGGAGAATCCTCTGGGCGGAGCGACCTCTGTTATCCAGT
>NW_006439607.1:0-649 GCF_000325575.1 Pteropus alecto | reverse complement strand
AAGGACCTGAATATAAGACCGGAATCAATAAAATGAGTAGAAGATTACATAGGAACTAAACTCAAGGAACTTGGGCTTAAAGAGGACTTAATGAATTTGACCTGAAAAGCAAGGGAAGTAAAAGCAAAAATAAAGGAATGGACTACATCAAATTAAAAAGTTTCTGCACAGCAAAAGAAATTGTCAACAAGATAAAGAGTCAGCCATCCAAAAGGGAAAATATATTTGCTAGCAGTGCCTCCTATAAGGGCCTAATATCCAAAGTATATAAATAACTCATATGACTCAATAACAACAACAACAACAACAACAGCAACAACAACAAACAATCCAATCAATAAATGGGCAAAAGACCTCAACAGATACTTCTCCCTAGAGGACATACAAATGGCCAACAAATATATGGAAAGATGCTCAACATCGCTAGCTATTAGGAAATGTAAATCAAAACCACAATGAGATATCAGCTCACAACTGTTAGAATAGCTATAATCAACAGAACAAGTAATAAATGTTGAAGAGGATGAGAGAAAAAGGAACCCTCATACACTGCTGGTGGGACCACAAATTGGTACAGCCACTACGGAAAACAGTATGGAGTTTCCTCAAAACATTGAGAATTGACCTACCATATAATCCAGCAATCCCT
>NW_006439606.1:0-600 GCF_000325575.1 Pteropus alecto | reverse complement strand
CTAAAACTAATCCTTACCCTAACACTAACCGTAACCCTAAACCTAACACTAACCTTAAACGTTTACATTAACTGTAACACTAACGCTATCCATAAAGCTACTACTAAACTGAACTTAATCGGAACCCTAACGTTAACCCTAACCCTAATCTAACCCTAACTCTACCACTAAACCTAACACAAATCCTTAAATCTAACATCATACACGAACCCTAACACCTTATGCTAACCCTATCCCTAACCCTAACTCTAACAATAAAGCCTAAATGTAAACCTAACCCTAACCATACCCTGATCCTAATCCTAAAACTAATGCTCATCCTAACTCAAATTCTATCCCTAACACTAAAAATAACCCTCACCTTAAATTTTAATCTAACATTAACAGTAACCCTAACCCCTTAACTTAAAAATAACCCTAATCCTAACTTTAGCTCTAAAACTAACTCTAACCCTAACCTTAACCCTAACATTAACCCTAACCTTGAATCTAAGCCTAAACTAAAGCCAATCGTAACCTTGTCTTACCCTACACCTAACATTAACAATAACCATGATCTGAACCCTAATATTAAAGTTAATCCTAAATTTAAATCCAAAA
>NW_006439605.1:0-268 GCF_000325575.1 Pteropus alecto | reverse complement strand
CACACATCTGATAGGCGATGCGGCAGTGTAGGAGCATCGCCACGGCATGCTACCTCATCATCAGCATCCTTTCCCGGTGACAGACACTGTCCCCTTGGGGGCAGATCGGAGTTCGGTGTCACCCCAACGGTAGCGGGGAGGGAGAGGGATAACGACGGAGCAGACGTGTAGGTAGCATTTTTCCTTGGTTCTTCCTCAAATGGCACAGTGAAGAATCACAGGTCATTGAGATCTCATAGTTTTATTGAAAGTATATTTTAGAAAGACA
>NW_006439604.1:0-770 GCF_000325575.1 Pteropus alecto | reverse complement strand
GGGTTTGTCAATTTTATTAACCTTCTCTAAGAACCTGCTCTTTGTTGAAATTATTTTTCTATAGATTTTTGTTTTCAATTTCATTTATTTCTGCTCTTATTTTGAATATTTTTCTTCTGCTAACTTTAGGCTTCATTTGTTCTTCCTTTTCTAGTTTTTTTCTTTTTTTTTAAGATGAAGTGTTAGGTTGTTTATTTAGTCTATTTCTTGTTTTTTGAGATATGCCTGTAAAGATATTAACTTTCCTCTTATGAATGCTTTTGCCATGGTCTACAAGTTTTGATATGTTGTACTATCATTATCATTTGTTTCTATGTATCTCTTGATCACACTTTTTATTTCTTCTCTGACTCAGTCATTCTTCAGTCACTCGTTGTTTAATCTCCGTGTATTTGTGGTCCTTCCCACTTTCTTTTTACAATTTATCTCTAGCATCAAAGCATTATGATCAGAGAATATGGTATATAATTTCAACCCTCTTATATTTGTTGAGGCTATCTCTACGTCACAGTATATAGTCAGTCCTTGAAAATGTTCCATGTGCACTAGAGAACAATGTATAACCAGCTGTATTTGGATGAAAGGCTCTATAAATGTCAATTATATCCAGTTGGTGTAAGGAGTCATTTAAGGATGTTATTTCCTTATTGATTTTCTGTTTGGATGATCTGTTCATATCCAACAGTGGGATATTTAGTTCCCCTACTATGATCGTGTTTTGGTCTCTTCTTTTACTTCTGTTAGCAATTGCTTTATATATTTTGGGGCTC
>NW_006439603.1:0-392 GCF_000325575.1 Pteropus alecto | reverse complement strand
AAGATTTCCTAATTTGAAGCTCATAAATTCGTATTCACTTTATTTTTTTCTTTTCAAATTTGAGCCTTTTCATACATTTGGCTGTCTGCTGCTCTTTCTTGGCCAGACCCAAATCTTTTTTTTTCCCCTAAAGTTTGTTCTAGTGTATTTAACTGTCCAGGAAAGCTTTCTTCATTTGAATTTGTTTTAATTATTCACAAAAATCTATAATGTCCCTACATTCTTTTAAATTTAAAACAGTAATGATGTGAAAAGTCAGAGGCTGTGTCTGCACATTTAAATGGAACAATTATTTTGGGGACTGAAATACCTGAGAGATTTCTGGAAACTAAAATTTCTGTCTAGGCTAGAGTCTATCTTAACTGATATCTGGTCCTCTACATGTTTTCTTG
>NW_006439602.1:0-489 GCF_000325575.1 Pteropus alecto | reverse complement strand
CCATAAAGGGCTTTCCGATCTGAAGGAACACGTCGGGGAAAGCCGTCAGCCCCAGCACACTCAGCCGCGTGGTCCACCTCATCCGGACGGGCCGCGGGGTGACAATGTCCTACTCGATCCCAGAGACGAGGCAGGGTCACCGGGAGCAGGAAGAAGGAAGCCCCAGGCCAAGGGGTCGCGTCCGAGGTGTGGGAGCTTGGCCTTCATGTCCCAACACCGTGCCCTCGCTTCGCATTTTGGTGACACGGGTCGCGTGGGGGACACGGTGGCAGGTCTGCATGTCCGGCTGGTTTGCAATCCCTGCCATGCACAGCGTTTACGCAGAGGCGGCTGAGCCCATCTTCCCTCCTGATTGCGCACGACGTTCGTGTGACGTGCGGTGGCCACCGAGTCCATCTAAACCACTCGGCACTTTCTGTGCCGTCCGCACCCTGAGGTCTGTACCGGGAGTAACGCGATGTCCCGTGAACCGCGGGGCCAGGCACGGGT
>NW_006439601.1:0-514 GCF_000325575.1 Pteropus alecto | reverse complement strand
TATACCTGAAACTAATTAAAATAAATAAATTAAAATATACTAAAAATAAATCCTCGATAAAATATTGGCAAATCGAATTCAGCAATATATTGAAAATATACACCATAATCAAGTTGGGTTTATTACTGTGATGCAAGGTTAGTATAATATTCACAAATCAAAAATGTGATACACCACATTAACAAATTGAAAGATAAAAGTCATATGATCATATCAATAAATGCAGAAAAAGCATTTGACAAAATCTAGCATTGATTTATGATAAAAACTTTCAGCAAAGTTGGAATAGAAAGAACATACCTCAACATAATAATGGCCATAAATAACAAACCTACAGCTAACATCATACTCGAAAGGGAAAACCTAAGTGTTTTCCTTAAGGTCAGGAACAAGACAAGGTTGCCCACTCTCACCAATTCTATTCAACATAGTATTGGAAGTCTATCTACAGCAATCAGGTAAGAAAAAGAAAAAGAAATAAAGGCATCCAAATTGGAAAAGAAGAAGTAAAACT
>NW_006439600.1:0-546 GCF_000325575.1 Pteropus alecto | reverse complement strand
CACTTCCTCTGCACTTACCTCTTCCGAGGGAACTGCAAGTAAAAGCTCATCCTGCGGGTCCTCCGCATTCACGATGCCAAGACCCCGTGCCTGGGTTCGGGTGGATCTTTCTCCTTCGCCCTCCAAAGTTTCTCCATTCGTGGTCCTTCCTCCTGAACGGGTCAACGGTCCGACCCCAAGTCCCTCTACCTCACTTCCCAGGCTGAGTGACACTCCCTTCAGCAGTCCTCCCTGCCTCCAGAAGGTGGGTGTGGCAGTGTGAACCAACACTGGCTGAGATTTAACAAAACACATTCACTCATTCTGTGCCGGTGCAAAAACGTTCTGTGCAGAGGCCAGCAGGGCTCCTCGCCCTCTGCAGCCCCTCGGGAGAAATGGAAGGGACCTCAGACAGAGCAGTTGGCCTGCTGAGTGACCGTGGCTATGAAGAGCAGCAGCCTCGCCTCGGCTGTCTGCTAGGGAAGCAGGCAAGATCACTGAAATCAGGGTTCTAAAGTGCCAGGTGGGCTGGTGACCAGTTTGGTTTCTACCTTCGCCCTAAATCCT
>NW_006439599.1:0-906 GCF_000325575.1 Pteropus alecto | reverse complement strand
ACTGACCCCTTTCAGTATTTCCTGTAGTGCAAGCCCTGTAGTGGAGAATTCACTCATTTTTTTTGTATTTCTGGAGAAGCCATAATTTCTCTGTCATATCTGAAGAAGAGATTAGCTGGATACATTATTCTAAGCTGGTATGTCCTTTCACTTAATAATTTAAATATTCGATTCCATTCTTTTCTGGCTTATAAGGTTTGCGCTGAGAAGTCGGAGGATAATCTAATGGGTTTACCTTTATAAGTTACCTTTTTGTTTTTACTTGGCTGCCCTGAGAATTCTGTCTTTGTCGTTGATTTTTGATAATTTTAACACAATGTGTCTTGGTGAAGGCCTTTTTGTGTTGAGATAATTGAGTGTTCTGTTGACGTCTTGAATTCCAAGCTCTAGTTCATTCCTTAGATTTGGGAAATTCTCATCCACTATTTGTCTCAAAATGCTTTCTAATCCCTCTTCTTTGTCCTCGCCTTGATAATGCCCATTATTCTTATGTTTCCTCTCCTGATGGTATCATCTAGTTCTTGTATTTCTCTGTCATTATTTTTTTATTCTGTGATTTCTTTCTATTTTCTTCTGATTTATTTCCAAATTTCGTCCTTGATATCACTGATCTTTTCCTCCATTTGTTTGACTCTATTTCCCTAGCTTGCTATTTCATTTTTCATCTCTTTCAGTGTATTCTTCATCTCCAGAAGTTCTGTTCTCTTTGAGGGTTTCGATCTCCTTGCTAAAGAACTCATTCTGCTCATCTAGTTGATTTTTCAATTCCTGAAATTGTTATTATGACTCATTTCAGATCTCACTGAGTTTTTTCAGAAGTGCCATCCTGAATTCTCTGTCATTTAAGTTGTATAATTCTATGTTTTATGCATATTTTCTGGAAATTTTTCTCTTTCTTTCTGAGAT
>NW_006439598.1:0-902 GCF_000325575.1 Pteropus alecto | reverse complement strand
GGCATTAGAGCATTCTCTCTCCTTCTTCCTTAAAACTCCCAGTATTATCAGATTGTGTCACACAGATCTCTCTTCAATACTGTTAAGCACTGACCAAAGGGTCCTTTTTCCATCTTTCACCTTCATTTTTGTAGCTATCATTCTGTTATTATCACTACCACTACTTTCAATATCTACAAGAAGTAAAATGTAAACATTTGCTATGAGTGCTTTAGAAGTATCAGTTCCTTAAGTCATCATAATACCCCAAAAGTAAGTAGTATTATTATACTCCTGTCATAGCTGAGAATACTGAGTCCTTGGGAGGTTAAGAAGTTGGGAAGAAGCTGGATTGAACCCTAAGCAGACTGTCTCGACTCCATGTTCTTGACCATGTGCTAGGCTGCATCGCAGGTTCTAGATGTCCTGTCCTTTGAGGATATCACCTCCAACCCTACCCCAGTCTCTCATTCACGTGGTCATAACCTAGGGCTTGCACTTCGAAGGGCTAAAATCTCTTATCTGAAACTTTGGTCCTTCAGGAAATCAGAACTTTAAATTTTAAAAGGCTGATCCATATTATATTTTGAATGTACCAGAGAAGTGTGTGAAGCACTTCTAATTGACACATTGCTATCTCTGTACCAAAGTATCAATGTTCAGACAGTGGTAAGAAGTAACGCTAGATATGACCTCATGTAGGTGTTTGTCACCAAATTTATTAGGACACAAGCATCCAGTGTTATAGCATTTGGAATTTCAGAATTTGGACTTATACTAAAACCTAAAATCTCTCCATTTTGTGTATTTGATCACCGTGCAGGCTCGCTTACTCTAGAAAGCCAACTACAAGTACCTTTTAAACTGTCACTTGCTAGATGTTGTAATTCTCCTCCTCACCAAGCTTAAATGCCAACACCAGT
>NW_006439597.1:0-338 GCF_000325575.1 Pteropus alecto | reverse complement strand
TGCCCAGACTCACTCAGCGGTGGGCTTCTAGATGCCCAGTGTTAAGTCGAAATCCAGGACTATGCGAAAAACTAGGGCAACGAATTATGCCTCCTTGAAACTACTGGGAAAGATGGTGCCCACTGCCTTAGGACAGAGTCTCAATCTCGTCACTGATTGCAGAGGGTCAAACCCAAATCTGTGGGAAAACTAGGGGACCAGGAGTTTTGCGACGTGTGGTCTGGCTGTTCATTTAGTGGATGAGGACACAAACACAGCTTGCCTGGGTGACCCCGAGGCTGGTGGCAGAGCCCGGAGGTCCCCCCAGTTCCATTCTGGCTCCAATCTGTATGTTCATG
>NW_006439596.1:0-1215 GCF_000325575.1 Pteropus alecto | reverse complement strand
ACCAAAAGTAAACCCTATTGTAAACTATAGACTTTTGGGTGATAATGATGTATCAATTTAGGTTCATTGATTGTATCAAATCGTCCACTCTGGTGTGGGATGATGACAGTGCGAAAGGCTCTGCATGTGTGGGGCAGGGAATACATGGGAACTCTACTTTCTGCTTAATTTTTCTGTGAACCTAAAACCATTCTAAAAAATCAAGTCTTAAAAACAAGCAATATCCCTTTTAAGACTATGCACAATTAATATGCACAAATAAATAGACCATAAAACCAAAGTTTTAATTTGATTTTATATTTTAATTGAAGGCCAAATAACCAGGAGGAAACAAACAGCTTTTTGTAAGTATTACAATCTCACCTTGTAACTCTCATGTTTTTTTTTAAAAAAAATTCACGTCTTAAAATGTATGGAATTGCCACAGGCAGAATTCTAAAACAGTACCCCTACCACTACCAGTATATAAACCCTGTGTAATCCTGAGTGTGGGCAGGACCTATGAATATGATGGGATTTTACTCCCATGAGTATATGAATATAACTTTATTATTATTTTTTTTTAAATATGACATAGGTGAAGGGATTTTGCAGATGTAGTTAAGGTCTCTATTAAGTTGCCTTTAAGTTAATCAAAAGGCAACTTTTCCTGGGCGGACCTGACCTAATCAGGTGAACCTTTTAAAGCTGGGATTAGAGTTCAGAGACAAGACAAACAGAAGCAGACACTCTTCTGTTACCACTGAAGAAGCGAGCTATCCCTGTACAGGGTCAGATGGCAGAGAATGATGAACAGATGTGAAATGCTGAGTGCCTCCGTTTTATAGTTGCAAGAAACTAAATTCTGGCAATGAAAGAGGACCTCAAGCCTCAGATAAGACCACAGCCTTCTTGGCCAATACTTTGATTGCAACCTAGGGGGACCCTGAGTGAGGACGCAACTAATTCATGCCTGGACTTCTGACCCATGTAAATGTTGAGATAATATAAATGGTTTAAGTCACTAATTTTGTGATAATTTGTTACACAGCAAGAGAAACCTAATGCTGGAATTAAATTTAGTTTCCTGTGTAGCATACACACACACACACACAAAATCCCTGTACACACTACCACAATCAACATCTAAAAAATTTTTATGACTCCAGAAAGTTTCCTTGTGTCCATTTGATATCTGTCGCCTTCTCCACATTTTGCACCTTTCAACCACTAATC
>NW_006439595.1:0-463 GCF_000325575.1 Pteropus alecto | reverse complement strand
ATGAAACTTATGGTGCTGTTGAAGCAGGTATATCTAGTTGTCTTTGGTTTTCATATAGAAACTGTCTTGGTTTAGCGACTTTCTCTGCTGCTTTTTTCAGCTTCAGAGAAAGCTATTAGATGTGTAACACATAAACCTTGAAAACATATCCTCTTCAACAACCAAGGAAAGTTGTTCGATATCAAATTCATCTGTTTGTCAGCCTGTCTGTCAGTCTGGCTGTCCACCCTTTCGTCATCCAACCACAGATATGCTTGCAGGCTCTAAGGTGGAATTGAATTCCAAGGCTCTTGCTTCTAGGCTCCTATCAAGTGTTCAACACACGATTCTTGTCTCTAGTGACAAAGTATCCAGCTCCATCCTAATTTATCACTTATCTTCAAGCACACCCTCCATTTTGATCAAGCAGATTTTGTTACTTTCCCACCCATATAAAAACCTCACTAGAATGGATCAACCACCA
>NW_006439594.1:0-293 GCF_000325575.1 Pteropus alecto | reverse complement strand
TCATTATAAAAAAATCAAATGTGGTTTTGGTTCTGGTCAAAATGGAGTGAGCTACTCCTACCAACACACGTCGTAGGAGGTGGTGAAGGGCGAGGCCCCCCCTGGAACCGTCACCCTGACGGGGGTGCCTGCTCTCACCGCCTCTGTCGGACCGTGCGCGCCACGTTCTGGCCGCTCCAACCCGACCGGAGAGGCGGGGAAGGGCCGACGGGTTTGGAAGGAGGAAATAGGACTGTTTGCTCGCAGATGACGTGGTCATCCACATCGAAAAGCCCGTTAAAACCATAAACAAC
>NW_006439593.1:0-610 GCF_000325575.1 Pteropus alecto | reverse complement strand
CAGTGTTTCCATTGTTTCCTTGTCCTTATGTTTCTATTTTCTTCATTTAGGTTTGTTTTTGTGGGTTTTCCCTCTGGTCCTTCTTGTTTTATGTTATATTATTCATTTCTGAACCTTTGGTGTCTGGTTACTATTATGATATGTAAAGGATAGTTATATATATGTAGTCATCCATTTTTTTTTCTGTACAAGTCTTGTTTCTATTCCCCCTTTTGAATTTGGATCTTTGAATCTTCCCCTTTTCAGTCATTGTCTCAATTTGTCCTTATGTATGCTGAACATTCATTACTATATTGCTATAGCAAATCTCTTATTGTTTAAGCTTTTAATTCCCTGTTCTCTCCTCTTCTTCTCTCTGCCTGCTTGTGGCCTTATTCCTAGTTACTTATTTTTTTTTTTTGTCATTTTTAGGTGACCTGACCCCTTTCAGTATTTCCTATAATTCAGTCCTCATAGTGGAGAATTCCCTCAATTTTTGTATGTCTGTAAAGATCTTTATTTCTCCCTCATATCTAAGGGAGAGCTTTGCTGAATACATTATTCTTGGCTTGTAGTTTCTTTCATTTAATAGTTTAAATATTTGAATCCACTCCTTTCTGGCTTGTAAGGT
>NW_006439592.1:0-623 GCF_000325575.1 Pteropus alecto | reverse complement strand
TGTATGTGAGTGTGTGCGTGTATGTGCGTGAGTGTTAGTGTGTGCATGTGTGTGTGTGAGAGTGTGTGAGTGTGAGTGTGCGTGTGAGTGTGCATGTGAGAGTGTGTGCATGTGAGAGTGCGTGCATGTGAGTGCGTGCGCGTGTGTGTGAGTGTGTGTGTGTGGGGGGGGTGCATCCTCTGTGTTTCATTTTCTAACCATCGATGAGCCTCTGGTCAGCCCCGCCCTCGCGCTACTCTGCAGTCTCCACCCCGAGGCAGAAGCCTAGAAGCAGCCCGCCGCGTTCTGCTCTGGGTGGGAACTGCTTCCCGGGTCCATTCTGCGCGTCTCCTTCCAGCAGGGTCTCCACCCTCACTGTTGTGCCCGCTCCCACATTCTCATCCTTCTGCTTCTTCCCTCAGCATGTCCTTCTGACTCGACAGCCATGGTAGCAGGGCTGGTGGCTGCGTCACTTAGCGTAGTCTAGGTCGCCAACTCTCAGAGGCTTATCGCAAAGGAGGCTCGTGTTTTATCAGTACAAGTCCCCTGGGTTGGCTGGAGGATCCCGCCCGTCATGCTGACTCGGGGACTCAGGCTGACTGAGGTTCCATTCGCTATCTGCTTCCATCATAATCAAAGTAAGA
>NW_006439591.1:0-372 GCF_000325575.1 Pteropus alecto | reverse complement strand
GCTGAGACTTGGTCCATTTTTCTATTCTTGCTGTGGTTACTGTTGTTGATCTTATTAGGGCTCCAAATGCACGTGCAATACATCCCCAGCAAGTTGAAGATAGCACCAGAGAAACTGCTAGAATCTACGAGTCTTTGTCTTCTGACTTTAACTTTTGATTATTGTCAGCAACTTTCTTCTTATATCTGCATTCCATATCAGCTCTAATTAATTAAATCATTAAATCATAATTAGTGGAATAAAACCTAAAATGGCTAGCTCTGACTCCCCTTGGAAGAACGCTGAAGAGATCCAGCATGATCCGAAACCCCTTGTGGTATATAAAATGGCTCAGAGGCATTGATCTGAAACATGTGGACATAACCCAAACAT
>NW_006439590.1:0-313 GCF_000325575.1 Pteropus alecto | reverse complement strand
AGTTTCATTCTTTTGCAGGTGGCTTTCCATTTTCCGAGCACCACTTATTGAAGAGGTTTTCCTTTTTCCACTGTATATTTTTGGCGGTTTTGTCAAAAATTATTTGCCTATAAATATGGGTTTACTTCTGGACTCTCAATTCTGTTCCACTAGTCCATGTGTCTATTTTTCTGCCAATACCATGCCGTTTTGATTACTGTCGCTTTATGGTGTAATTTGAAGTCGGACAGAGTGATGCCGCCAGCCTCGTTCTTTTTTTCTCAGGATGGCTTTCGCATTTCAGGATCTTTTGTGCTTCCATACAAATCTGATG
>NW_006439589.1:0-307 GCF_000325575.1 Pteropus alecto | reverse complement strand
ATATGCACCAAGCTGCTCACGGGAGAGAAGAATTCCCTGAGAATTTGTTGCTGGAAGCAGCTCCTACACAAAAGGACACAGCTCTATCAAAGCTTTAACCTGTACTAGGCTGTCTTGGAAAAATGGTTTTGTTTGAGCTTATTAGTAAGAACAGCTTTGTGTTTTGCTGTTTAAAACCCATATTCCAAGGCAGATAACTTCTGGAGTAGGCACTGACTCTTGCCCTTAAACTAGACTTGAATTTGCTTCTGATTTGACAAGTCTTTTTTAATTCATTGTCATGAAAATGTCTCTATCCCAAGACAAC
>NW_006439588.1:0-1410 GCF_000325575.1 Pteropus alecto | reverse complement strand
ATATATATATATTATCCTGTTCTGTTTCTCTGGAGAACTCTGACTAATGTATATGGTATTATTATCAAACTTATTTAAGTGACCTATTAAAGGAGAAAAACCATATGAGCATTCATTTCTTTATTTTGCTAACATCTACCTTTTGAGCACCTTTTATGTGCCAGGTACTGTTTCAGGCACTGGGACACAGGGATCAACAAAGCATATTTGGTGGGGGTGGAGGGGGGTGAGAAGGACCACCCTCCTTATTTATTTATTTATTTTGTTTTGTTTAATTTATTTATTAAACAAAATAAATAAATAAAAACTTTTAAATATTTATTTATTTTTTAAAATAAAATGTAGAAGTGCTATGAAAAAAAATAATAAAGCAGAGAAGGGGGATGGGGAATGTTGGCCAGGGATTGAAGGGAGGTTGCAGTTTGAAATAGGATGGCAAGGGAAAACTTCATTGAAAAAGGGACATTAAGGAACCGAGGGAGCAAATTATTCAGGCACCTGGGAAGAGGCAGAGGGAGCAGCAAATGCAAAGACCCTAAGATGGAAAAGATCCAGTGCTAGGAAAAATAAGTCAGTTAGTATGGCTGAAAAGAGGGAACTAGGCAGCGGAGGGGACAGTCCCCGAGAGAGATGGGGGAAAGATCTTGTAAGGACTTTTATAAAGCTTTGTAAGATGGGGAAAGTGGATGGTTTTAAATAGAGGAATGATATGCTTTGACCTACATTTTAATGTGCTCACTCTGGCTACTATGCTGAGAATTGTCTGAAGATGCTGAAGGAGGGAGACTTAGTCAGGAGGCTCAATAGAGATGCTCACGGTTTGGACCAAGAGAAGCAAAGGAAAGGGCAGGAAGTAGTCCTAGTCTGGATTATATTCATATTTATTTAAGGTCGTGTTTATTAAGGTATAATTTACATTCAATAAAATTTATCTTTTTGAGGCATAAAATCTGAGGAATTTTGACAAATGTATAGTTATGGAATCACCATCATAATACAGGCCTAGAATATTTTCTTCACTCCAAAGTGTTCCAGTGTGCCCCTTTAGAGCAACTCGATCTCCTAACCCTAGCCTCTGGCAACCACTGATCTAGTTTCCAGAAGGCCCTTTAAATGGAATCATACAGTATGTAGCCTTTTATGTCCAGCTTCCTTAACTTAGCGTAATGATTTGGAGATTCGTCCATGTTGTTTCAGGTATCAATAGTCTGTTCCTTCATACTGTTAATTAGTGTTTCCTTATGGATGTACCACAATTTAGCTATCATTAGTCGACGGACATTAAGGTTGCTCCCATTTTGGGTTCTTATGAATGAAATTGCTAAACACATCCACTTGCAGGTCTTTGGGTGGACCAATGTTTTCCTTTTTCTTAGGTAAACATTTAGGAGAAGTAGTTGTATGTTTGTG
>NW_006439587.1:0-1014 GCF_000325575.1 Pteropus alecto | reverse complement strand
ACCTCATATTTCAATATTCACCCTAAATATAAATGAACTACACTCACCAATAAAAAGGCAGAGTTGCAGAATGAATCAGAAAAAAAAAAAAAAAACATCAGGAGACACATCTCAGATCCAAGACAAATATAGACTCAAAGTAAAAGGGTGGATAATGATATTTCAGACAAATGTCATTCAGAGAAAAGCAAGAGTAGCAGTACTATCAGACATAATACACTTCAAAATAATAAAAAAAAAAGTAAAGAAAGATAATGAGGGAAACTTCATAATGATAAAGAAAATCATGAACCAAGAAGACACTATTTATTAATATCTATGACCTCAATCAGGAAGCCCCTAATACGTAAAGCAATTACTAATAGAATTACAGGGAGAAAAAGACCAAAACACTATCATAGTAGGGGACCTAAATATTCCACTCTCGGATATGATCATCCAAACAGAAAATGAATAAAGAAATAATATCCTTAAATGGCACATTAGGACAACTGGACATAATTTAAATTTACAGAGTCTTCCGTCCCAAAATACCTGTTTATACATTCTTCTCTAGTGCACATAGAACATTCTCAAGGATCGACCACATACTGGGACACAGAGATAGCCTCAACAGATATAAGAGGACTGAAATCATACCAACCATATTCTCTGATCATAGTGCTTTGAAACTAGAGATAAACTGCAAAAAGAAATCAGAAAGAACCACAAATGCATGGAGATTAAACAACATGCTACTGAAGAATAACTGGGTCAGAGAAGAAATAAAAAGAGAGATCAAGAGATACATAAAAACAAATGATAATGATAGTACAACATATCAAATCTTTTGGGACATGGCAAAAGCAGTCATAAAATGAAAGTTCACATCATTACAGGCCTATCTCCAAAAACAGAAACAAGCCCAAACAAACCACCTAAGGCTTCATCTTACAAAGGAGAAAAGGAAGAACAAATGAAACTTAAAGGCAATAGAAGAAAATAAATAATTAAAATTAGAGCAGAAATAAATGA
>NW_006439586.1:0-1129 GCF_000325575.1 Pteropus alecto | reverse complement strand
AGATTTAATGCAATCCCCATCAAAATACCATCAGCGTTTTTTAAAGAAGTATAACGAAAAGTCATCAGATTTGTATGAGAGCACAAAAGACCCCAAATTGCCAGAGTCATCCTGAGAAAAAAGAATGAAACTGGCAGAATCACTCTGCCCAACTTCGAATTACACTACAAAGCAACAGTAATCAAAACGGCATGGTATTGGCAGCAAAACAGATATATGGACCAGTGGAACAGAATCGGGAGTCCAGATGTAAACTGATATTTATATGGGCAAATAATTTTTGAGAAAAAAGCTAAAAACTTACAGTGGAGAAAGGAAAGTCTCTTCAATAAATGGTCCTGGGAAAACTCGAAAGCCACTTGCAAATGAATGAAATTAGACTGTTGTCTATCATTGCCCACTAAAATTTACGCAAAATGGATTAAAGACCTGAACATAAGACCTGAAACAATAAAATGCAAAGAAGAAAACATAGGAACTAAACTCAAGGACCTTGGACTTAAAGAGGATTTTATGAATTTGACCTCAAAGGCAGGGGAAGTGAAAGCTAAAATAAATGAATGGGACTACATCCAACTAAAAAGCTTCTGCACAGCAAAAGAAACTGTCAACAAAATAAAGTGACAATCATCCAAATGGGAAAATATATTTGAAAGCAATGCCTCCGATAAGGGCCTAATATCCAAAATATCCAAATAACTCATACAACTCAATAACAACAACAACAAAAAATGATGGACTGAGAACCTGAAGAGACCTTTCTCCCTAGAGGACATACAAGTGGCCAACAAATATTTGAAAAGATGCTCAACATCGCTAGCTATTAGGGAAATGCAAATCTAAACCACAGTGAGATACCACCTCACACCTGTTAGAATAGCTATAATCAAAAGGATAAGTAATAACAAATGCTGGAGAGGATGCAGAGAAAAAGGAACCCTCATACACTGCTAGTGGAACTGCAAATTGGTACAGCCACTATGGAAAACTGTATACAGTTTCCTCAAAACTAATCATTGATCTACTATATCATCCAACAATCCCTCTACTGGTTATTTACCTCAAGGCTTCAAAATCCATATCCGAAAAGATAATTGCATATTGATGTTCATAGCAGCATTATTCACAG
>NW_006439585.1:0-1098 GCF_000325575.1 Pteropus alecto | reverse complement strand
CCACCACCGCCAAAACACCGTAACACACCCAGCCTCCAAGCCCGGGGTCGGCTCAGATGCCAGTGTACGAGGGGGTGCGGGGCGGAGTGCCCGGGGGCTCATGCGGCGGGTCAGGGCAGGCCAGGCGCATGCCTAGGAAAGGAAGAGCAACAGGTCCCACTCTCCAGAAAGAACGTGTTCGGGGAACCTGGGCCCTGGGGCAGAACAGCGGCCTGAAGACGGGTTTTAGGGGGCAGATGTCCCTGGAGACACAGCAGGCTGAAGGGCTGCCTAAGATATGTTGGGGAGAAAGGAGGCCCCCAGAACATCCCCTGGTACAGTCACGCATGGATCCCACACAAAAGGACAGGCCACTGCCAGGTTTCAGGGCCAGCAAAGTGCGCCCTGGCCAGAGTAGCGGCACAGGACGAACCCCAAGAGGGTCCCTCAGCTACTGCTTCACTTTCCAGAGGGGCACTGAGGCTCAGGGAGGTGTGTGACTTCCCGGGGGGCACACAGTGAGCTTGTGAGACAGTCTGCCTGAGTATCAGATCGCAGAGCCGGCTGGGGTGGGGTGGGGTGGGGCGGCGTGGGGGTGCTGACGGTGAGCATGGACTCTGGAGTCAGACAGATGCTGGTTCTAATCCCGGCCACACACAGGCAGTGACAGGTGGGGGACAAGCTAGTCCAGCTGTCTATGCCTCAGTCTCCCCATCTATGAAAGAGGGATAACAGCACCTGCCTCACAGAAGGGAGAGCCCCAGCCCCACCCACTGATCCACTCAGCCAATCAGCACGCGCCACTCCAGGCCAGTCCCAGGTCCAGGTGGGCATGTGACTTAAGCCCGTCCAGAGGCCCGCCAGGTGTCCATGTAGACAACTGAGACACAGGTCTGCTTTCCCTCCTGCTGGATGGGCAGGGATGGCCAAGGAGGCCCGAGCTGCCGCTTCCGCCGCTGTCCTTCCTGCCCAGAGCTCCAGGGCCTCACATACTGTGACACTTCAGAGTTGCTCCCATGTGGGATCCCCTCCCGCGGCCGACCTGCCCCCACGACACACAGCCATTCCCGGAAGCACATGGGGCCTTCGGTCCCAGCAGGAAGCAGAGCAGCATGTGAG
>NW_006439584.1:0-718 GCF_000325575.1 Pteropus alecto | reverse complement strand
TGAGCCGGACCTAGTGACCTTCCAATGAACAGAATGCGGCCGAAGTGACATGTCGCTTCCGAGATTAGGTGACAGACTGGCTTCTGTTTTGTGCACTAACTCTCTCATGTTGTCGTGCTGAAGGACACCACTTGCCACGTTCTGAGATGCTCTGTGGAAAGGCCCACATGACAAGAAACAGGACTTTCTAGCTGACAGGTAACGTTGGCACAGAGGCCCTCAGTCCAACCACCTGTGACGAACCGAATCCTGCCAGCATCACATGAGGGCACATGGAACGGGCCCCTCCCCACGTGGAGCCCCGAGGTGACCACAGGCAACACCCCAATTGCATTTTGTGGGAGCCGGTGAGCCACACCTAGGGACCAGCTGAGAAACCCAAGACGGCAGGTGTTGTCTTGAAACTTTGGAATAACCTGCTGTGCAGCCATAGGTAACTAGTACAGAGCTCGAAAAGGGCAGGGGGGTCTCACGCGATGCTTCGTTTGCAGGAAAAGGACCAACGCCACGCACGCACCGTGGTCGTCCCTTGCATGAGCACCTGGCGGCTGTCAGCCTCTCAGCCACAGACACACCACTAAACCCGTTCTCTCTCGAGGATGGCAGAAGATGCTGAAATGCAATCCTAGCCCTCGAATGCCTTTCGAGTCACTCATTGAGCCTCGTTTGAGCGGGACGAAATTACCTAAAAATGAATAAAGGGTGACATTCCGCGCAG
>NW_006439583.1:0-1158 GCF_000325575.1 Pteropus alecto | reverse complement strand
CGTCTCCCGGTGTTGCAGGCGGGGAAACTGAGGTTTGCGTGAACTAAGAGGACAGCACGAAGTCACACCCTTTGTCAGTGGCAGAGTCGGGGCACACGCCACGCACTTCAGCCCCACGCTCGTTCTGCACAGCCAGCTCCTGACGCGGGTCCCCTTCCTTACGACACCCTTGACCTTCCCTGCAGCTTGCAGAGGGTGCACGCTGACACCATCGGCGCCGCCCTCCCGGGCGTGAAGGGACGAGGCTGGCTGCCGCGGGCGCCCGCGGGTCCCGGAGGACTTCCTCTCCCGCCACGCTCTCCAGGCGACTCTTCTCGATGGCAGGTCCTCCCAGGGCTCCTCACGCGCTCCCTGCCTTTCCCATGTCCGCAGGGAGCGTTCGATTAATTCTGCGTTTCCGTTTATTAATTCATGGACAGCACTGGGCGTGGCCCTCGATGGCAGGGTGGGGGTGTTGGCGTTAAGTCCAGCTCACCCAGCTCCTGGAGAGCTGCGATGGCACTCACGTCTTCACGGCGGGGTGGCCTTCGACGGCCGCTGCCACGAGATGACGTTCACTGAGCGGGAAGGAAGGGTCAGAACTAGGATATGTTGACGTGTGTTTTCCAGATGGGCAAAATTTGGGTCAAATAAACTTTATTTTTGTACGACTAACCTTAATCCAGAGTCCCAAATGACCGAGGGTCACTTGCCCGACCTGCCCAAGCAGGCCGACCTCGGACCCATCTGAGACGCCCCAGCAGCTCGGAACTGCAGCCTCTTCCCTCCTCCGAGGGCACGTCGGGGCCACCTGTGGGTATCAGGCGGGGGGTCCCCGTGCAGCTGGCCGTGGCCTCTGTCTTCCAGGGCCATCCGCCTGTGTCGCTCAGCGGCCCTGGCCCCGGGCGGCAGGCTCTCTCGCTGTCCGTGCCTTGGTCGTCCTGCTAGCCGCATGCCTGACGGGGTCCCCCACGCCCCCTATCGCGTCAGGCCCTCTGGGTCCGGTATCCATCAGCGACATCTGCGTCCCCTTCAAGGACAAGATGCTTTGAGGGAGACAACGTTTATATGTCTGGACCATTGGACAGGTAAACACCCTCGAGTTTTCCCAAACAAACAGCGAAATCACCTTTAGGTAAAAACCGAAGATGGAAAATTTCAACCAACAGGGAATTATTC
>NW_006439582.1:0-737 GCF_000325575.1 Pteropus alecto | reverse complement strand
TCAAGGATTGACCACATACTGGGACACGGAGATAGACTGAACAGTCAACAAACGTAAGAGGGCTGAAATCATACCAACTATGTTCTCTGATCATAATGTTTTGAAACTAGAGATCAAATGCAAAAAGAGAGCAGGAAAAAAATCACAAATACATGGAGATTAAACAACATACTACTGAAGAATAACTGGGTCAGAGAAGAAATAAAAAGAGAGATCAAGAGATACATAGAAATGAATGATAATGATAGTACCACATATCAAAACTTTTGGGACATGGCAAAAGTGGTCATAAGAGGAAAGTTCATATCATCACAGGCCTATCTCCAAAAACAAGAGCCCAAATAAACCTAATGCTTCATCTTAAAAAACTAGTAAAGGAAGAACAAAGGGAAGACAAAGATATAAAAGAAGCCTAAAGTCAGGAGAAGGAAAGAAATAATCAAAATTATAGCAGAAATAAATGAAAATTAGAACAATAGAAAAAATAAATGCAATAAAGAGCATTTATTTTTATTCTTTGGAAGGTTAATAAAGTTGACAACCCTCTGGCTAGACTCACTAAAGAACAAAGAGAAAGAACACAAATAAACAAAATCAGGGGTGAAAGAGGGGAAATTATGATGGACATTGCAGAAATACAAAGGATCATACAACAATTCTATGAAAAACTATATAACGCCAAATTGAATAACCTAGAAGAAGTAGACCAGTACATAGAAGAACACAACCTTCCTACA
>NW_006439581.1:0-889 GCF_000325575.1 Pteropus alecto | reverse complement strand
TCATGAGAGCTAAAGAAGAAATTATGGATACCTGAGAGAAAGGGATCAGCAGAAGAGAAATAAAAGGTGGGAAATTGGAAGACCAGAGGGTGTGTGGTGAAAGACTGAGAAATCAATCTTTACTTTCCAGCTATGAATGTGGAGGGACAGAAATTTTCCAAAACTCTTCAGAGTTCCTATAATATCAAGCACTAGGAGGCCTCTCCCAAACACATTCCCATAATTAAGACATTTTACTGGCTTTACTTGTTGTAATGACTACCTAAATTATGGCAAAGAAAAACTGACAAGTCTGCTATATCATAGGAAGTATATGTGGTATATATGCTGCATATTTGCATATCAGTAGCCTAATATTCAAATCCCTTCTTAATTTGGCCTTAACTCTCCAGACTCACTACTTCACTGGACAAGCCTTTATTGAGTATCTTCATGTGCTGTGCATTTTAGGTATTGGGATATATCAAAACACAGACACAAAACTCTACCCTCGTGGAATTTAAATTCATTACAAATAATTCGACAATATTCTGCTTACCAGCCAGTATGCTTAATATGGACATATGAAATATAATCATAAAAGTCTACTTTTCTTTTTACTATCTTCTGTATTCTGCTGATTTGAGATAGTCTTTTCTTCTGTTGTCGAATAAAAGGTCCAGAAATTCCATGAGTTTTTACAAACATGGTTCTAGTTAATAGAAAGTAATATGAGCATGCTAAGTTATAAAAATAAAAGATTCTCTAATTCAATACATGAGTCAATATTTCAAATTTCATTTAATATAAATTTGTTCTCTCTTCCCAATTAAGATGTGTTCTTGGAAAAAAGAGGTTGCAATTGACTTCTTTTCTCTCTATTCATCACCTCCTTTCCAGTTTACTAGAA
>NW_006439580.1:0-1151 GCF_000325575.1 Pteropus alecto | reverse complement strand
CTATTCCAAAAAATTCAAGAGGAGGGAAAACTCTCAAGCTCATTTTATGAGGCCACCATCACCCTGATTCTAAAACCAGACATCAAAAAAAGAAATTTATAGGCCGATATCCATGATGAACGTAGATACAAAAATCCTCAACAAAATATTAGCAAACCGAATTCAGCAAGACGTTAAAAAATTAATGCACTGTGATCAATGGGATTTATTACTGGGATGCAAGGTTGGTTCAGTATTCTCAAATCAATTAACATGACACACTACTTAAACATGAAGAATAAAAATTACACGATCATATCGATAGATGCAGAAAAAGTGTTTGACAATGTCCAGCATCCATTTATGATAAATACTCTCAGCAAATTGGGAATAGAGGGAACTTACCTCAACATAATAAAGGCCATGTATGGCAAACCCCCATCTAATATCATACTTAACAATGAAAAGCTAAGATCAGGAACAAGATAAGGATGCCCACTTTCACCACTTTTATTTAACATTGTATTGGAAATCTTAGCCATAGCAATCAGATAAGAAAAGGACATCCAAACTGGAAAAAAAAAAAGAAAGAAAACCATTGTTATTTGCAGATGACATGACACTATATACAGAGAACCCTAAAGATTCCACCAAAAAAACTATTAGAACTGATAATTGAATTTAGTAAAGTAGCAGGATATAAAATTGATATTCAGAAATTAGTTGTACTTCTATATGCCAATAATAAATTATCAGAAAGAAATTTAGAAAACAATCTCATTTATAATTGCATCAAAAAAAAAATATCTAGGGATAAATTTAACCAAGGAGGTAAAAAACTTGTTCTCAGTAAATTATAAGGCATTACAATAATTATAAAACTATTATAGTAAATAAATTGAAGAAGATATAAGTAAATGAAAGCATACACCATGTTCATGAATAGGAAGAATTAATATCATTAAAATGCCCATATAACCCAAAGTAATCTATAGATTCAATGCAATCCCTATCAAAATACCAATGGCATTTTTTGCAGAACTAGAACAAATAATTTTAAAATTTATATGAAACCATAAAAGGCCCCAAATAGCCACCATCTTGAGAAAGAAGAACAAAGTTGGAGATATCATGATACCTGAAATTAAACTGTACTATAAGGCTATAGTAAT
>NW_006439579.1:0-876 GCF_000325575.1 Pteropus alecto | reverse complement strand
GGTCCATCAAAGCGATATCTTTTTCCATCCCCTTCTTTTTAATACTTTTGGTCTGTGTGTGTCTTTTGATTTGAAGTGAGTCTCTTGTAGATAGCATGTTTTCTTATACATTCAGTCATTCTATGTCATTTGATTAGAGCATTTAATCCATTTTCATTTAAAGTAAGTATTGATTTTAATGTACTTATTGCCATTTTATTGCTCATATTAATGTTTTCTTTTTAATTTCTTCTTAAAGAATTCTCTTATCATTTCTTGTAATATTGTTTGGTAGTGATGAACTCCTTTAGCTTTTTTTTTTTTTTTTTGTCTGGGAAGCTCTTTACCTGTCCTTCAATTCTAAATGATAGTTTTGCTGGATAAACTATTCTTGATTGTAGATCCTGTGTTTCCATCATGTTGAATATTTTATGTCAAGTGCTTCTGTCTTGCATGGTTTCTCTTGAGTAATCAGCTGCGAGTCTTATGGGTGCTCCCTTGTAGGTAACTAACTGCTTTTCTCTTACTGCTTTTAAGATTCTCTTTGTATTTAACTTTTGGCATTTTAATTATGATGTGTCTTGGTGTGGGCCTCTTTGGATTCCTCTTTCTTGGGACTCTCTGAGCTTTTTGGGTTTTAATGTCTATTTCACAAGGTTAAAGAAGTTTTTCATCATTATTTCTTCAAATAGCTCTTCAATATCCATCTTTTTTCCGTCAGGTACCCCTATGACACAGATATTTTTATCTTTAATAGTGTCCCATAGGCTCCTTAAATTATTATTATAGTGCTGGCTTCTTTTTCCTTGCCATTGTGATTGAGTGTCCTTGGTTTCCCCATCCTCTATATCGGTGGTTTGAGCCTCTTCTTATCCACTCTGTTTATTCCATCTAATA
>NW_006439578.1:0-329 GCF_000325575.1 Pteropus alecto | reverse complement strand
ACACACACACACACACACACACACACACAGTTACACATACACAAGCACACATACGCACGCTGAGCATTAAATAACAGTTCTAAAATAATTTGCTGTGGTTCATTAATTATTCACATGACGAAGCTGCAGGATGGGCGGGACACAGCCCGCTTTTTAAGCACCTGTTAGATGCCACCCACCACGGATGCCTGGTCTCAGTTCATGCTCCTGTCGCCTTTCACAGACGGTGGAAAGCAAGATGCTGAGCCTTCTGTGACAAGGCTTCTCAGCTGCAGCCAGCCAGTGGGAGACACACAGGGGCTAATTTGTCCTGTAGAGCATCAAGCTCA
>NW_006439577.1:0-770 GCF_000325575.1 Pteropus alecto | reverse complement strand
TTTTTTCTCAGCTTTTTTTCTCAATTTTACTGAGATAAAATTGATAAAATTGTATGTATTTAAGGTATACAACATTATGACTTTATATATGTATACATTGTGAAATGACTACCACAATCATACTAATTAAAGCATGCATTACTTCACTTATTTGGGATTAGGTGAAAACACCTTAAATCCACTTTCAGCAAATTTCAAATATAGATCTCCAGAACTTATTTATTTTATAATTGAAAGTTTGTATCCTTTGATCAACATCTTCTAATTTCCCCCACCCTCCAGCCCTTAGTAACCATTATACTCTCTGGATCTATGAGTTTGAATTTCTTTTTTATATTCCACATATAAGTGATATACTATGTTATTTGTTTTGTTGTCTGGCTTATTTCACTTAGCATAGTGTCCTAAATTTCCATTCATGTTGTTGCAAATGGCAGGATTTCCTTTTTTAATGGCTAGATAATATGTTATACACACACACACAAACACACACACATATACCATATATATGTATATATATATTCATATTATTGGCTATTGTGAAAACGATGCGATAAACATGGAAGTATAGGTATCTCTCCTTCAAGATCTCGATTTCATTTCTTTTGGATATACACCTAGAAGTGGATCATATGATAGTTCTATTTTTAATTTTTTGAGCAACCTACATACTGTCTTCCATAGTGGTAGCAGATTTGTGAGGGGAGGAGAAGTTCTTTCTCCAAAAAAAGGAGGAAAAAAAAGACAACTAGGTTTACTAAAAAGATTAA
>NW_006439576.1:0-224 GCF_000325575.1 Pteropus alecto | reverse complement strand
CCTAACCCCAACCCTAACCCTAACCCTAACCACAATCCAATACCTAAAACTAAACCTAACCCTAACCCTATCCCTAACCCTAACCCTAACCCTAACCCTAACCATAACCTAAACCTAACCGTAACCCTAACCCTAACTCTAATCCTAACCCTAACACCTTACCCTAACCCTAACCCAAACCCTACCCTGCCTAACATTACCGGTAACAGTAACCCTAACCTTAA
>NW_006439575.1:0-277 GCF_000325575.1 Pteropus alecto | reverse complement strand
GTCCCTACATGGCTGTAGAAGATGATTATCTGACCGCTTACTGGCCTGCACGTGCAGTTAGTTAAGTGATAGGTCCTCGAGTAAAAAACTGGGAAGAAGGAAGTGCTTGGTGTCTAAGGGGCAGTGCCGAGTCATCTCACTCTCGACCCACTTCTTGGTGATGGAAACTGCAGGAACGTTGCGGCTTCCAAAGAGCCCCACGCTGACAACGGGCTCACTTCAGAGTTTCCAACATGCTCCCTGGTAAACAGACCTCGGTATATTTCAATACCATTAA
>NW_006439574.1:0-1180 GCF_000325575.1 Pteropus alecto | reverse complement strand
GCACGTGGCGGTGTTCACGCCACTGGGTTTGAACCCCTGGATCTGCCCATGTCACAGGCCCCTCTGAGCACGTCACGTTCCGGGACTCAGACAAACGTGACCGCGGCCAGCAGCGTGTACGTCAGGGAGACGTGACGTCTTAAAACGAGCAGCCAGGCAGGATGTTTGTTAGTGGAACTCTGCCGTTCCCCAAGGAGCCTGTGTGGCACTTGCCAGTGGACAGGACATGTCACCAGACAGCCCTGTCACCACGTTCACTTCGGACACTCGATTTAGAAGTGATTGGATCGATGGGGCCGCGGGCCGGGAGACCAGAACAAGACGTGCCCCCGAGTGGCTGAGATTAAAGGTGAAAATCGCTCGCTCTCAGCCGCGGAGGCTGGAGGTCCAAGATGGGGGTCAGCAGGCCGGGTCCCCCCAGGGCCTCTGTCCCTGCAGCCGTGGTCCCACACAGGCCGGTGAGCCTGCCGGTGACGACTTGCGGTCTGGCTCAGTCCCCTGGAAAGCACAGTGGCTGCTGAAAGTGCGTGTCCTGCACAGTGAAAGCTTTCCTGCTTCTGTCGAGTTTGTTCTGACAAGCGTGACTGGAACTTGGGTTGTGATGACGGTCTTCGCTACTGTCCCTGAGGAACACTTCTTGGGTCCAGTCATCACAGAGCGGTGGCTGCGGGCATCCTGGCCGTCCACACACGGACGCCGGGCGTTGAGTGTCATGTCACACACTGGTCTGCGGTGCGCCAGCAGGGAGTGACCAGGCCTGGGCCTGGCAGGGGCGCTGCGTCCCCGGGCGTCCTGGGACTTCTCGCTCCAGGCCAGCTCGGCTCCCTGCCCTGGAGCCTGGCTTGGCGCTGGCGAGCTCGAGAGCCTTGGTGGAGTCTGGGGGTGGCGAGGGCCATCCACTGAGGATGCCGAGTGGCTTCTGGGAAGAGACCCTCAGTGGCGCTGCCTGGTGGAGGTTAGGCCGGGTCCTGCTCTGGTTCCGGAAGCTTCCAGGGCTGTGACCTGGTCGTCAGGGTCCCGGGACCACATCTGTCCCTGTGTGGTGTTAGCACAGGGTGGTCCCGGCCGGCATGGCGAGGACGTGGCTGTCCTTATGGGGCCGAGAGGAGTTTAAAATTCAGTGGCTTAGACTTGGACTGTTCCTCAGAATCTAAGCAGCAGCGACACCAAGTTTATAAAA
>NW_006439573.1:0-258 GCF_000325575.1 Pteropus alecto | reverse complement strand
GACAGAATTTTTTTATCACCCACCTAACAGAAGAGTGAGACCTAGGTCTGCTACTTCCCAACACCCAACCTACCAATAGGAGGTGGCTGAGAGAAGCCAGTCCTCCTTTGCCATTAGGGAAGGATCCTACCCAGCAACACCAGGCAAGCCCGCAAGGTAATCCACCAGGACACCTGCTAACAAAAGGAACCAGGGGAAGTGCTTCTCCTTCCCCAACAAGAGTCACCAGGGGAGGAGTCTTGGAGTTAGACTAGCAAA